>NC_087352.1:13898348-14201378 GCF_030014295.1 Loxodonta africana
CTGCTGCCCCCACGCTGGACGCTGTGGCAGTGACCCTGTGGGGTTATGGAAAACAGGAGGTCATGGAGGGCCCCCGGCAGTAGGAGAGGCTGCCGGAAGAGTCCCACTCCCCAGGGTGGTGCTCCCAGCCTGTGCCCATTCTCAGCCGAAGGGGTCAGGTGGGTCAGGGGACACAGCTCTGCCACCTTCACTCACAGGATGGTGATGATCTTTACTAAGTCCAGGGGCTTCTGGTTGAGCTGGGCAATGAACACGGCAGCCACGCACTGGAAGAGCGCCGCACCGTCCATGTTGACGGTGGCGCCGATGGGCAGGATGAAGCGGCTGATGTGCCTGGACACGCCGTTCTTCTCCTCCACGCACTTCATCATCAGGGGCAGCGTGGCAGAGCTGCACGGGAAGAGAACACCACCATACTGGGTTGGTTAATTCACCCTGCTGGCCCGCCCACCAGCCCAGACCACCCCTAGACCCCGCCCCCTGCCGCCCCCAGGCACTACCCACACTCCGGCAACTGGCCATGCTTTTCCCAGAGGGTTCTAGGCATTCCACAGAATGCCAGGATTCCAAAATACATGGATCTGGGACTCCCTGGGAGGGCATGGACCTTCCCCCATCAAAATACACGCAAACATTTGCACCTAAGTTCTAAAATGCAAAAATTTGCGCCCGAATGCAAAAACTTGCTTGTAAGTACGCACTGACCCTCCCCGCTTCCCCTCCATCAATAATGGACCCCAGCTAAGAATCCCTCTTGTCTGTGGAATGGAGCTGCGGGGCAGGACCTCCAGGGAAGAACGTATACCAAGGAGACAGGTGGAGGGAGTGCCCAGAGGATGGGTCCAGGGTGGCACATAGAGTCCCCTGGGGTGGGGGTGTTGGGAGGGAAGAGGTCAGTTGCTAAAGGCCTGGTTCTCAGGAAGGGAGGAAGCCATTTCTATGGCAGTGGTTTCTTAACTTTTTTAAGGGGGGCGGAATCCAGAACCTTCTGAGAAATTTATGAAAGTATGTCCCCTGAACCCAGATCTAACCTTCCCAAACAAAATTTCTGGGATCTTCAAACACCTAACCCCCTTTCCACAAGCCAAGCCCCCTAGATTCAAACTCCCATCCTGGTTCCCCCCACACACACCTGGAAGAGGTTCCGAAGGCAGTGGCCAGCGGGGTCATGATGCCCCACAGGAATTGGTAGGGGTTCTTGCGGGTGAACAGGAAGTAGATGAGGGGCAACACCAGGAGGCCGTGGATGGTGTGGCCCAGCAGGCAGCACAAGATGTATTTGCCCAGACTGGCGAAGAGTATCCCCACGTCCTCCATCTCCACGATCTTGCTGGCCACCAGGAACAAGATGCCCACAGGGGCATACCTAATCACCAGGAGACAGATTGCTGCGTCTGACCAGGTGCCCACTGAGCTAGGAGCCAGGCACACATTAGCATTGCTGTCCCTGTTTTTCAGATCTATTAGATTTTGTTTAATTCAAGGAGAGCAGCAAGGCACTCATAATAGGAGCTCCCTCCTGGGGTTGTTGTGGAGATTCAGTCATGTTCAATCACTGAGTCTAGGCTGGTGGTGGGTGGGGCCTTAGTGGTGGGCAGGGCCTGAGTCAGGGGAAGGGGGCGGGTGGGCACACAGGGTGACCACACTTCCCAGCAGGAGCCGCCACCGGGGTATCATATGCCGAAGGTATGGGCATCACTTCCAGGCCTGGCTCATGGAAACTTCTGGAGCCATCCTCCCCTCCCCTCCCTTCCGCCTGCCTTGCAGCTACGCCTTTAGAGAATATAGCCTGGGGTTTACACTGAACATGCAAGAAATTTCTGGATTTCTTTGTTACAGTGTTTACTTGAACCAATACATAATCTTACCACATCATGAGATATAAAGAGGCCATATATCATTTCTTAATAACAACCAGTGGTGCAAATAGTTTGTGCTCAACTGCTAACCTAAAGGTTGACAGCTTGAACCCACGGTGCAGCACCACGACAGAAAGTTCTGGCGATCTGCTTTGGTAAAGATTACAGCCAAAACCCTGTAACCCACGGGAACACCATGAGCGGGAACAGACTGGACTCACCGGCTACTAACAACAACAAGGTATCGTGCGCTGATGATCACACTGGGCCCTTGAACGTGATCGCATCTCGGCAACAACCCCACGAGAGAGCTCCTATTATGAGTCCCTCACTGCTGTCATTGAATTAAACAAAATCGAATAGATCTGTGAAACAGGGACAGTAATGCTAAGCTTCACAGGAATGTCGGGAAGATTCAATGAGATGCTGAGTTTAAAGCCTACTGTATACAATAATAATAAAAAAAAAAAAAAAACCCAAGCTCATCGCCATTGAGTCCGTTCCAACTCATAATGACCCTATAGGACAGAGCAGAACTGCCTATGGGGTTTCCGAGACTGTAATCTTTACAGAAGCTGAATGCCACGTCTTTCTCCTGTAGACTGGCTGGTGGGATCCAGCTGCCGACCTCTCAGTGAGCAGCCGGGTGCTGAACCACTGAACAATCAGGGCTCCTTTTCTGTACACAATAAGTGATCAGTAAACTTCAGGCCCACCACTCGTCTGTCAGTTTGTTGCACTGTGGTGGCTTGTGTGTTGCTGCGATGCTGGAAGCTATCCCACTGGTATTTCAAATACCAGCAGGGTCATCCACGATGGACAGATTTCAGCGGAGCGTCCAGACTGAGACAGACTAGGAAGAACGACCTGGTGATCTACTTCTAAATATATTGGCCAGTGAAAATCTCATAAATAGCAGCAGAACACTGCCTGATATAGTGCTGGAAGATGAGCCCCTCAGGGTGGAAGTCACTAAAAATACAACTGGGGAAGAGCTGCCTCCTCAAAGTAGAGTTGACCTTAATACGGATGGAGTAAAGCTTTTTGGACCTTCATTTGCTGATGTGGCACGACTCAAAATAGAAGAAACAGCTGCAAACATCCATTAATAATCAGAACATGGAAGGTACAAAGTATGAATCCAGGAAAATTGGAAGTGGTCAAAAATGAAATGGAATGCATAAAGATCAATATTCTAGGCATTAGTGAGCTGAAATGGACTGGTTGGTCATTTTGAATCAGAGAATCATATGGTCTACCATGCTGGGAATGACAAATTAAAGAGAAATGGCATCGCATTCATTGTCAAAAAGAACATTTCAAGATCTACCATGAAGTACAATGCTGTCAGTGATAGGATAATTTCCATACGCCTACAAGGAAGACCAGTAAATATGACTAGTATTCAAATTTACGCACAAACTGCTAATAACAAAGATGAGGAACTTCAAGGTTTTTACCAACTTCTGCAGTCTGAAATTGATCAAACATGCAACCAAGAAGCATTGATAATTACTGGTGATTGGAATGCAAAAGTTGGAAACAAAGAACGATCAGTAGTTGGGAAATATGGCTTTGGTGATAGAAACGACGCTAAAGGTTGCATGATAGAATTTTGCAAGACCAATGACTTCTTCATTTTCAACAACATAAATGGCGACCATACATGTGGGCCTCGCCAGGTGGAATACACAGGAATCAAATTGACTACATCTGTGGAAAGAGATGATGGAGAAGCTCAATATCATCAGTTAGAACAAGGCCAGGGGCCAACTGTGGAAAAAAAACTGTGGAACAAACCATCAATTGCTCATATGCAAGTTTAAGTTGAAGCTGAAGAAAATTAGAACAAGTCCATAAGAGCCAAAGTACGACCTTGTGTATATCCCGCCTGAATTTGGAGACCATCTCAAGAATGGATTTGACATATTGAATACTAATGATTGAAGATCAGACAAGTTGTGGGGTGACATCAAACATGAAGAAAGCAAAAGGTCATTAAAAAAGAAAGAAAAGACCAAAACAGATGACAGAAGAGACTCTGAAACTTGCTCTTGAACACAGAATAGCTAAAGCAAAAGGAAGAAATAATCACGAAAAAGAGCTGAACAGATTTTAAAGGGCAGGTCAGGAGACAAAGTGAAGTATTATAATGAAATGTGCAAAGACCTGGAGATAAAAAACCAAAAGGGAAGAACACATTTGACATTTGTCAAGCTGAAACAACTGAAGAAAAAATTCAAGCCTTAACTTGCAATATTGAAGGATTCTATGGGCAAAATATTGAACCATGCAGGGAGCATAAAAAAAAGATGGAAGGAATACACACTCACTATACCGAAAAGAATTGGTTGACATTCAGCCGTGGCATATGGCAAGAGGTGGCATATGATCAAGAATCAACAGTACTGAAGGAAGAAGTCCAAGCTGCACTGAAGGCATTGACAAAAAACAAGGCTCCGAGAATTGACGGAATACCAATTGAAATGTTTCAACAACTGGATGCAGCTCTGGAGACGCTCACCAGTCTATGCCAAGAAATTTGGAGGACAGCTACCTGGCCAACGAACTGGAAGAGGTCCATATATGTCCCCATTCCAAAGACAGGTGATTCAACTGAATGCGGAAATTATTGAACAATATCATTAATATCAAACGCAAGTAAAATATTGCTGAAGATCATTTGAAAATGGCTGCAGCAGTACATCAATAGGGAACTGCCAGAAAGTCAAGCCAGATTCAGAAGAGCATGTGGAGCAAGGGATATCATTCCTGATGTCAGATCGATCTTGGCTGAAAGCAGAGAATACCAGAGGGATGTTCACCTATGTTTTATTGACTCTGCAAAGGCATTCGACTGTGTGGATCATAACAAATTATGGATAACATTGCAAAGAATGGGAATTTCAGAACACTTAATTGTACTTATGCAGAACCTGTACAAAGATCAAGTGGCAGTCATTCGAATAGAACAAAGGGATGCTGTGTGGTTTAAAATCAAGAAAGGTGTGTGTCAGGGTTGCATCCTTTCACCATGCTGATTCAATCTGTATGCTGAGCAAATAATGTGAAAAATCAGGGTATATGAAGAATGTGGCATCAGGATTGGTATAAGACTCATTATATGTGATATGCAGAGGACACAACCTTGCTTTCTGAAAGTGAAAAGGACTTGAAGCATTTACTGATGAAGATCAAAGACTACTGACTTCGGTATGAATTATACCTAACATAAAGAAAACAAAAATCCTCACAACTGGGCCAATAAGGGAGAGAAGATTAAAGTTGTCAAGGATTTCATTTTACTTGGATCCACAATCAATGCCCTTGGGAATAGCAGTCAAAAATTCAAAGGACGCATTGCATTGGGCAAATTTGCTGCAAAAGACCTCTTTAAAGTGTTGAAAACCAAAGATGTCACTTTGAGGACTAAGGTGCGCCTGGCCCAAGCCGTGGTGTTTTCAATCGCCTCACATGCATGCGAAAGCTGGACAGTGAATAAGGAAGACTGAAGAAGAATTGATGCCTTTGAATAACGGTGTTGGAGAAGAATATCGAATATATCGTGGACTGCCAGAAGAATGAACAAGTCTGTCTTGGAAGAAATATAGCCAGAATGCTCCTTAGAAGCAAGGATGGCAAGACTTTGTCTCACATACTTTGGACATGCTAGCTGGATGGACCAATCCCTGGAGAAGGACATCATGCTTGGTAAAGGGTCAGAGATAAAGAGAAGACCCTCAACGAGATGGATTGACGCAGTGTCTGCAATAATGGGCTCCAACATATTAACAATTGTGAGGATGGCACAGGACCAGGCAGTGTTTCATTCTGTTGTTCATAGGGTCGCTTCGATTCAGAACCGACCTGAGGGCACCTAACAGCAATATAACTTCAGGCAGGATTATCATCACCCTTTCCTGGAGTCAAGATCTCAAGGGTGTCAGCCTCCTAGTCAGAAGGGCTTCCCAAATCACTTCTTGACTGCTCAACTGTTGTTGTGAATGGAATAGTGTGCTCCCAAAATTCAGATCCACTGTAACCAAAGAATGTGACCTTATTTGGAAATAGGGTCTTTGCAGTTGTCTTTAAGGATATGAAGATAAGATCATCCTGGGTTTAGGGTGGCTCTAAATCCAATGACTGGTATCCTTATCAGAGGACACATGGAATGTGTGGCTAACTGCCTCCATGAACAACTAACTGCCTTCTGTACCATAAGACAGGAGTGGATGGTGCCTGGCTACTGTTACTCAGTGTCATGGTTTGAATTGTGTCCCCCACCCCCCCCCGCCAAAATGTGTATCAGTTTGGCTAGACCATGATTCCCAGTGTTGTGTGATTGTCCATTTTGTCATCTGATGTGATTTTCCTACGTGTATGCAAACTCTATGATGTTAATGAGATGAGATTAGTGGCAGTTATATTAATGAAGCAAGACTCAATCTACATGATTAGGTTGTGTCTTAAACCAATCTCTTTTGAGATATAAAAGATAGAAGCAAGCAGAGAGACAGGGAAACCTCATACCACCAAGAAAGCAGCACCAGGAGCAGAGTGCATCCTTTGGACCCGAGGTTCCTGCACAGAGAAGCTCCTAGACCACGGGAAGATTGATGATAAGGACCTTCTCCCAGAGCTGACACAGAAAGCCTTCCCCTGGAGCTGATGCCCTAAATTTGGACTTCTAGCCTACTGAACTGTGAGAGAATAAATTTCTCTTTGTTAAAGCCATCCGCTTGTGGTATTTCTGTTATAGCAGCATTAGATGACTAAGACAGAATTTGGTACCGGTAGTGGGGTGCTGCTCTAATAAATACTTAAATGTGGAAGTAATTTTGAAGCTGTGAATGAATAGAGGTTGGAAAAGTTTTAAAGCGCTTAACAGTAAAAGCCTAGATTGCCTTGAAGAGACTGTTGGTGGAATTACGGACATCAAACACAATTCTCATGAGGGCTCAGAAGGAAATGGGAGCTGTTACACCAGACGTGGTGCAAATGGTGAGAAGCAGCATCAGAGAACCAGCAATAGCAGAACCAGGAGAGCAGCTTGAGACAGCACTGGACCCAACCCATGGAGCAAGAGAGCTGACTGCCTTCCAGCCAAAGTTTCCCGGCAGAGTTAGGTACCTCCAAGCACTTATCAGTGGAGTTAAAGAGCTTTGGAACACTTGCCTGAGCGAAGCAGCACAGACGTGGGCGGTGAGGCCCCAGGGGCTGAGAGAACAAGGAACCAGGATACAGAAGGTGAAGAGACAAGGAACACAGGAAGCAGAGCTGCCTCAGCCTCAAAGCGTATGGCCACGATCTCTGGGGTCTCTAAAGGTGGAGTCGCGGCTCAGATGGACTAGGAGAAGGGTATGCCTAAAGCTTAGAGAGCAGAGCTGCCGTCCCAGTGGGCCTGGAAGGTGGAGCTAAAGCCCAGGGCAGATGGGCCTCCACTCAGAATCCCGACAGTGTGGCCAATATCTAGAGTCTGGAGGGCAGGGCCATTGTGTAAATGGTCTCAGAGAACAGAGAATTATTTTCAGGCCTTGAGGGCTAATGTAACGTGTTCTGCTGACTTGCTTGGTGCCTGTTATCCCTTCTTTCCCTCCAATTTCTCCCATTTGTAATAGAAATGTCTAGCTTGTGCCTGTTCCACCATTGTACTTTGGAAGCAGCTAACTTGTATTCTAGATTTCACAGATGAAGGGGAATTTTTGAATTTTGAACTTGGAGTTGAATTAAGACTTTTGCTATGATACGATGGGGTGACTGTGTCTTACATGTAGCAAGGACATGAATTTTTGGGGGGCTAAAGAGTGGAATGTCATGACTTGAATTGTGTCCCCCCAAAATACGTGTATCAATTTGGCTAGGCTATGATTCCCAGTGTTGTGTGATCATTCACCATTTTGTCATCTGATGTGATTTTCCTGTGTGTTGTAAATCCTATCTCTATAATGTTAACGAGGTGGGATTGGCAGCAGTTATGTTAATGAGGAAATCTACAAGATTAGATTGTGTCTTAAGCCAATCTGTTTTGAGATATAAAAGAGAGAAGCAAGCAGAGAAACATGGGGACCTCAAACCGCCAAGAAACAAGAGCCAGGAGAACAGTGAATCCTTTGGACCTGGGGTCCCTGCACTGAGAAACTCCTCTACCAGGGGAAGATTGATGACAAGGACCTTCTTCCAGAGCCAACAGAGAGAGAAAGCTTTCCCTGGAGCTGACACCCTGAATTTGGACTTGCAGCCTACTACACTGTGAGAGAATAAATTTCTCTTTGTTAAAGCCATCCACTTGTGGCATTTCTGTTATAGCAGCACTAGATGACTAAGACACTCAACATTTTGATCAGAGATTCTATAGAGGAATCACGATTAAAAGGGGGAAAATGCAGAACAGAATTTCAAATTCTCATGGACTCCAGACTTTATGGAGCCAAGTGGGCTGGATGAACCCCTGAACTATTGCCCTGATATAATCTTTAAACCTTAAACCAAAAATATCCCCTGAAGTCTTCTTAAAACCAAACAATAAAAAAAAAAATTGTTTAGCTAAACTAGTAAAAAATGTCTACCTTGAGCATTATGCTCTCTTAAGAACTATCTATATGGGATCAAAGTGACAATAGTAACTCATAAGATCAGATAGGATCCTTAGGGGGTAGGTGAATTTATGTTAATGGGAGAGGAACAACTCAGAAAAAGAGGGCGAATGGTTGCAGAACTCGTAGAATGTAATCAGTGTCACTGAATTATACGTGCAGAAATGATTGAATTTGTGTATGTTTTGCTGTGTATACTCTCAACAACAACAACAAAACAAAATTAAAAAAAGAAAAAAGGAGAGGACACAGAGAAGAAGGTAATGTGAAGGTGGAGGCAGAGATTGCCGTGACGTGTCTACACGCTGAGGAATGCCAAGGACTGCCGGAAGCCACCAGAAGCTAGGAGAGAGGCAGGGAATGGATTCTCCTTCAGAGCCTCCAGAAGAAAACAACCCTGCCCACACCCTAATTTCAGACTTCTGGCCTCCTGTAATGTGACAGAATAAATTTCTGTTGTTTTAAGCCATGCAGTTTGTGGTATTTTGTTATGGCAGTCACAGGAAACTAATACAATTATTACCATGGATAATTACCTTCCAAATACCCATTTTCTTCTTTAGGAACAGAAGAAAGGCAACATTTCCCAGCCGCCTGTGCAGCTAGGATTTCAGCCAGTGGGCTATACGTACAAGCTACATATAAGGCAGTCGATAAATATTAGCTATTATTGTTTACTGCAGGTACGCTATAGGCCAGGTACTGTCCCAAGAATTTTACACGTCTTAACTCATTTAAGCCTGACTATAATCGTAGTTCAGTGGTAGAATTCTCGCCTTCCATGTGGGAGACTCAGGTTCGATTCCCAGCCAATGCACTTCGTGTGCAGCCGTGACCCATCCGTCAGTGGAGGCTTGCATGTTGCTATGACGCTGGACAGGTTTCAGTGGCGCTTCCAGATTAAGATGGACTAGGAAGAAAGGCCTGGCAATCTACTTCTAAAACTCAGCCAATGAAAACCCTGTGGATCACAGTGATCCTCAGCCGATCATGGGGATGGTGCAGGACTAGGCAATGTTGTGTTGTTATGCATGGGGTTGCGATGAGTCGAGGGCTAACTCCATGACAAAGTTAACAATGGAGGGGAAACTGAGGCATAGAGAGTCCACACAGCCAGGAAATGGTAGATGCTGGATTGGAATCCAGGCCATCTAGGTCCAGGAAGCAGATGGGAGGGTCCCCCACCCTGCACAGATGAGCCCTGCCTGCCTGTGGCCAGCCCTCCCACCCAACACCTGCAGCCCTTTCTCCCACCACCTACCACATGATCCAGGAGACCAGCACCATGGTGGCATCATTGAAGGAGTTGAAGAAGTTGATAAGTAGCTCCCCCTCAGGCCCCAGCTTCCGCAAGGCCACACCCAAGACGATGGCAAACACCACCAGGCCCAGGATGTTCATTCCTTCCACCTCACCCCCCAGGGGCACCTGCAGGCAGGAGCAGGGAATTCAGTCAACCTGCACAGATACTGTCACTGAGGGCCTGTCCTGGAAACTGCTGGGAGCCAGCAGTGACAAGACAGCTCCTCAGACCCACCTGCTGAAGACTCACAGTCCAGGTCCAAGGATGGGGGGGAGGAGTCACCAGGGGCAAGCTGGAGTGGGCAGGGCTGAGGTGGGGGAGGCCAGGGGAGCATGGGAACTGAGAAAGGGGGCCAACTTGGGAGGAGTCAGGGAGGACTTCCTAGAGGGAGTATCAGAGCTGACACCTGGAGGGCGGGAAGGTGAACCAGGTAAAGAGGTGGGGTAGAAGGTTCTAGAAAGAAGAAACAAAATGGCTTGAAATGAGAGCAACTTGGGCATTGAAAGAATGGAATGAAATTCACTGTGGCTGGAGCGGAATGAACTGGAAGAGAGGGTCACGAGATGAGGCTGGGCAGGCAGGCAGAGGTCCAACCTTGCAGGGCCTCACGAACTGTGGCAAGGAGCCTGGGCTTTCTTTTTCCTGAGGGCACTAGGGAACCATAGCAGGGCTTTGAGGCACAGGAGAGGCAGGGTCAGGTTTGGACTTTCGAAAAACCTCTGTGATAGTTCCCTAGATGGCACAAATGGTTCAGCGATTGACTGCTAGCTGAAATGTTAGCGATTCAAACCCACATAGGTGCCTCAGAAGAAAGGCCTGGTGATCTGCTTGCAAGAGGTCACAGCCTTGAAAACCCTATGGAGCAGTTCTGCTCCGCACAGATGGGGTCACCACGAGTCGGGATCAACTCGATGGCTCAAAACAACAGTTGTGCGCTGTCGAGTCGATTCTGACTCACAGCGACCCAATGTGCCAGAGTAAAACTGCCCCATAGTTTCCTAGACTGTAATCTTTACAGGGTTTGGACCTGCCAACCAGTCCACGGGAGAAAGATGTGGCACTCAGCTTCCATAAAGATTACAGCCTTGGAAGTCCTATGGGGCAGTTCTACTCTGCCCTACAGGGTCACTATGAGTCAGAATTGACTTGATGGCAACGGGTAATCTTTGCGGGAAGACATCGCCATGTCCTTTCTCCCTCGGAGCCGTGGGTGGGTTCAAACCGCTAACTGCAGCCGAGTGCTTACCCACTGCAACACCAAGGCTCGTTACAGCAATAGCCCGATACAAACAAAGTGCCACAGTGTCTTCAATAGAAAGACCACTTTGGCGGTCAGGGTGAGGATGGGTGGGAGGGTGTGGGACTGGGGCAGGACACCAGGGAGGAGAAGGAAGAAGAGAGAAAGAAGGAAGGGAGAACAGGGGGCAAGATACAGAGATGTTCGAACAGCAGGAAAAAAGAAAAACGGAAACTGAAGGGACCACAGAGAGTTTAAATCAAATTGTCCACCAAATTTTACAAGATCAATGGGGGAGACAAAGGCTGGGGGTGGGTGTAAAACCCAAAACCAAACCTGACTCATGGTAACCCCATGTATTACAGAGTAGAACTGCTCCATAGGGCTTTCTTGGCTGTGATCTTTATGGAAGCAGATCGCCAGGCCTTTCTTCTGTGGCACACTGGGTAGGTAGGTTCAAACTGCCAACCTCCAGAATAGTAATGGAGTGCAAAAGGTTTGCACCACTCGGAGACCTCAGGGGAGGGGTAAGGGAACAAGATAGAACCAGAGCAATGGACCAATAGGCGCGGCTCCCACCACCCTTGCCTAGCTCTCACCTTTACCAGTGTTCCGTTCTGGTCTCCAGCGATCCGTCTCATTTCATAGGAGGTGGTGTACTGCAGGGGGCATTGGGAAGAGTGACTTTCAATTATTACAGAGGCTCCCTCACCCTGGTACTGGTGCCAACAATGGCCAAAGCCTGCCCTCCTGCCCTAAGCATCCTTAAACATCAGCTCATTCCATCCTGCTGGCAACGCCACTGAAGTAGGACTATTAATGCCCCCACTTGCCAGAGGTAGAAACTGAGGCTCAGAGAGGTCAAGACACTTGCTTAGGGCCACACAGCTAGAATGAGATTCCCAGAAGGCGCTCTGAGCCTGTATTCTCAGTTCTTGATAGAAGGGGTCTGGACGAGTTTCAGAGGTCACCCAAGAACCCTCTAATATTGCCTGTAAGCATGTGGGCACCTGCTTTTTCCCAGGCACCATCCCAAATCAGGCAGCAAGGGCTGCAACTTGCTGTCTCCCCACCCTGGCCACCCCCTGCCCCTCGGGACACCCCTGAGGACTCACTGAGCGGAAGGCTGCAGACACCAGGTTGGAGGGGAAGATATTTCTGCAGAGACAGACATATGGGGGGTTATTAGAAACTGGTGGGGGGTAGGGCGGTAGAGCAGTGAGTGCTTGGGGGGTGGTGGGCTGGCCTTTTAGCAGATGGAGAAAACCTCTGAGACCCTGTTTGCATACCCGTGGCTCCCACCCATGCCTCAGCCAGGGTCTGGTCAGGCAGAGTTGGACCTGGGTCTGTACCCTGGCCCTGAGGGACTGTGGCTGGGAGTGAGGAATGCTGGCTTCCCAAGGCAGGCTGGGTCAGGATCAGCCAGGGCGTCAGCCCCACCCCAAGAGGTAAACTTAATACCCTACACATCTTGCATCAGCCACTTCCTTCTGGAGGGCTGAGGGCTAAGAGCTGGAGGCTGGGAGGGCTGGTCCCTGGGGACTAGTAGGTGGGTTGGAGAGTGTGGTGGCAGTGTGAGGCTAGGAGAGGGTGACAGGGATGGCTTTGTGTGTCATGAGTGTGCACGTTCTTGTGTGGCGGTATCCAACGATGGCCTTGTGCGTCTCCAGATGAGAGTAAAGTAACAGATGACATGTCTATAGCACATTCTGTGTGTCAGGCACTGCCGTAAGTGCTTTACGTAAACTAACTCATTTAACAAACTTGGCTGCTACCTGAGAGGTTGGAGGTTTGAGTCCACCTGGAGACGCCTCAGAAGAAAGGCCCTATGATTAACTTCCGAAAAATCAGCCATTGAAAACCCTACGGAGCGCAGCTCTACTTTGACACACACGGGGTCACCATAAGTTGGGGGCCAACTCTATGGCAGCTAACAATAATCCTCACAACAGCTCTTTGAGATGAAAATCAAAGAAAACCCAAACCCACTGCCGTCGAGTCGAGTCCTATTCAGAGCAGCCCCATAGGACAAAGTAGAACTGTCCCATAGGGTTCCCAAGGAGCGGCTGGTGGATTTCAGCTGCCAACCTTTTGGTTAGCAGCTGAGCTCTTAACCAGTCGCTGTGCTACTGTTGGGATAAGCACTGTTACTGGGGTTTGTATCCAGCTAGGCTGGCTCCGTAGTACTAATCGTTACCCATACTCCCTCTCACCAACGATGTGGGCGTACCGCTATTTCTGTGGGTCAGTGTATAGTTTGTCAGGTGTTGGCATCCAGGTGGGGGGAGGGTTAGCAGTCAGGTGTGTGGGACCAGGCCATGTGAAGTGGTAGCCATGGTGTGAACATGTTGGTGTGTGGCCTTGTAGAAGTGTGTATGTGTGTATGTGTATTCTGCGCTTGAGTGTGTGTTTAGGCATTGGTGTGATCGGTGAGGTCATCAAGTGGTTGTTTGTCCTGATGAGGTGTGAGTACACTGGTATACATGTGACAGCTGGTGTAAGGCTATGTGGCCATTACAGCCAAGACCAAATGTTTCTGTGTGCCTGTGCCAGCTGTGTGCAGCTATGTGTCACTTGGTTGCAAGGTTGTGTGGCTACGTCCAGTTGTGCATAGCTGTATGTCGCCTGGTTATAAGGTTGTGTGTCTGTGCGTGGCTGTGTGTGCCTTGGATATAAGATTGTGCAGCTGTGTAAGATGTTACAGCTACGGCTGAGTGTCTGTGTGCCTGCATCCAGCTGTGTGTGGCTTAGTCACTTGGTTAGAAGGTTGTGCGGCCATGTGAGATGTCAGAGCCAAGTCCCTGAGTGTCCGGGCATGTGTAAGCTACAACTCTTTTGGAACACAGGGGAAGCCTGTGCGTAAACAGCCATGGAGAGGGGGTGCCCATCCACAGGAAGCCTATACCCACCCAGGCTGGGGCTGGGCCAGGACCCAGCTAATCTCCCTCAGCCAGGGGTACCTAGGCAACTTCTGGGCACCAAGTCTCTCCCAGGCATCTCAGCATGTGCTGCTGCCCCAGAGGCCGGGGACCCTGCTCTGTGACTCATCATTTCCTTCCCACCACTTCCAGGAAGCTCCCCACCTGGAGACATTGAATCAGCAGGCCAGGAAGGCAGGGCCCTGTGGACCCAGCTGTCTGCCTCTTCAAATGGGGATGGCCATGAGGGGGTGGGGGGAAGCCAGAGGCCAGAGAGGGAGAAGAATCTGCCCTTTCTAATTGGTCCGCTGCTAGGCAGCCTACCGTGGGGAAGGAAATAACGGAATGGAAAGGCTGCCTTAGTGGTGGAGGGACTGCCCAGGAAGATATAAAGTGGAAGCCTATAAAGGGAAGCCCTCAGGCCCCAGCTAAGCGGGCACAGGAAGGGAAATTGAGGAAAGAACTTGAGGTGTCGGGGTGACATGTGGGCAGGGAGCATGGACATGTGACAGGGAGCCCTGGGGTTAGGTGGAGGGCCTAGGTTGTCCAGGGGCTCCCTACCCTGGCGTCCCAAGCCTTCTGACCCTGGCTACAAATCTTTATCCAGAGCTCCATTCTGGGGCCCTTGGGTGTCCAAAAATCCCTTCCCAAGAAGCTTCCCTCAGGGTCTCTCCCTCTCATAAGGTCCCTCCTATGTCTGCTAAAGACCTCCAAGCACTACTCTTTCTTTTCCTTCTGAGTCCTCTTTGCCTATCACACTCCTGGGGTGTCCTCTCATGCATCCAAGCCCCAAATTGAGAAGGTCCTTTCCCTGGGAGTCTGGCCTCACCCGCTGTACCCCACCCTCAAGGGGCCACAGCCCCTCACCTGCCCCCTCTGCCCCAGGACCTGGAGATGCCTCTGCTCAGGGGGACCCAAAGCCCCGCTCCTGTCCACGTGTCCCCTCCCCCCGCCTGCGATGGGGTCTGACCTCACGAGATCCAGGAAGGAATCCAGCACCTCCTTGCTGGGGGCCGCTTCGCCAGTGCCCAGGGCCCCGACAGAGGCGTTGATGGCGGCGAAGGCGGCGCCGGGTTGCAGCGCCAGAGCCAAGCCCACTCCGAGGGCCGAAGCGAGCAGTGTGGTGCCCAGGAAAAAGAGCAGCGCCCATGCGCCCAGGCGGCCAAGCGCGCTGGGGTCCAGACTGGCGGCACCGCCAACCAGACTACAAACCACCAGTGGCAGGATGATCATTCTCAGCAAGCGCAGCAGCAGTTCGCCCGGGAAGGCGAAGGCCACCAGGCGCGCGGGGCCCAATGCTAGCGCGCCGCCGGCCTCTGACACCCCCAGCCCCAGCGCCACGCCCGCCGCCACGGCCACCACGGTCAGCAGCACCAGCAGGTTGGCGCGAAGGCAGCGGCGCACCTGGTCCCAGGAACGGCAGCAGCCGCCGGCCGCAGCGTCTTGATCCTCCATAGAGATCAACGTCGAGGCACCGTTAGCTATGGGCTCCGCCGTCGCCGCGAACCCTTTGGGGTCGCACCTGGGAGGATCAGCCACCATGATGGGAAGAACCGGGGTTCCTTAACGCCTAAAAGCTCGGAGAGCTTGGGGCTCCTTCCCAGGTCGCCGACGTTCCTTAGGACTGAGAGTTGAGTAACAACGCCTGCGGGCTGGAACTTTGGGTTGGATGGTTTTCTTAGAGCTAGGAGTTCACAGCCCCAGGTCCTTGGCTCTTGGAAGCTGGAGTGTCTGGGCTCCCTAGGCTGGGCGCTGGAGTTCCTCTGCTATTCCAAATTGGGAAGGAAAGTTTCAGGGGCCCAAAAGCTGGGAGGCCCTGGTTGTTGGAAATACAAGAGTTCCTCTGGCTAGGACCTGGGCTCCTAGGTCCAGGTGGCAGAGGTTTGCAGAAGGCTCAGTCCTGGTGGCGCAGATCCAGGGCGTTTAGATCCGGGAGGCGGGCACCCGGGGCACCAGGGTCCTGGAAACCGAGAGCTGGGGCACCTAGGTCTGAGAGCCGGGAAACGGAGCTCCAGGAAGAGGGGACCCAGACTCTTGGGTCCGAGAGCGGCGATCCAGGCCCCTGGGTGCGAAAGGCGGCCGTCCGCGGCCCAGGGAGGTAGCTGCTATTACGGGAGAGGTAACCTCCCGGACGCGCCGCGTGGCTCTGAGCCCGCCTGGCGGAAGCTGCCAGGATTAAGGCCAGGGGCGGGGCTTGAGAAGGCGGGGGCCGGTCCGATTGGCTACGGCTTCTTGGAGCCTCTGGCAAGCGAGGAGCTGGGCTGAGGCTGCAGCAGGGCAAAAAAAAAAAAAATAGTAAAAGGCAAATAACAATGTCATTTCCAGGGGTGGGGCTTTGAGGGGGCGGGGCCTGGGGCGGGGCATTAAGACGGAGCTTCTTCCCGCTGAAGAAATTGGGCTGAGCACTGCGACTGAAACGCTGGCGCGCGGGGTCTGGTGGTTCATTTGCAAATCACCTCCCCCTCTTCAAGTCATAAGTTCTGTCTTGAGCCGCATCTAAGAACTCCATCCAGTTCCCTCGAATGCAGTTGATAAAACTCATTGTTCACAGTGATGTAAGATTTAAAAGAGATGGAGTTGTTTTTAAAAGTTTCCAGTTCAAAACGCGACACATCAATTAATGGTGGTTATCATGACATCAGGACTGCAATTCGCTCCCCGCGTAGGTACCACGATTTGCAATTCACCCCTTCAAAGCGACAATTCAATTTTAATGATTGTGTTACTAATGCTTTTAAAAAGGCTTTCACAGAATCTTTTCCCAATGTATGTATTTATTTTAATAATATTTTATTGTGTTTGCAGTGAAGGTTTACATTGCAATTTCTACACAAGTTCAGTGACATTGGTTACATTCTTCACAAGGCTGAGCGTTCTCATTATTTCCATTCTGGTTGTCCCACTCCATTAATCTCATTTCCCTGCCCCCTCACATTCTCATCTTTGTTTTAAAGTAACTGTTGACCTTTTGGTCTCATATAAGTGACATCTTAAAGCAGCACAGTACCTATGGGTGACATTCATTATTTTGTAAGCCAAACTTGTTTTTTAGCTACTAGGTGGCCTCAGGGGTTAGTTTCAGTTCAGGATTTGAAGAGTATCTCAGGGCAATAGCCTCGAGTAGCCTCCAGTCTCAATTGGTCCAATAAAGCTGTTTATTTTTTAGGAATTTGAAGTTCTATTTCACATTTTTCCCCACTATTTCAAATAAACAGAAAAGTTGGAAAGAATTTCACAGGGAACACCGTCTATATTCTACAATGAACAGTTTACCATTTATCTTTTTATCCACCTCTCCATTCATCTTTTTTTGATGCGTGTCAAAGTAATTCACAGGCAAAAGTACACTTCCCCTAAATACGTCAGTGTACATGTTATTAACCAGAGTTCAATATTTGCTTAGAGCACTTTTTCTTTTTAGGTAAAATTTATATACAATAAAATGCACAAATTTTATGTAATATTGGCTGACTTTTGACAAATGTATATGCCTGTTTCTGCTGGATTCTTCATAGCTATAACATGAGGCTGGTTCCACTATTACACCCATTCTGCAGATGGGCATAATCAGGGTCTGTGGAGAGAGGAAGGAGCTCTGGTGTGGCAAAGGTTAAGCATTCAGCTGTAACCGAAAGGTTGGGGGTTCGAACCCACCAGCAGTTCCAAGGGAAAAAAAAAACCTGGTAATCTGCTCCTGTAAAGATTGTATCAACAAAACCAAACCCACTGCTGTGGAGTTGATTCCAACTCATACTGACCCTATAAGACAGAGTAGGACTGCCTCAGAGGGTTCCCAAGCCTGTAAATCTTTAGGGAAGCAGACTGCCACATCTTTCGCCCACGGAGCCGCTGGTGGATATGAACTGCTGATGTTTTGGTTAGCAGCCAAGCATTTTAACTGTAGTGACACCGGGTCTGTGGCCCTGTAAAGATTACAGCCTAGAAGACCGTATGGGGCAGTTCTACTCTGTCCTACAGGGTCACTACAGGTCTACTATTACTACTATAGAATAAGGCTCAGACCCTGACCAACTCCAGACAACACTGGGCCCTGGTGGTGAGCCCTCCCTCCTGGTCAATACCAGACCCTAGTCCTAGGCCTGCATGGGAAGGAGCTTGAAGAGCTTATGGTGAAGTACTAGGGCTGGTTGAATTCAAAACCTGCCCAGCTACCCGCCAATGACTGCCCTGACAAGGGAACCCAACAGAGTCCCTGACGGAGCAGGAGAAAGGTGGGGTGCAGAACTCAAATTCACGTAAAAAGACCAGACTTAATGGTCTGACTGAGACTGGAGGAACCCCAGAAGACATGGCCCCCAGACTCTCTATTATCCCAGAACTAAAACCATTCCCGAAGCCAACTCTTCAGACAAAGATTAGACTGAACTATAAGACATAAAATGATACTCGTGAAGTGTGTGCTTCTTGGTTCAAGACGAGACTAAATGGGCAGCGCCTGTCCAGAGGGGAGATGAGAAGGCAGAGAGGGACAGGAGCTGGTTGAATGGCATGGGAAATCCGGGATGGAAAGGAGGAGCGTGCTATCACATTATAGGCAGAGCAACTAGGGCCACATAAGAAGGAGTGTATAAATTTTTGTATGGGAACCTAACTTGAGCTGTAAACTTTCACCTGAAGCACAATTTAAAAAAAGAACCTGCCCAGGCTCCAAAGGCCTCTCACCCAGGCACACATGACCTCGTGGACCTGCTTCCTGGGCCTCCTGGACATGGATCCCTCCTGAATCCTCCTAACCTCAAAGCTGCCTGCTTCAGAAAGCCCCATCCCACATCCTGGCCTCCTGGTCTGAATGTCACATCCAACAAACACCAGTTCATCTCCTCTAATGTGTTTGGTTCTGTGCTAGACTATAGGAGTGTGGGCACCAGAATCACACGGACATGCGTTCAAATTTCGACTCCATACTCACCAGCCATGCCTCAGTTTCCTCATTTGTCCCAGAGTCAATGTGAGTGTTGTAAACACAACCGTGTACACAGTGACCCTTGGTACAAAACAAGAGCGATCGTTCCTAAACATTCCGTTAATTCTACCAATATTTCTTGAGCACTTCCTAAGGGCCCACTGCTGTTTAAGGTACTGGGGACTTCAGCAGTAAAAAACAAAAACTCCCTGCCCTGCAGGCAGCTTGCATTCTAGCAAGCGGAGACAGCCAGTAAACAAGGCAATAAACTTGAGCTGACAGATGGGCAGAAAAGGATGGGGTGGTCTGGATGGACCACTGCATGGAAGTGACATTTAAGCTGAGACCTGAATGAAAAGAAAGAGCCCGCCACCATGGAATGATTTGGGAAGAACTTTCCAGTAAGATGGAAGAGCAAGGGCAAAGCCCTGAAGCATCGGGAAGATAGAAGATGCAACAGGAGGATAACAGATGTTATCTCACCTAATTCATGAGACCCCTCACTATCCCGCTGTATTGGTTTGAAAGAGTAAATAAGGGCAATGAGGAGTCCCAGGGTGGAACAAAATACGTGGTTAATGCTCCGGGCTGCTAAGGAAAGGTTGGAGGTTTAATTTCACCCAGAGGTACCTCAGAAGAAAGGCCTGGCAACCTGCCTCTGAAAAATCAGCCATTGAAAACCCTATGGACCACAGTTCTACTCTAACGCACATGAAGTTGCCATGAGTTGGAGTCAACTCAACAGCAACTGGAAGGGTGGTGAGGTTTCTTGTGGACCAAACCCACACCCTGGGCACAGGATTTCAACTCAGGTGTCCCTGAGCCTGCCCTGTGCCCTCCACCTCTATTGGGCACCATGGCCAGTGCTGCACATGGAGGCTGGGGCTACCATTGCACTCAGCTCCTCACCCAGCAGAGATATTTCTTTTAAGGACCTATTATTATTCAGTGTTGGGCCCTGTGCTAGGGACCCAGCAGTGACTGAGACAGCCCCAACCCTGTCCTCCTGGGCCTCACAGTCCAGTGGGGAAGACAGACTCTAAAAATGGCATGGCAGAAGCATCTGACCTCCTCTAACTTCCCAAGTGGAAAGGAGAATCAAGATCAACAGCTCGAGGCTGATTCCTATGAGGCAGAAGTTAGACGTGCCTCTTCTCTCTGCCGTCTTTACCAGTTCTAACACCAACCATCCCTTCTACAGCACTCTCTACTTCAATAATTCATTGCAACGGCCACACAAAATTCACAGACCATACCCACAGTTTCAGGGTTTATTAGGAAGTAACAGTTATAATTCAGGTTCAGGATACAGTGCTTCAATCAGGATAGCTTCTTCTCAGCCGTGCTGGCAGGCAGGTCTCTCCCTGGCCCTCAGCCCCTTGGCCTGGCTTCTGCCCTGCTCTGGCAAGTGTTACAAAGCTCTTTTAGCTCTGCTGATAAGTGCCCAGAGACACCCCACTCTGTCCGTAAGCCTCTGCTCCAAGGCGCTCAGCTCTAGCTCTGTGGAGGCCCACCTAGCTCCACCAAGTGCCTGGAGGTACCCTACTCAACAGTCAAGCCTCCTGTCTGAAAGAGCTCAGCTTTCTCATTCCTGCTGGTCTCCTGCTGGTCTCTTGGTTCTGCTGCCAACATTTCTCTGTCACTGCTTCTCTCCATCTCTGGTGTTACAGCTCTCCTTCTCTGTCTTCTGTTATAGCTCCTACTCTCTCAGTGTCTCCCTTTAAGCCTGGTGGGATGGCAAAACTGACCAATCCCCTCATTAGGGTTCCATACACCTCATTTGCATAGTTCCACCCAGTCATTTGGCGGGAGTTACAAAGACTATGGCTAGAAGGACCATACTAAGTAATTCACTGTACCGCACAGACTCATCCCCAGACAGTGATCACCCAGAGTGAGCAGGGTTGCAATGGGGAGCCCAAAAGAGATGCTTGAACTGTACCGGGGGAGGGGGGCAGGGAGGACTTCTTGAAGGAGGAGGCATCAGAGCTTAGATATGAAAGGGACAGACCAAGCCCAGGCAAGATGCAAGGGGAAGAGTATTCCAGACAAAGAGAACAACATATGCAAAAAATCAGGGTTCAGAAGACCCTGGAATGTTCCAAAGCTCAGCTCTAAACTTGTCGCTTCCCTGATTAAAATCCTTCTGAGTGGCCCCAGTGACTTCCCTTGGGATAAAGTCCAAACTCTCCAGCTGGGCATGTGGCCATTCAGTAATTCATTCGTTCAATTATTCAACAAACTACAACCACAGAACGGAACACCGAAAGACGTCAGAGACCCGTGCACTGACAACGAACAGTCTCCAAGATTCATTCGACAAGTATTTCTCAAGCACCTAGAATGTGCTGGGGAGATAACCATGAACAAAATAGATAAATATCCCTTTTCTGTTTGCACTGACGTTTGAGCACAAGGAAGACACCCAATAATACCAAATAAACAATAAAGTAAGTTATCTTGTGGTTCCAAAAGTGATAAAATATATCCCACCAAATGACTGGGCGGGACTATGAAAATGAGGTATATGGAACCCTAATGAGCGGATTGGTCAGTTTTACCATCCTGCTAGGCTTAAATGGTTAAGTGCTCAGCTGCTAACCAAAAAAAATGTCGGCAGTTGGAATCTACCAGCTGCTCCTTGGAAAGCCTATGGGGCAGTTCTACTCTGTCCTATAGGGTCGCTATGAGTCAGAATCTACTCGATGGCAGCAGGTTTGCTTTTTAGGTTGTTAGTTGCTGTCAAGTCAGCTCCCACTCATGGCGACTCCATGTACAACAGAATGAACTGTTGCCTGGTCCTGTGACATCTTCACAATTGTTGGTATACCCAAGTCTGTTGTTTGTGGTCACCGTGTATTTTGAATGCCTTCCAATCTAGGGGACTCACCTTCCAACACCCTACAGGAGAGTGTTCTGTTGTGATCCACGAAGTTTTCATTGACTAATTTTTTGAAAGTAGATCGCCAGGGGTTTCTTCCTAATCTGTCTTAGTCTGGAAGCTCTGTTGAAAACCGTCCATCATGGGTGACCCTGCAGGTATTTAAAATACCAGTGACATAGCTTCCAGCATCACAGCAACACACCAAGCCACCACAGTAGGACAAACTGATAGATGGGTGGTGATATATACATATACACACATATACATATACACACTATGTGTTCAAGCTCACCGGCTGTTCCAAGGCAGAAAGATATGGCAGTTGGTTCCCATAAAGATTACAGCCTTGGAAACCCTATAGGGCAGCTTTAATCTGTCCTATAGTGTCCCTGTGAATCAGAATCGACTCGACAGTGGCATATGTATGTGTATACATATATACATACACATTTTTTTTTTTAATAACTGAGGAATTGAAGTAGAGAGCAGGTTTCAAAATAAAACCAGGGTCAAGAAATATCGTTAAGGAGGAAAAAGCAAGAAGCGGGAGAATGTGTTTAGGGTACTGTCTTAGTCATGTAGTGCTGCTGTAACAGAAATACCACAAGTGGATGGCTTTAACAACAAGTTTATTCTCTCATAGTCTAGTAAGCTAGAGACCAGCTCCAAGGGGAGGCTTTCTCTCTTTTGGCTCTAGAGGAAGGTCGTTGTCATCAATCTTCCCTTGGTCTAGGAGCTTTTCAGCACAGGGCCCCCGGGTCCAAAGGACACGCTGTGCTCCTGGTCCTGCTTTCTTCGTGGTATGAGGTCCCCAACTCTCTGCTCGCTTCTCTTTTTTTTATCTCTTGCAAGATAAACGGTGATGCAGGCCACACCCCAGGGAAACTCCCTTTACATTGGATCAGGGATGTGATCTGAGTAAGGTTGCTACATCTCACCCTAATCCTCTTCAACATAACCCAATCGTGCCTCATTAACCACAGGCGGAGATCAGGATTTACAACACGTAGGAAAATCACATCAATCACAAAATGGAGAACAATCACACAACACTGGGAATCATGGCCTAATCAAGTTGACACATATTTTTGGGGGACACAATTCAATCCATAACAGGCTCCATCCTCTACGGGAAAAATGAAAGACTATGCAACAGCATCTGTTTTAAATGCACTATCTCAGCAAGAATTTACAGAAAACTGCTGGAAGTGGTTGCTTTCAGGAAGGAAATCTGTGGCTTTGTGGTTCAGCTTAGGGACCTTCAAGAAATCTCTTGGCTTTGAACCTCACTGCTTAGCGGCTGGATGACCTTGGGTAAGTCACGCAACTCTCCAGCTTCAAGTTTCCTGGCCTATAAAATGGGGATAATTGTAGTGACGACCTCAGAGATCACAGACAAGTGAGCTAAGGTCATGTGAATATTGTGCCTTGGCTGGTGCCTGGCAAACCACAAGCCCCATGGTATTTTAAGCTGTTATGACATTTTGCAAATAAACATTAAGTATAAATCAAAGAAAAATAAAAAGGGGAGGAGGGTGTCTTCCAGTGTGTTTTCTTGGCCACAAACTCACAGGCTTTCCCCTTGGTGTTGAATACCTGGGACCACTGGGTAAAGGGAGGTCTGAGATACCCGCTGCGGGACTGAGCAGCTGGTTTCAGGTGCTACAGCAGCAGGTGGCTGAGCTGGGAGGAGGAAGCTTCTAGCAGCTCTCCCTGTAACCAGGGCCCCCAGGGTATGGAGAAGTGGCCCAGGCCAGCTGGGCAACACGGGTGTAGGCCTGGCTTAGTCTGTTTGCTGCCCACTCCCTCCAAGAAGAGCGGTGCCAGGCACGGAGGCAAAAAGGAGGCTCCAGGACTTGGGGATCCTGGAATCTCAGAACCTTAGGGAAGTATGGGGTGGGTTTAAACCAGGGGAGGGAGACTGAAGGGTTTGGTCCAGGATTGGCAGGGAGGGCCCCACCCCTGCCCTCGGAGGGCTTGGAGAGGGAAATATATGAACTGGTCTCAGCCAGCTTCTCTCCCACTCAGCCAACCTCCTACCCACATTCTGATTTCTTCATTGGAAAAAGCACCCTAGGGCTTCCAGGAAGGGGGGTGAGGGGCCAGGAGGAATCTGGGCTGAGCAGTGGGGAATGGGGCCCTAGAAAGCAAGGAGGTCCTTCCCAATGATGGTTTGCCACCTGTGAAATATTATTTTGAACAGTGTCCGCCTAGAGAAGACCTAGAAACCCTGGTGGCATAGTGGTTAAGAGCTACAGTTGCTAAAGTAATAAAAGGTCGGCAGTTCGAATCCACTAGGCTCTCCTTGGAAATCCTATGGGACAGTTCTACTCTGTCCTATATGGTCTGTATGAGGCGGAATCAACTTGATGGCAGTAAGTTTTTTTTTTTCAAGAGAAGGCCTAGAAACCCTAGCGGCATAGTGGTTAAGAGCTATGGCTGCTAACAAAAAGGTCAGCAGTTCAAATCCACCAGGCGCTCCTTGGAAACCCTATGGGACAGTTCTACTCTGTCCTATAGGGTCACTATGAGTCGGAATTGACGGCAACAGGTTTGGTTTGGTTTGGTTTAAAACCAGAAGACCTAGAAGCCCCAGTGGCACAACGGTTAATTGCTCGGATGCTAACCGAAAAGTCAGGCGGTTCAAACCCACCAGCAGCTCCATGGGAGAAAAGACATGGTGATCTGCCCCCATAAAGATTACAGCTTAGGAAACCCTATACAGCAGTTCTACCCTGTCCTATAGGGTCATCAAGAGTCAGAATCAACTTGGTAGCACAAAACAACAGAGAAGACCTGGTGTCTGACAGCAGGAGGGATGAGATTAGACTCCAGGGTTTCAGCCTTCTCCATTAGGCCTGTGACAGGAACTCCCAGAGGACACAGCCTCTCCTCCTTCCTCGGATTTGCATTCATGCACTCAGTAAACTTTTCCTGTGCACCTACTGTGTGCCCGGCCCTGTACTGGGTGACACTGGGGACCTAGTCTGTTGTTGTTAGGTGTCATCGAGTCGGTAACGACTCATAGTGACCCTATGCACAGTGGAATGAAACACTGCCCCGTCCTGCACCATCCTTACAATCGTTGTTATGCTTGAGCTCACTGTTGCAGCCACTGTGTCAATCCACCTCGTTGAGGGTCTTCCTCTTTTCCACTGACCCTCTGCTTTGCCAAACGTGATGTCCTTCTCCAGGGACTGATCCCTCCTGACAATGTGTCCAAAGTATATAAGATGCAGTCTCGCCATCCTTGCTTCTAAGGAGCATTCTGGTTGCACTTCTTCCAAGACAGATTTGTTCGTTCTTTTGGCAGTCCATGGCATATTCAATGTTCTTCACCAACACCACAATTCAAAGACATCAATTCTCTTTCAGTCTTCCTTATTCATTGTTCAGCTTTCACATGCATATAATGCGATTGAAAATACCATGGCTTGGATCAGGCACACCTTAGTCTTCAAGGTGACATCTTTGCTCTTCAACACTTGAAAGAGGTCCTTTGCAGCAGATTTGCCCAATGCAATGCATCTTTTGATTTCTTGACTGCTGCTTTCATGGCTGTTGGTTGTGGATCCAAGTAAAATGAAATCCTTGACAACTTCAATCTTTTCTCCATTTATCATGATAAAAGAAAAGGGGACCTCGTAGTGACAGAGATATGCCTGGCCCCTGTCACCCTAGGCTCCCAGTCTGTTGGGAGAAATAAACCCTTCCCAGCTAGTGACGATCCAGAGTAAGTGGGACCGAAATGGGGGAGCCCAGAAGGGGGGATGAGCCTGGGGAGGGGGAATCAGGGAGAACTTTCAGGAGGAGGGGGCATCTGAGCTGGATTTGGAAGGATGTCAGAGCCAGCCAGTGGAGGGAACAAGAAAGGCATACAGGCAGAGAAAACAGCAAGTGCAAAGGTCTGGGGGCAAGGAAGGTTGGGGTAAACTGTGAAACCAAGAATAGTTCCCTTTGGTGGGAATGGAAAATTCCAGGGAAAAACTGGAGAAGGTTGGAGCTGGAGTCATGGTCAGGAGCCTGATCAGGTAGCTAGAAATAAAAAGGTTGAAGTTCAAATAGTTTGTTTAACACGCATTACCTGAGTGCGTTTCCTGGGCCCGGCCCTGTGCTGAGTGACGCTAGGGTTACAGCACTAGCCAAAGGAGTCCTCATTCTGTTCTCACAGAGCTCGTTATTTATGTTGGTGTCTCTGCCTCTTTTTTTTTTTTTTATCGTGGTAAAAATATATATAAAACTATCTTCACAGTTTCTACTCGTATAATTCAGTGACATTGATTACATCCTTCAAGTCCTGCGCCCAATCTCACTGTCCTTTTCCAGATCATTCCACCACCATTAACATAAACTCAGTGCCACCTAAGCAAAAGCTCCCCATCCCCCCCACCCCTGGTAATAATCTGATAATCTTTGGTTTTTGTGCCTGTGCTTATTCCATGTAAGTGAGATCAGACAGTACTTTTCCTTGTGTGACTGACTTATTTCACTCAGCATGATGTTTTCAAAGTTCATCCATGTTGTGGCATGCATCAGGACCTCATTTCTCTTTATAGCTCAGGGGTATGACACTAAGGAGCCCTGGTGGTGCAGAGGTTAAGTGCTCAGCTATTAACCAAAAGGTGGGTGGTTTGAACCCACCAGCCTCTCAACAGGAGAAAGGTGTGGCAGTCTGCTTCAGGAAAGGTAACAGCCTTGGAAACCCTATGGGGCAGTTCTACGCTGTCCTACAGGGTTGGAATTCACTCGATGGCAATGGGTAGTATGTCACTGTTTCTTAAATTTTACTGGTCTCCCAAATCCCTTTGTGAGTTAAAACGCAGATTCCTGGGTTCCACCCCTTGATTCTGATTCTCTATTTTGGGACTGTCAGAAATTTGTGTTTTAATAAATATCCCAGGTGAGCTAGAGAGAGACTCAGAAAGCCCTTTGAGAAACATTGGTGTAATGAGTTGAGTAAAAAAACCACCGCCATTGAGTCAATTCTGACTCATAGCGACCCTATAGCGACCCCATAGGACAGAATAGAACTGCCCCATAGGGTTTCCAAGGCGGTTAATTTTTACGGACGCAGACTGCCACACCTTTCTCCCGCAGAGACGCTGGTGGGTTCAAACCATCGACCTTTCAGTTAGCAGACTAGGACTTTAACCACTGTGCTACCAAGGCTTCTATGGGCTGAATAAGGGCCCCTCAAATGCCCACACCCTAATTCTCAGAACCCATGAATCTTATCTTATACGGCAAAAGGGACTTTGTAGCTGTAATGAAGTTAAAGCTCTTGAGATGGGGATAGGATCCAAATTACTTGGGTGGATCCTGGACCCAATCACAAGGGTCCTTATAAGGGGGAGGCAGGTGGGACTTTGACAACATAAAAGGAAGAGGCAATGTAACAATAAAAGCGCAGACGAATGATGTGACCACGAACCAAGAAACACCAGCAGCCTTAGAAGCTGGAAGAGACAAAGAACGGATTTTCCCCTAGAGCCTCCAGAAGGAACCAGCCCTGCCAACACCCTGACTTTAGCCCTGGAAGAGTTGTTTCAGACTTCTGACCTCCAGAGCTGCAAAAGAATAAATGTGTGTTGTTTCAAGCCCCTAAGTTTGCAGCAATTTGTTACAGGAACAATAGGAAGCTAATACAATTAGTGTATTAATATCATTAATAGAACACACAAGAAAAATTTTGCTGAAGATAACTCAAAAATGGTTGCAGCAGTACATCCATAGTGTTACACATTGAATTGTGTCCTCCAAAAATGTGTGCCAACTTGGCTAGGCCATGATTCCCAGTATTGTGTGGTTGTCCTCCATTTTGTGATCTGACATTATTACACTATGTGTTGTAAATCCTACTCTCTCTGATGTTAATGGGAGCCCTGGTGGTATAGTGGTTAACAGATATGGCTGTTGTTATTAGGTGCCGTCCAGTCGGTTCCAACTCATAGCAACCCTATGCACAACAGAATGAAACACTGCCTGGTCCTGCGCCATCCTTACTGTCGTTGTTAACAGATATGGCTGCGAACTAAAAAGTCGGCAGTTCAAATCCACCAGTAGTTCCTTGGAAACCCTATGGGGCAGTCCCACTCTGTCCTATACGGATGGTTTGAGTCAGAATCCACTCCACAGCAACAGGGTTTTTTTGGTTTTATGATGTTAATGAGGCAAGATTAGAGGCAGTTATGTTAATGAGGCAAGATTAGAGGCAGTTATGTTAACGAGGCAAGACATAACCTATAGGATTAGGTGGTATCTTGAGTCACTCTCTTTTGAGATATAAAAGAGAGAAGCAAGCAGAGAAGAGAGGTACCTCATACCATCAGAAAAAAGAGCCCGGAGCACAGCATGTCCTTTGGACCTAGAGTCCCTGCCCCGAGAAGCAGCTAGATCAGGAGAGGACTGACGACAGAGCTGACAGAGAAAGAAAGCCTTTTCCTGGAGTTTGGACTTAAAGTCTCCTCAACTGTGAGAGAATAAACTTCTGTTTGTTAAAGCCATACACTTGTGGTATTTCTGTTATACCAGCACTAGATGACTAAGGGATATCATTGCTGATGTCAGATGAATCTTGGCTGAAAGCAGACAATGCCTGTGTTTTATTGACTACACAAAGGCATTCGACTGTGTGGATCATAACAAATTATTGATAACATTGCAAAGAATGGGAATCCCAGAACACTTAATTGTGTTCATGCTGAGCCTGTACATAGACCAAGACCCAGTCGTTCGAACAGAACAAGGGGATACTGTGTGGTTTAAAATCAGGGGAGGTGTGCGTCAGGGTTGTATTCTTTCACCATACTTATTCAATCTGTATGCTGAGCAAATAATCCGAGAAGCTGGACTATAGGAAAAAGAACGAGACATTAGGATTGGAGGAAGACTCATTAACAACCTGCGTTATGCAGATGACACAACCTTGCTTGCTGAAAGTGAAGAGGACTTGAAACACTTACTGATGAAGATCAAAGACCACAGCTTTCAGTGTGGATTACACCTCAACATAAAGAAAGCAAAAATCCTCACAACTGGACCAGTAAGCAACATCATGATAAGTGGAGAAAGGACTGAAGTTGTCAAGGATTTCACTTTACTTGGATCCACAATCAACAGCCATGGAAGCAGCAGTCAGCAAATCAAAAGACGCATTGCATTGGGCAAACCTGCTGCAAAGAACCTCTTCAAAGTGTTGAAGAGCAAAGATGTCACCCTGAAAACTAAGGTGCGCCTGACCCAAGCCATGGTATTTTCAGTCACATCATATGCATGTGAAAGTTGGATGACGAATAAGGAAGACCGAAGGAGAATTGATGCCTTTGAGTTGCGGTGTTGGAGAAGCATATTGGAATAAACCATGAACTGAAAAAAGAACAAACAAATCTGTCTTGGAAGAAGTGTGACCAGAATGCTCCTTGGAAGTGAGGATGGTGAGACTGCGTCTTACATACTTTGGACATGTTATCAGGAGCGACCAGTCCCTGGAGAAGGACATCATGCTTGGTAAAGTAGAGGGTCAGCGGGAAAGAGGAAGACCCTCAACAAGATGGATTGACACAGTGGCTGCAACAATGGGCTCAAACATAGCAACAATTGTGAGGATGGTGAAGGACAGGGCAGTGTTTTGTTCATCTGTACATAGGGTCGCTATGAGTCAGAACTGACTCAACAGCACCTAGCAACAACTACATTAAATAACAGCATATTGTAAAAGTAATTGTTGTTTCATGAAATTTTTGTTAATTTGTGTGTGTACGCACACACACGCGAATACACACATCTTATGCTGCAAGTAAAATATGCTTCCTAGCATGTATTGAAGGGGTCCTGGTGGCACAATGGTTAAGCACTTGGCTGCTAACTGAAAGGTCAGTGGTTCAAACCCACTAGTGGCACTGTGGGAGAAATGACCTGGTGGTCTGCTCCTGTAAATATTATAGCCCAGAAAACTCGATGGGGCAGCTCCATTCTGTCATACAGGGTCACTGAGTTGGAACTGACTCGACAGCACACAACAACAACATTGTGTATGGAGGGGCATTGGTGACAAAGTGGTAGAATTCTCACCTTACGTGCAGGAGACCTGGGTTTGATTCTCAACCAAATGCAACCAACGCACAGCCACTGCCTGTCTGTCAGTGAAGGCCTATGGTTGCCGTGATGCTGAACAGGTTTCAGTGGAGCATCCAGACTAAGACAGACTAGGAAGAAAGGTCTGGTGATCTATTTCCAAAAGTCAGCCAATGAAAACCCCATGGATCATGACAATCCAATCCACAACCGATCCTGGGGATGGCAGAGGACTCGGCAGCATTTTGCCCCATTGTGCATGGGGTCACCATGACTCGGGTGCCAACTCAATGGCAGCTAACAACAACAGCAGTGGCTCAGGTTCAAAAAAGTTTGAAAAACACTAGTCTTCAGGGCCCTACATGATCTGCCACTGCTCACCTCTTGAGCCCTACCTCATCGCCTTCTTTTTCTAGCTCACCTTTCTCTTCACTTGACTAACATCTTCCAATTTCCACTCAGGGATCCCCTGAGTGCTCTGGACCCCCAGGCTGGGTCAGGGCCCCCTCCAGTCTTCTCCAGGCCCCTGGGCTCCCTGGTCTCAGCCCCACCCACTCTGGGTTTTTACTGTCTGGGGATGGGTCTGTCTCCCTCACTGGACTGTGAGTCACTGAGGGCAGGCCTCCTCTGTGTTCTCACCACTGTCTGTACTGGGCTAGATACACCAGAACTCAGGGAATGTGGGCTGATTCTTCCAGAAACAGGAGAGGAGGTGGAGGCATTAGAGCCCTCAGTGGGTGTGTGTTAGAAGGCACCTGAGCATCATGTTCCCTGGCCTGGCTGGGAACTCACCGTCTGGGGAACTGGAGAAGGGCCCAGACCTTTCCTTCCTACCATCCTAATTATTTATTTAAGAGCTGGCTTGTCTGGGCTGCTCTGCTCCCCCTCACTGCAGCTGCAGGCCCCGGTGGCTTGTGGTACAACAGTCACTCAGGTTTCTGGGCCTTGAGGCCCAGAGTTGGGGTGTCAGGTGCTGTCCTTCCTGCCTCTCCCCAGATCCATCCACCGCCCAGGGCTGTGTCCCAGGCAGTCGCCCCTGCCACCACTCCAGTATCTGTGTGGGGCCCCACAGCTGCCTAGGCTCAAGTGATAGAAGACATTTGATACTTCCAGGGAGGCAGGCTGGGATAATGGGTAAGGGTGTACAGGGTAAAGGCAGAGAGATGGGATTGGATTCAGGGCGCTCCCTCTTCTTAGCTGACCTTATGAACCCCATTTCTATATCTCTGAAATAAAGAAAAAACAGTGCCTACCTGAAGAGGCAGAAGGATTGAATCAAGCCACACAGCTGAACCCCACAGAACCTGGCAATGTGGTAAGAGAACAGTATATTTGGGGGACATTATTAGCTTTTCTCCTGGTCAGAGGTGAGTCAGGCCATACACTGAGGGCCCATCTTAGTTATCCAGTGTTGCTATAACAGAAATACCACAAGTGGGTAGCTTTAATAAAAAGAAATTTATTTTCTCAGTTTAGGAGGCTAGAAGTCTGAATCTAGGTGCCCACTCTAGGGGAAGCCTTTCTCTCTCTCTGTTGGCTCCAGAGGAGGATCCTTGTCTCTTCTGAGCTTCTGTTCCTGGGCTATCTTCACGTGGCTTGGCATCTCTCTTGCCCCATCTCTGCTTCCTAGCTTGCTTATTTAATCTTTTATATTTCCTTATAGCTCCTTATAGAAACCCTGGTGGCGCAGTGGTTAAGTACTATGGCTGCTAACCAAGAGGTCAGCAGTTCGAATCCACCAGGCGCTCCTTGGAAACTCTATGAGGCAATTCTACTCTGTTCTTTAGGGTTGCTATGAGTAGAAATCAACTCGACGGCAGTGGGTTTTTTTGGGTTTATAGATCCTTATAAGCGAGCATGGTGAGACTTCATCTTACATGCTTTGGACCTGTTATCTTGACAAACCAGTCCCTGGAGAAGGACATCATGCTTGGTAAAGTAGAGCGTCAGCAAAAAAGGGGAAAACCCTGGACGAGATGGTCTGACACAGTGGCTGCAGCAACGGGCTCAAACATAACAATGATTGTGAGGATGGCACAGGACCGGGCAGTGTTTCATTCTGTTGTGCGTAGGGTCGCTGTGAGTTGGAACAAACCGGACAGTACTTACCAACAACAATCACAACATATTTTAAAATAAATTGATTTAAGGTGTACCCTATACTAATTCTGTCTCATTAACATAGCAAAGACAACACTTTACCAAATGGGATTATAACCATCAGCACAGAGATTAGAATTTACAACACATTTTGGGGAACACAATTCAATCCATAGAAGGGCCTAAGGGGATACAGTCCTATGCTGGAGTGGGGGTGACTGAGGGACACTGCCCTGCACTGGGGTCTGAGAGGACATGACACGGTCCTAGGGGGATCGAGGGGACATAACACTCTCCTAGGTGGTCTGAGGGGACATGGTCCTGCCCTGGGGGCATCTGAGGGGACATGGCCTTGCCCTGGGAGGTGAGAGAGGACCTGGACCTGTCCTGGGGGGGGTCTGAGGGAACATGGCCCTGCCCTGGGGGTTAGAGGGCATATGGTCCTGCCCTACGGGGGTGGGAGGAGACCTAGTCCTGTCAGGAGCCAATTCTGAGTGTAAATTCACCACACAGCCAGTTCACAGTGACTCTGTGGGCGTCGTCCCCTGAGGGCAATGGCCTGACTGACCAGATGGACTCTTGAGTCTGGGAGGTGGTGTCAGCTCAGACAGCCCCAGAGCTAGAGGAGTCTTGGAGCCCTCAAGGTCTCAATGCTGTGCACAATTAGCTAGATCCCAGGCAAGATCCAAAGATGCACTACTTTTTCCTGAGGAAAGTTGGGCCAGGGAGGCCTGGATTTGAGAGGTCCTAGAATTTGCACTTAGCTCAAGATGAGGGGTAGTCTGAGTGCTGATTAACAGGGCCCGGGCAAACTCCATCAGAGCCCTGGTGGCTCAGTGGTTGAGAGCTTGGCTGCTCACCAAAAGGTCAGCAGTTCGAATCCATCAGTTGCTCCTTGGAAACCCTATGGGGCAGTTCTACTCTGTCATGTAGGGCAAATTACACCAGAGCTGGGGGAAGAGGGGAGAAAGGCCAGCATTTAGGGGTGGGGCAGGGGGAAAGGGGAGTGCCACCTTACACTCAAGTAAGGCCTAGGCCTGTGCATTTTGATGGTATGTTAGAAACCAATGGGCCCAATGCCCTCCTGGTACAGATGACAAAACTGAGTCCCAAAGTCCCATAGCAAACTAGGGAAAGAGCCAGGGAAGAGCCGTGAAGTTAGCACTGTGGGCTTTAGGCTTCAAACTGCCAAAGCCGAAGTCCCAGTGGGCAAGGGGTGGGGTGGAGCCAGATGCCCTAGAAGGAGGAAGGGCATGAACCATCCAGAACAGCAGAGAAGTCACCAGGTTTCACAGCCTGAGAAGGACATCAAGGTACATTCCTCCTATATGTGTGTGTGCATATATATACGTACATTTAGTAAAAAAAAAAAAAAAATTGGGGGTATTAACATTTTTTTAATGTACTTTAAATGAAGGTTTACAGAGCAAACTAATTTCTTATTCAACAGTTAATTACACATATTGTTTTGTGACACTGGTTGCCAATCCCATGATGTGTCAACACTCTCCCCTTCTCGACTTGGGTTCCCCATTACCAGCTTTCCTGTCCCCTCCTGCCTTCTTGTCCTTGCCCCTGGACTGGTGCACCCATTTAATCTCATTTTGTTTTATGGGCCTGTCTGATCTTTGGCTGAAGGGTGAACCTCAGAAGTGACTTCATTCTTGAGCTACAAGGGCGTCCAGGGGCCATGCTCTCTGGGTTTCTCTAGTCTCTGTCAGACCAGTAAGTCTGGTCTTTTTTTTTGTGAGTTAGAATTTTGTTCTACATTTTTCTCCAGCTCGGTCCAGGACTCTCTATTGTGATCCCTGTCAGAGCAGTCATCCACTGGTACATTTTTTACAACGCATCAATTTTTTGGCATTTTTTAAAAATTTCAGTGAAAATATACATACCAAAACATTTGCCAATTCAACAATATCTACGTGTACGATTCAGTGACATAGATTTACATTCTTCACGTCGTACAACCATTATCACTATTCTTTTCTGAGTTATTCCATCACCGTGAACCTAAACTCAATACCCCTTACGCAAAAACTCCCCCTTCCCCATTCCCTCCTATCCCTGGTTACCACTAATAATCTTTGTTTTCTATATATTTGCTTATCTCATATAAGTGAGATTCAGCATGCCAACTTTTTAATAGCTTTATCGAGTCATAATTTACATACCATGCAATTCACCCATTTGAAGTGTATAAGCCGATGGTTTTGAGTGTATTCACAGATACATACAACCGTCACCAGGTTTTGAAGATTTTCGTCACCTCAAGAAGAAATCTTGCACCTTTAGCTATCACTTTCCTAAAAAAAAAAAACCATTGCCGTGGAGTCAACAGTGACTCATAGTGACCCTATAGCACAGAGTAGAACTGTCCTACAGAGCTTCCCTGGTGGTGCTGTGATGACAGTGATTGACTGCTAACCATAAGGGCTGCGATTCAAACCCTCCAGCTGCTCTACAGGAGAAAGATGCAACTGTCCGCGTCCGTAGAGATTTACAGCCTTGGAAACCTATGGAGTCACTTTTCCAAGGAGCAGCTGGTGGATTTGAACTGCTGACCTTTTGGTTAGCAGCTGAGCTCTTAATCACTATGCCACCAGGACCCCTGTCACATTCCTAGATACCTGCAATTTTTTTTGAGGTAAAATTCACACAACATAAAATGGACCATTTTAAAGTACACAATTCAATGGCTTTTGGTACACTGTCAATGATACACAATTGTCACCTTTATTTAGTTCCCCTAAAGGAAACCCCATACCCATTAAGAAGTCGTTCCCAGTTTTCCCTCCCTCCAGCCCCTGGTGCAACCACTAATCTCCTTTCCGTCTCGGTAGATTTCCCTATTCTGGGGATTTCATGTAAATGGAAATCTATGATATGCGGCCTTTTGTGTCTGGGTTCTTTCACTTAACATTCCACCTAATATTTTGCTTTAATAATAGTTGTTGTCCAGAGACTCCATCAGCCTGAGAGGGGAAGAACTAGATGGTACCTGGCTACCACCAATGACCACCCTGACAGGGAACACAACAGAGAATCCCCCATGGAGCAGGAGAAAAGTGGGATACAGATCTCGAATTCTAGTAAAAAGACCAGAGTTAATGGTCTGACTGAGGCTGAAGGGATGCCAAAGGCCATGGCTCCCGGACTCTCTGTTAGCCCAAAACTAAAACCATTCCCGAAACCAACTCTTCAGACAAAGATTAGATTGGACTGTAAAACATAAAATGATACTGGTGTGTGCTTCTTAGCTCAAGTAGACATGAGACTAAATGGGCAGCTCCTGTCTGGAAGGGAGAAGAGAAGGCAGAGAGGGACAGGAGCTGTTTGAATGAACACGGGTAAGACAGGGTGGAGAAAAGGAGTGTGCTGTCACATTGTAGGGGGAGCAACTAGAGTCACATAACAGTATGTGTATAAGTTTTTATATGAGAAACTGACTTGAATTGTAAACTTTCACTTAAAGCACAATTTTAAAAAAAGTTGTTATTGTTAGTCACTCTTAACAAGCCAGTGAGGTAGATCCTATCACTATCCTCCTTTATTTATTTTATCGAGGTAAAAATACATATAACGAAGTATTGGCCATTTCAACATTTCTTACGTGCACAATCCAGTGGCATCAATTATGTTCATCATGTTGTGCAACCATCACCTATTATTCTTATTTAACAGTTGAGTAAGCAGAGGAACAGAGAGGGGATATGACCTGCACGATGTCACACAGCCAGTAAGTGGTAATGTCAGAATTCAAACACAGGTTTTCTACCTCCAGAGCCCAAGCAGCTGTATCTACCCTGGCTCTCAACTGAAGGTTTACCGAGTGTCTTCTCTGTGGAGTTAGGCTTATAAGATGATATGTAGCCATTTGCTGGTTCACTAAGGAGCCCTGGTGGTGCAGTGGTTAAGCACTCGGCTGCCTATCAAAAGGTTGGCAGTTCGAACTCACTACCTGCTCCTAAGGAGAAAATGTGGCAGTTTGTTTCCCATAGGAAACCCTATGGGGCAGTTCTACTCTGTCCTACAGAGTCACTATGAATTGGAATTGACTTGATGGCAATGGATTTGGGTTGGTTCACTAGGGCCCAGACAGGGTCTGTGTTCTAGCCCCAGTTCTGGGCCACAGTGGGCTGTTTTCTCTGCCTGGAACCCTCCTTCACCTCTGGCCCTTTACCTCTTGTAACCATAAGGGGGATTTCTGAAAACAGGGGCCTCAAAGGGTGTCAATACGAAAGAGAACAGAGCTGACAGGCCAAGACTGGTCTCTTGGCATTGTTCAAGCTCCTGAATCCAGCTGTCATAGATTGAATTATGTCCTCAAAAAATATGTGTATCAATTTGGTTAGACCATGATTCCCAGTATTGTGTGATTGTCCACCATTTTGTCATCTGATGTGATTTTCCTATGTGTTGTAAATCCTAACTCTATGATGTTAATGAGTTGGATTAGTGGCAGTTATGTTGATGAGATCTACAAGATTAGATTGTGTCTTAAGCCAATCTGTTTTGAGATATAAAAGAGAGAAGCGAGCAGAGAAACATGGTGACTTCATTCCACCAAGGAAGCAACACTGGGAGCAAAGCATGCCTTTTGAACTGAGGGCTCCTGCGTGGAGAAGCTCCTAGACCAAGGGAATATTGACGACAAGGACCTGCCTCCAGAGCCGACAGAGAGAAACCCTTCCCCTGGAGCTGGCACCCTGAATTTGGACTTCTAGCCTACTAGACTGTAAGAAAACAAACTTCTCTTTGTTAAAGCCACCCACTTGTAGTATTTCTGTTACAGCTGCACTAAATAACTAAGGCAACAACCAATCTGAGAATTTTTCACTCAGGGGAGCCAATCAACTCCTGATTTTGCTGAAAACAGGTGCAATTGGGTTTTCAGCCTCTAGAAACATAAAGAGGGGGAACTAGATATGACACCAAAAGCATGAGGAACAAAAGACAAAATGGATAAACGGGACCTCGCAAAAATTAAAAACATTTGTGTGCCAAAGGATTTTATCAACAGAGTGAATGAGAAATGTATTTGGGAGTCATGTCTCTGATGAGGGCTTAATATCCAGGATCTATAAAAAAAAACTCCTACAACTCAACAATAAAAAGACAAACAACCCATTCGAAAAACGGGGAAAGGACTTGAATAGACATTTCTCCAAAGAAGATACACAAATGGCCAAGAAGCACATGAAAAGATACGCAGTGTCGTTAGTCAAAAAGGAAAGTGCAAATCAAAACCACAAGGAGATACCATTTCACCCCTACTAGGATGGCTATGATCAGAAAAACAGAAAACCACAAGTGTTGGTGAGGATGTGGAGAAATCAGGACCCTCAACCATTGTTGGTAGGATTGTGAAATGGTGCAGCCACTGGGGGAAACAATTTGGTAGTTTCACAAAAAGTTAAACATAGGATTACCATATGATCCAGCAATTCCATTCCTGGGTGTATACCCAAAAGACTTGAAAGCAAGGACTCAAACAGATATATGATCACCAATGTTCATTACAGCACTACTCACAATAGTCAAAGGGTGGAAACAACCCAAGTGTCCAACAACAGATGAATGGATCAATAAAATGTGGTCTATATGTACAGTGGAACATTATTCTGCCATAAAGAGAAATGAAGTCCTGCTACATGCTACGACATGATCAACCTTTAAAACATCAGGCTGAGTGAAATAAATCAGACACAAAAGAACAAATATTGTATGAAAAATAGGCAGATGTATAGAGACCAAAGTTTATTAGTGGTTACCAAGGGCAGGTGGGAGTGGAAAACAGGGAGTCATTGATTGCTTAAGTGGCACTGAATTTTTGTTTGGGGTGATGAAAAAGTTTTAAGAATAAATAGTGGTGATGTTTGTACAACATGGTGAATGTAATTAATGTCACGGGATTGTACACGTAAAAAAGGTTGAAATAGCAAATGTTTTGTTTCTATTTCTTTTACCACAAAAAGAAGGAAAGAGAGAAAAGGAGGGAAGGAAGGAAGAGAGAGAGAAAGAAAGGAAGGAAAGAAGAGAGAGAGAAAGAAAGGAAGGAAAGAAGGAAGAAACAAGCTGAACAGGGGACAAGTGGGAGCTAGCCTGGTGATAAGACAAAGGGAGAGAGCTCCCCACAGGGTGGAAGGGCACAAGCAAACAAGAGTGAGTGAGACACAGCCCGTTTCAGAGACACCCTGGTGGCATAGTGGTTAACTGCTCCAGTTGCTAACCAAGAGGTCAGTGGTTCAAACCCACTAGGTGCTCCTTGGGAACTCTGTGGGGGCGGTTCTACCCTGTCCTATAGATCACTATGAGTCAGACTCAACAGCAATGGGCCTTGGTTTTTTTTTTTTTGGTTTTATCCAAACCAAGCCAGTAGCTACTCAAGGTGACTCCATGTGTCAGAGCAGAACTGAGCTCCACAGGGTTTTCATGACTGTGACCTTTCTGAAGCACAGTGGTAGACTTTTCTTCTGAGGTGCCTCTGGGTGGGTTCAAACTGCCAACCTTTTGGTTAGCAGCCAGACAGCAGGTAATTAAGGTGGCTGTAGCATGGATTTGGAGTCCCTGGGTAGTTTAACAGTCAGCACTCCCAGCTGTTAACAGAAAGTTGGAGGTTGGAGTCCACCCAGAGGTGCCTTGGAAGAAAGGCCTGGCAACCCACTTGCGAAAAAGCAGCCATTGAAAACTCTATGTTGCACAGTTCTACTCTGACACACATGGGATTGCCATGAGTCGGAGTCAACTTCACGTCAACCGATTTTTTAATATTGGGGTCGTAGTGGAGAAAGTTACTAAGGCGAAAGGCAAAGGCCAACTCGAAGGCTCTGGAAGGCGTTGGGAGACTCCAAGGGCTTCAACTGGTAGCAGCAGAGCCATCAAAGCGTTGAAGCAGCAGAGTGACACAATCAACTCTGTTAGAAGAAGTCTCTGCACTCTGACACATTTGCTGGTGGGTGTGCAGAAATGGGTCCAGGCTCCCTGGAAATGCATTAGGCAATAGGTATTGCCGTTAGAACCTCCCGCGCCCTTTGACACAGCAGTTCTTTCCTGAGGGATTTATCCTGCAGCTATGGGGGCAGTGGAGGCTCAGTGGTAGAAACTCATTTCCTGTTCGGGAGACTTGGGTTTGATTTCCGGCCATGCACCTCGTGCGCAGCCACCACCCGCCTGTCAGTGGAGGCGTGTGTGTTGCTGTTGATACCAAACAGATTTCAGCGGAGCTTCCAGATTAAGGCAAGCTAGGAAGAAAGGCCTGGCAATCTACTTCCCAAAAACCAACCAATGAAAACACTATGAATCGCAACAGTCTGATCCCAAACCGATCATGGGGAATGTGCAGGACTGGGTTGCATTTTGTTGCATTGTGCATGGGTTCACCATGAGTTGGGGCCCACTAGACAACAGCTAACAACAACAACATTCTACAGCTACGGCCGCACATGCGGGAAATCACCGCAGCACAGTTTGTATTAGGAAAAGACTGGTACCACGAACTGGGTAGCTTGTGAGAACAGAAATTTTTTGTCTTGCAGAGATAGGAGTTCAAAATCAGGGTATTATTAGCCATGTTGATTCCTACTGTCGGCTCAGGGGACCGTTTCTGGTGACAGCTGGTGATCCTTGGTGTTGCTTGGCCTATAGATGTTGTCGTTGTTAGGTGCCATCGAATCGCTTCTAACTCATAGCAACCCTGTGTACAACAGAACAAAACCTATCTGGGCCTTCGCCATCCTCAGAATTATTGTCATGCTTGAGCCCATGGTTGCAGCCACTGTGTCAATCCATTTTCATTGAGGGTTTTCCTCTTTTTCACTGACCCTCTACTTTACCAAACATGATGTCATTCTCCAGCAACTGGTGCCTTCCCATAACATGTTCAAAGTATGTGAGAGGAAGTCTCACCATCTTCCCTTCCAAGGAGCACTCTGGCTGTACTTCCTCCCAAGCAGACTTGTTCGTTCCTCTGGCAGACCACGAAATATTCAAAATTCTTCGCCAACACCGTAATTCAAAGACATCAATTCTTCTGTCTTCCTTGTTCATTGTCCAGCTTTCACATGCATATGAGGCGATTGAAAATATTGTGGCTTGGGTCAGGCACACCTTAGTCATCAAAGTAATATCTTTGCTCTTTAGCACTTTAAAGAGGTCTTTTGCAGAGATTTGCTCAGTGCTTGTTGGTACATCACTCCAATATCTGCCTCCATCCTCACGTGGCTGTCTTACCTCTGTGTGTCTCTGTATCCCTTCTCCTCTCTTATAAAGATACCATTCATACAGAATCAGTACCCTCCCTACTTCAGTATGACCTCATGTTAACCTAACCGATAACATCTTCAGAGACCCTATTTCCAAACAAGATTATAGTCACAAGTACACGTGCTAGGACTTGAACACAGCTTTTTGGGAGACACAATTTAATCCACATACCTGCCTCTCCCAACACTTCCAACTTCTTTGGTTGCCTTATGTTTTTCCAGTACCAAACCAAACCTGTTGCCATTGAGTCGACTCTGACTCATAGGGGCCCTATAGGACAGGGTAGACCTGCCCCATAGGATTTCCAAGGCTGTAGTTTTTACAGAAGCAGACTACCACATCCTTCTCCCATGGAGGGGGCTGGTGGGTTCAAATCGCTAACCTTTGGGTTTGTGGCCAAGCATTTAACCACTGCACCACCAGGCCTCCTGTTTTTCCGGTACCGCTGATATATTACATAATGTTAAATTTTACTTGTCATTTGATTTATCTCCTCTCCGTCTCTATCGCTAGAATGTCAGCTCCACGAGAGCAGGGATTTTTGTCTGTTTTGTTCTCTGTTGTATTCGCAGTGTCTAGTACAGTACCTGGCATATACAGGTAGTCCCTGACTTACAAAGTATTCGAGTTACAACGAACTGCACTTATAACCATCCTCTTTTTTTTTTTTTTTTGGTACATTTTATCATTAGTAATATGTACTGCACACAGGGATAGATTACTCAATAAGCAAGGTACTCACAGGCTTGCTTGTGTTTACGTACTAACTCGTAGTGCACAATTTCGCCTGTTTTTTACCACGTCTTTTTCATCAGGGAGCCCTGGTGGCGCAGCAGTTAAGCATTCAGCTGCTAACCAAAAGGTCGGCAGTTTGAATCCCCTAACTGCTCCTCAGGAGAAAGATGTGGTAGTTTGCTTCTCATAGAAAACCCTATGGGGCAATTCTACTCTGTCGTATAGGGTCGCTGTGAGTTGGAATCGACTTGACGACAATGAGTTTTGTTTTTTTACCGTATGAAATTGTCCCCTACAGATTAGTAAATAACACAAGTAAACTCACACCTGCATTCCTCACTGCAAGCCTGTGCATACCTTGCTTACTGGTTCATCTACCCCTGACTACCTACAATGTAGCAGCTGGTAATTTGCTGATGTCATCATTTTCAGAATGTTCACTTGAAGATGTTCAATATTATGATTTACTGTTCAAAACAGTACCGTCCAGATTTAGTTCTCTAAACTAAATCAAGGGCTTCGGTAGCTTGAAAACATGGACCCAAATGCTGATCACTTCACTAAAGTCGATAGGCAGATTCGGGAAGCCGTGAGATGTTACCACAAAATACATGAAATAACAATGAAAGGACCATACGGACAACTTTCACTAGTTTTCTGACTAGAAATGCCATTGCCATTCCCTGGGATAATCCAGGTGATCCAGAACCTTCCAAAGTGCTGTTATAGCCATACTGACACAATGCCAATGCCATCCAATTCCGCCTCATCAGAGTATAGTTTTAGGATTTGTGTATTTTTTTATGTATGTATTAAAATATATGTATAAGTTTATATGTAATGTTTCCAGCCCCCAAAGACAAAGATCGGATTTATAAAGATACTAATAATAAAAGGCAATGATGACGAAAACTAAGAAAAAATGAGGTATTCAACTTACATCAGAATAGGCTTGTGATGGAGTTGTAGGAGCGGAATTCCTTTGTAAGTCGGAGACTACCTGTAGTACGTACTCAATAAACGTGTTGAATAAATTAATATGCTGTTGATGTTGTCATTGCTGTGTACTGTCAAGTCTATTTTGACTCTTGGCGACCCCATGAATACACAGTGAAACCTGTGAGAGCTGGAATTCAATGGGACTGTCTTGTTTTTCCAGGTCTGGAAAATTTTCCTGCTTTCTATCGCTGTTAGCAGAAAACATTTGAGTTTCCCTTCTCTGACAGGTTTCCGCCTTACACAGTTTCCAGCTTTTGCGTATTTATTGTACTATCAAGTGAAAAAATAAGGTGCAGAATCATATGAATAATTCGAGTAGTATTTTTTCATCTGTGCTTACATTTGACAGACTGCCTCTGGGAGAAACTGGTGCCTCATCTGGTGTCTCCTAGAAGCCCTAAAAAAGAGAAGGGGGGAAAAGCTTTTCACCGTGCCCCGTCTTGTACCTTTAAGAATCTGTGCCATGTGCCTTTAATTATCTATCAACAATTTTCCCAGTGTTCTATAAAAAGTATCCACCTTGGGCTGCCATGGGAAACAGGAACGACGGAGGAGGGTGAACTTGCGTTCTGAAGGCCAGAGCAATGATCTGGGGGCAGGGATCAAGCTGCCAAGCCAGTCACGTCCTGTTCCAGAAGGAATGCTCTGGAATGTTCCAGATGAAGCCCTTAGAACTTTCTGAGAGGCGAGGCCTCTACCTCCAATCAGCTCCTCAGGCTGACCTCCCCAAGCCAGTTAGAGGATCTCCACCTCCACCCTAACATAAAAAGGTCTCACAGTCTCCAACCGCCTCCAACTGAACCCATGAAGAAAAGTTTAAGATCCTTCACGCTTCATCTATAAAAGTACCAGCTGACTCATGTCCTGTCTCCTCCTCCCTCCCCCGCTCTTTATCCTATCACTCCTTCCATCTTTCTTCCTCCCTTCTCCTGCCCATTCTTCTTCCTCTTCTTTTCCTCTCTCCTCTCTCCTCCTCCGTCCTCTTGCCCTCCCCTCTTTCCACCTCCTACTCCTGTCAGCCAGGCACACTGGCCTTCAAAAACCCAAAACACGTTGCCGTCAAGTTGATTCTGACTCATAGTGACCCTATAAGTTAGAGTAGAGCTGCCCCATAGGGTTTCCAAGGCTGTAATCTTTACGGAGGCAGACTGACACATCTTTCTCCTGCGGAGCCAGTGGTGGGTTTGAATCACATACCCTCCGGTTAGCAGTGGAGTGCTTAACCACTGTGCCACCTGGGCACCAGCCTTGAGTTCGTCTGAAACACCAGCTCTCTCTGCTCCACAACTTTGCCCATGCTGTTCCCTCGGCCTGGGACTTCCTTCCCCTACCTTTTCATCACCCTGCTGTCCATTCTGGAGGCCTTGGTTTTCTTCCTGCACGTTAGCAAGTATTCACCAGGCACTAACTCCGTGTCAGGCATCCTGCTAGGGCTCAGGGAGCGGAGGGTAAAGCAGAAGTGAGGGGAGTCCACAACCAGCAAGGAAGGCAGAAATAAGGGAGTCTACAGAATTAAATAATGAAGGAGACTTTAGGAGTCTCAAAAATGTGTGTCAACTTGTCTAGGCCATGATTCCCAGCATAATGTGATTATCCATGTTTTTTATCATCAGATATGATTTGTCTATGTGTTGTTAATACTACCTCTATGATGTTAATGAGGCAGGATTAGAGGCAGTTATGTTAATGAGGCAGGACTCAATCTATAAAATTAGATTTTGTCTTAAACCAATTTCTTTCAAGATATAAAAGAGGGAAGAAAGCAGAGAGACATAGAGACCTCATACTACCAAGAAAGTAGTGCCAGGAGTAAAGCGTGTCCTTTGGACCTGGGGTCCCTGTGCTGTGAAGCTCGTAGACCAGGGGAAGAGTGATGACGAGGACCTTCCCCTAGAGCCGACACAGAGAGAAAGCCTTCCGCTGGAGCTGGCCCCCTGAATTCAGACTTCTGGCATCCTAGACTGTGAGAGAATAAATGTTTGTTAAAGCCATCCACTTGTGGTATTTCTGTTATAGAAGCACTAGATAACTAAGACAGAGACTAAACCAAATATTTAAAAAAAATAAAAACCACACCCGTTGCTTTCAAGTTGATTCTGACTCATAGCGGCCCCACAGGATGAAGTAGAACTGCCCCATAAGGCTTCCAAGGGGCAGCTGGTGGATTCCAGCTGGGCTCCTGATCCCAAATAGATAGTTGAGCACAATAATCAAGACATAATTTTTACTAGTTAAGCTAGACTATTGTTTGGTTTTAAGAAGACTTCAGGGGATATTTCTCGTTTAAGGTTTGAAAATTATCTCAGGGCAATAGTTTCAGGGATTCATCTAGCCTTCATGGCTCCAGAAAGTCTGGAGTCCATGGAAATTTGAAATTCTATTCTGCATTTTTCCCCTTTTAATCAGGATTCTTCTATTGAACATTTGATCAAAATATTCAGTAATGGTAGCTGGCCACCATCCAGTTCTTCTGTTCTCATGGTAAAGGAGGCAGCTGTTCATGGAGGCAGTTAACCACAAACAACCCACTAGGACATTGTAAAGAGGGGTTAAAAAAAAAAAAAAAAACAGTTGCCGTCTAGTCGATTCCAACTCATGGTGACCCCATATGTATCAGAGTTTTTTGTTGTTGCTATTTTCTTTAATTTTATTCATTTTGTTGTTGTTGTTGAAAATGTACACAGCAAAACGTACACCAATTCAACCATTTCTACTTGTACATTCAGTGACATTGATTATTCTTCAAGCTGTGCAACCATTCTCACCCTCCTTTTCTGAGTTGTTCCTCCCCCAATAACATAAACTCACTGCCCCCTAAGGTGCCTATCTAATCTTTCTAGTTACTGTTGTCACTTTGATCCCATGTAGACAGATCTTAAAAGAGCACAATGCTCAAGGCTGACATTTTCTACTAGTTAAGCTAGACTACTGTTTGGTTTTAAGAAGATTTCAGGGATATTTTTGGTTTAAGGTTTAAAAATTATCTGAGGGCAATAGATTCAGGGGTTCATCTAGCCTCCATGGCTCCAGAAAGTCTGGAGTCCGTGAGAACTTGAGATTCTGTTCTGCATTTTTCCCCTTTTTATCAGGGTTCTTCGACTGAATCTTTGATCAAAATGTTCAGTAGTGGTAGCGGGGCACTATCCAATTCTTCTGGTCTCGTGGCAGAGGAGGCAGTTGTTCATGGAGGTAGTTAGCCACTCATTCCATATTCTCCTCCTATATATGACTTTCCTTCTTCCTCAGTTGCTCCATGTGAATACAGACCAATCGCCTGGGCCTTGGGTGGCTGCTTGCAAACTTTTAAGACCACGGGCACTATGCAAGGAACTAGAAGGCAGAACAGAAGCATTAAACACATTACTAGGCCAATTAACTGCAATGTCCCAGGAAATCACGACCCTAAAGATCCGAACTAAGAAACCTAATCCCAAGGGGTTTTTGGATAGACATAAGCAGTCTCAGCTGCTACTCTTTTGTTGTTGTTGTAAATACATCTATTGCATGACTTTTGCAAATTCAACTTTTTACAGGTTTTCAACTTATTGACAGCAAGTACCATAATCAGCTGTGCAATCCTACCCTCATTCAATGTGATTTTTCCATTGGCATTAACCCCCCATCTTTCCCCCTTCCTCTCGCCCCTGGTAACCACTAATAAACTTTGTTCTCCATACATTTGCTTGTTCTTATCTTTTTATATAAGTGAGGTCAATACAATATTTGTCCTTTTCTGATTGACTTATTCACCTAGCATAATGTCTTCCAGCTCCATCCATATTGTAGCATGTATCAAGACTTTGTTTCTCCTACTGGCTGAGCAGTAGTCCATTGTGTGTATGTACGGCATTTTGTTTATTCAGTCATCTGTTGTTGGACATTTAGGTTGTTTCCACCTTTATTGTGGATAGTGCTGCAACGGATATTGGTGTACAGGTCTCTGTTTGAGTCCACGTTATTGTTGTTGTTACGTGCCGTCGAGTTGGTTCCGACTCATAGCGACCCTATGCACAACAGAAGCAAACACTGCCCAGTCCTGCGCCATCCTTACAATCGTTGTTATGCTTGAGCTCATTGTTGCAGCCACCATGTCAATCCACCTCGTTGAGGGTCTTCCTCTTTTCCACTGACCCTGTACTCTGCGAAGCATGATGTCCTTCTCCAGGGACTGATACCTCCTGACAACATGTCCAAAGTATGTAAGATGCAGTCTCGCCATCCTTGCCTCTAAGGAGCATTCTGACTGCACTTCTTCCAAGACAGATTTGTTCATTCTTTTGGCAGTCCATGGTATATTCAATATTCTTCACCAACACCACGATTCAAAGGCGTCAACTCTTCTTCCGCCTTCTTTATTCATCGTCCAGCTTCCACATGCGTATGATGTGATTGAAAATACCATGGCTTGGGTCAGGTGCACCTTAATCTTCAAGGTGACATCTTTGCTCTTCAACACTTTGGAGAGGTCCTTTTGCAGCAGATTTACCCAATGCAATGTGTCTTTTGATTTCTCAACTGCTGCTTCCATGGCTGTTGATTGTGGATCCAAGTAAAATGAAATCCTTGACAACTTCAATCTTTTCTCCATTTATCATGATATTGCTCATTGGTCCAGTTGTGAGGATTTTTGTTTTATGTTGAGGTGTAATCCATACTGAAGGCTGTGGTCTTTGATCTTCATTAGTAAGTGCTTCAAGTCCTCTTCATTTTCAGCAAGCAAGGTTGTGTCATCTGCATAACGCAGGTTGTTAATGAGTCTTCCTCCAATCCTGATGCCCCGTTCTTCCTCATATAGTCCAGCTTCTCTTATTATTTGTTCAGCATACAGATTAAATAGGTATGGTGAAAGAATATGGATCTCTTCCAATAGGTTGGCCAGGAAGCTGTCTTCCGTATTTCTTGGCAAAGACAAGTGAGCACCTCCAGCGCTGCATCTGTTTGTTGAAACATCTCAATTGATAGTCCATCAATTCCTGGAGCCTTGTTTTTCACCAATGCCTTCAGAGCAGCTTGGACTTCTTCCTTCAGTACCATCGGTTCCTGATCATATGCCACCTCTTGAAATGGTTGAATATCTACTAATTCTTTTTGGCATAATGACTCTGTGTACTCCTTCCATCTTCTTTTGATGCTTCCTGCATCGTTTAATATTTTCCCCATGGAATCCTTCACTATTGCAACGCGAGGCTTGAATTTTTTCTTCAGTTCTTTCAGCTTGAGAAATGCCAAGTGTGTTCTTCCCTTTTGGTTTTCCATCTCCAGCTCTTTGCACATGTCATTATAATACTTTATTTAGTCTTCTCGAGAGGCCCTTTGAAATCTTCGGTTCAGTTCTTTTACTTCATCAGTTCTTCCTTTTGCTTTAGCTTCTTGATGCTCAAGAGCAAGCTTCAGAGTCTCCTCTGACATCCATCTTGGTCTTTTCTTTCTTTCCTGTCTTTTCAATGACCTCTTGCTTTCTTCATGGATGATGTCCTTGATGTCATTCCACAACTCGTCTGGTCTTCAGTCACTAGTGTTCAGTGCATCAAACCTATTCTTCAGATGGTCTCTAAATTCAGGTGGGATATGCTCAAGGTCATATTTTGGCTCTCGTGAACTTGCTCTGATTTTCTTCAGTTTCAGCTTGAACTTGCATATGAGCAATTGATGGTCTGTTCCACAGTTGGCCCCTGGCCTTGCTCTAACTGATAATATCGAGCTTTTCCATCGTCTCTTTCCACAGATGTAGTCAATTTGATTTGTGTGTGTTCCATCTGGCGAGGTCCATGTGTATAGTTGCCGTTTATGTTGGTGAAAGAAGGTATTTGCAATGAAGAAGTCATTGGTCTTGCAAAATTCTATCATTCCATCTCCAGCATTGTTTCTATCACCAAGGCCATATTTTCCAACTACTGATCCTTCTTCTTTGTTTCCGACTTTCACATTCCAATCACCAGTAATTATCAATGCATCTTGATTGCATGTTCCATCAATTTCAGACTGCAGCAGCTGATAAAAATCTTCTATTTCTTCATCTTTGGCCCTAGTGGTTGGTGCATAAAGTTGAATAATAGTCGTGTTAACTTGTCTTCCTTGTAGGCGTATGGATATTATCCTAACACTGACAGCATTGTACTTCAGGATAGATATTGAAACGTTCTTTTCGACAATGAATGCAACACCATTCCTCTTCGAGTTGTCATTCCCAGCATAGTAGACTATATGATTGTACGATTCAAAATGGCCAATACCAGTCCAGTTTGAGTCCACAGGGTTTTTTAAAAACCAACAGAAATTAATTTTTTCACAGTTTAGGAGACCAGAAGTCTGAATTCAGGGTGCTGTCTCTAGGAGAAGGCTTTCTGTCTCTGTCAGCTCTGGAGGAAGGTCCTTGTCTCTTTCCAGCTTCTGTTTCTCAGTCCCTTGGCTATCTTCATATGGCCTGGCATCTATCTTCCCCCATCTCTGCTTGCGTGCTTAATCTGTTCTTTTATATTTTAAAAGAGACTGCTTTAAGACACACCCTACACTAATACTACTTCATTAAAATAACAAAGAAAACCCATTCCCATATGGGATTATAAACACAGGTATAGGGGTTCCATAGGGTTTTCAGGCTTTTCACAAGTAGATTGCCAGGCCTTTCTTCCAAGGCACCTCTGGGTAGACTCAGACTGCCAACCTCTTTATTAGTAGCCCTGCTCTTAACTGTTTGCACATCCAGGGACTCCCAAAAAAACTAAACCAAACTCATTGTCGTCAAGTTGACTGCAACTCATAGCAACCCTATAGGACAGAGTAGAACTGCCCCATAGGGTTTCCAAGCAGCAGCTGGTGGGTTCAAACTGCTGACCTTTTGATTAGCAGCCATAGCTCTTAACCACTGCGCTGCCAGGGCTCCAGAAAGGGATTCTATGCTGCAAAAACGAAGAAATAAAATGACAGATTGCAATCGGGTGGGGCATTTAAAACTGGGGTCAGGAGTACCTCTCTGAGGTGGGGACGGTTGATCTAAGGTCTGAAGAAGGAGAAGCCTGCTTTGTTAGGAACTGAAGAGACAGAACCAAGCAGAAGAACAGCAAGTTCAGGGGCAGGAATAAAGAGTTCAGCCATCAAAAAAAATAAAAAGAGCTCAGTCACCGGAAAGGCAGCCAGTGCGGCCGGATGGCTGTATTTGAGGAAGTGTGGCTAACGAGGTAGATCTGAAACAGGTATGATAGACTGCATGGTGAGGTAGGCAGCCCTTCTTCCAGGAAGCCCTTCTGGACTGCATCAGGCACCCTAGCTAACTGGGCTGCCCCATTCCAGCCCGGTTCACTCTAGGTTGCCACTCTCTGGACACTGACCTGTCTCCCTCGCTGAGCCGTGAGGGCAGGCCCAGTTACCACTGTGCTGCCAGCACTACCCAGCACAGACCCAGGCACACAGCAGGTGCTCAGTAAACGCTCAGGCTATCCTGGCTGTGCCAGGAAGCCCCAGGAAGCCTCGTTGTCTCTCTCTCCCAGCCTCCCTGCAGGCCACGCCTCTTCCTGGGCCCAGCCCAGGGAATTCCAGGGTTCCCCATCCAGGTAGCCAAGCTGACTTCAGCCCACCTTCTTTCATCCCAGCCTCAAAGGCCCATCTGGGAGGAGGACTCCTGGCTCCAGCAGCCCGGGATGGGCTGCAGGCCCAAGGGAAGGCTCTGAAGTGGCCAGATCAAATGCACCCAGGTCTGGCCACAGGCTGGGGTGGCCCTAGGGAAGACGCAGAGGAGAGCCAGGCTCCCGGGGGTGAGTGTGCAGGGTTGGGAGCAGGGGGAGCCGGGCAGGGCTTGGAACCAGCAAAGGGGCCATCCATCTTCCCTTCATTATAATAATACAACTTTTTGTCACGGAGCACTCATTTCACAAACCATGCTGGGCTCACTAAGACAGTTACGCAAATTATTAGTTTGAATGGGAAATTCCTTTGCCTTCAGGTCGATTCTGACTCATAGAAACCCTATAGGACAAAGTAGAACTACCCCATAGGGTTTCCAAGGCTGTAATCTTTACAGAAGGAGTCCTGGTGGCTCAGTGGTTAAAGCGATCGACCATTAACCAAAAGGTTGGTGGTTCAAAACCACCAGCGGCTCCACGGGAGAAAAATGTGGCAGCTTCTTCCGTTGAGATTTACAGCCTTGGAAACCCTGTGGGGTCACCATGAGTTGGAATCGACTCGACAGCAGTGGGTTTTAATCTTTGGAGAAGCAGACTGTCACAACTTTCTCCTGAGGAGAGGCAGGTGGGTTTGAACAGCTGACCTTCTGGTTAGCAGCTGAGCACTTAACCACTGTGCCATGAGGGCGCCTGAATGGGGAATATATGGAGCAAAATCTAAAAGGCCAAAGGTTTATGGTAAAAAGTTGTTGGGTGACATGGAGTTGGCCCCCAATTCGTGGTAACCCCATGTACAATGACAGGAAACGCTGTCCAGTCCTGCACCATCCTCACGATCTGTTAGAGATCCAGACAGTTATGGTCCATAGGGTTTTCAGTGGCTGATTTTCAGAAGTAGATCACCAGGCCTTTCTTCCTAGTCTGTGTTAGTCTGGAAGCTCCACTGAAACCTGTTTTGCATCGTAGCAACACACAAGCCTCCAGTGACAGGTAGGTGGTAGCTGTGCTGAGAAGCACTGGCTGGGAATCGAACCTGGGTCTCCCACATGGAAGGTGAGAATTCTGCCACTGAACCACCTCTACCTCCTCTCTTCTGACAGGTCGTTTTTTCTCAGTGAGGTAGGAAACAAGGTCTCTATTGAAAATGAACAGGAAGGGAGGGGTTGTAAGATTTCGAGGAGAGAGGAGAAATGATACAAATGTCTAGGCACCCTGGGAGAGAGAAAGGGCTAGGGCTCTAAGATTGAATTGCCAGCTCACATTGAGCACCCCCTTGAGGTTCATGGTCCTAATTTTTTTTTTTTTAATTAAACCTTTAGAAACTTTTATCACAACTTGATAATTTTACGCTTGTTGAATATAATAATAATTTTTAAATAGGCTTGTAGTGTGTGTGTTTCCTTTTTTTTGTTGTTGTGGTAAGTATATATGTGTGGTCCCTGGGTGGTATAAACAGTTTGCACTTGGCTACTAATCTAAAGGTTGGCAGTTCAAATCCACCCAGCAGGGCCACATAAGAAAGGCCTGATGACCTGCTTCCGGGAAGATTAAACTCATTGCCATCAAGTTGATTCTGACTCTTGGGAACCCTACAGGACAGAGCAGAACTGCCCCATATGGTTTCCAAGGCTGTAAATCTTTACGGAAGCAAAATGCCACATCTTTCTCCCATGGAGTGGCTGGTGGGTTTGAACCACTGACCTTTTGGTTAGCAGCTGCACCACCAGGGCTTCTTATACACAACAAAACATATACCAATTCCGCAATTTCTACGTGTACAATTCCGTGACATGCATTACATTGTTCATGTTGCACACCCATTCTCGCTACCCTTTTCCAAACTATTCCACCTCCCTTCGCATAAACTCAATGTCCCCTAAGCAAAAGCTCCCCCTTTTCACCTCCCTCCCATCCCTGCTAAAAAAAAAAAAAAGCCACTAATAATCTTTGGTTTCTACACATTTGCTTATTTCATATGAGATCAGAGAGTATTTGTCCTTTGGTGACTGACTGATCCACTCAGCACGACGTCTTCTAGGTTCATCCACGTTGTGGCGTGTGTCAGGCCTTCATTTCTCCTCGTGGCTGGGTAGTGAACTCCACGAGTGTACGTACTACATTTTGTTGAGCCATTCATCTGTCGCTGGGCACTTCAGTAGTGTCCACATTTTGGCTGTTGTGAAGAGTACTGCAGTGAACACTGGTGTTCTGGCTCTGCACATTTTGAAATGCCCAAGTATGAAGACAGGAAAGGACGACCAGCTGGGGGACTGAGGAGAGAGCCTGGGGTCTGCCGTTGATTGTAACAAGCAGTGTAGCAGGTGGTAGAGTGAATCGTGACCCTCAAAGCTGAGGGTTTAGCTCTTCACCACGCTGCTATTTTTATCCCACATCACTCTAATTCCACCCAAAGGGCATCTGGCTGGAACAGACCTCATCATCCTGAGGATGTGTGTCATCATGGCAACCGCATCTGTGGCACTGTGGGCTAGGGGGTGGGGTTTGGTATCTGTCACCATGGAAACAGCCAAGCCCACATCCTGAGGGAGAGTATCATCATCTTGAAGACCCGGTCTCGGGTGAGATTTTTGCTCTTACCAGCTGGGCTTTACTCCCTCCTCTAGGAAGCCTTCCAGGATTGTTCAAACATCCCTTCTCCCAGTCTGGTTCCCCCCAAATCTCAGATCCTGGGGGAGGAGGAGGAAGCCATAGTGGTGGGTGGGAGTAGGGGGTGTCTGAGAGTTCACACCGGAGATAGGTCATCAGAAAAAGCATCCTTAATATCTATTCATTCAACAGTGATTGAGTGCCTACTGTGTACCAAGAACTGTGCTAGCGCCGGGGATATATTAGTATTATAATAATAAAAAAAAAAATAGTCGTAAGTAAATCAAAACCCCAGTCTTCTTGGTGCGTACATTCTGTTGGTGGAAGGGAGACATGACAAAGTAGTAAAAGATTCAGAACAGCACTGCCCAGTAGAAATATAATTCAAGCCACATAGATAATTTTTAATTTTCTAGTATCCACTTTAAAGAAAGAAGAAAGGAAGGAAGAAAGAGAGAGAAGTAGGGAGGGAGGGAGGAAAGAAGAAAGGAAGGAAGAGAGGTAAAATTAATTTTAATAAGGCATTTTATTTAACTCAGTTGTGGTAGACAGAATAATAACCCCTCCCCCCCGAAAAAAAAGCCTGAAGATATGCTTCTGAAAGCTCACAGCCATGAGAACCCTACAGAGCACAGTTCTACTCTGTACACATGGGGTCGCCATGAGTTGGAATGGACTCAACAGCAACTAATAACAACGACATCGATATTCACGTCCTAATCCCTGGAGCCTGTGAATACGTTACCTTACATGGCAAAAAGGGTTTTGCAGCTGTAAGGCTCTTGAAAGGAGCCCTCGTGGTGCAGTGGTTAAGTGCTCTACTGCTTACCAAAAGGTCAGTGGTTGGAACCCACCAGCCATCCCGCAGGAGAAAGATGTGGCAGTCCACTTCCGTAAAGATTACAGCCTTGGAAACCCTATGTGGCAGTTCTGCTCTGTCCTATACTGTCGTTATGAGTCTAAATCGACTCGATGGCAACGGGTTTGGCTTTTTAAGGATCTTGAGGTGGAAATGATCCTGGATTTTCCAGGTGGACCCCATGCAATCACACAAAAAAAAAATAAAAATCACAAGCAACCTCATAAAGGCGAGGAAGGCATGAGGTTCAGAGAGAGAAGGAGTTGTGATAACAGAAGCAGAGGCTGGAATGATGTAAAAGGGGCCACAAGCCAAGGAATTTGGGCAGCTTCTAGAGGCTGGAAAAGGCAAGGAATGGATGCTCCTCTGGAGTCTCCAGAAGGAACAAGCCCTCCTGATACCTTGCTTTTCGTCCTGTAAGATCGTTTTCTGGCCTCCAGAACTGTATGATAATAAATTTGTTTTGTTTTGAGCTACTAAGTGTATGGTAATTTGTTACAGCAGCAATAGGGTACTGATACATCAGTAGAACCAAAATATTTTCTTTTCAACATATAATCATTATAAAAAATCATTGAGATAGTTTACCTTCTGTTTTTAATATGACATCTTCAAATTCCAATATGTATTTTGAACTTATAGCCCATCTCACTTTGCACTTGCCACATTTCAAACTACTATGGATTGAATTGTGTCCCTCCAAAATATGTCTTGAAATCCTGGTCATATGCTGTTATGATTTAATCATGTGCTTTACATCAGTTGGCCTTGGGTAGGGCAGATTACCTTCCATAATAATGTAATGTAATCACTTTCCATAATACAACCTCATGTGATGTACTCAATGAATCAGTTGAGGTGACACCAGTGTAGGGTTGATCCTAAGCCTAACCCCTTCTGAGTTATAAAATCGACCCTACACTGGTATCACCTCAACTGATTGATTGAGTACATCATATGAGGTTGTATTATATAAGGTGATTACATTACATTACCTTATGGAAGGTAGTAAACACAGAGACAGACACACGGTGGAAAAATAGACACCAAGTGAGGATGTCTACAAGCCAAGGAACCAAGTATGTGTGAGACTAACTACAAGGAAGAAATTAACACAGTCAAAACCCTGATTTGGACTTTTAGCCTCCAGAACTGTGAGAAAATAAATTTCTGCGCTTTAAAGCTACCCACTTGCGGTCTTTCTGTTACAGCAGTGCTAGGAAACAAAGACACACGTGCTCAATGGTCACATGTGGCTTGCTGCTACTGGACTAGTAAGCACAACTCTAGAATCTCTAGAATATCAGAAACGCAGGGGTGGAGGTGAGGAAGTGCTGCTAGTAGGTAGGAGGGGAAATAGTTTGGAATTTTAACTAGGATTCTTAGGGAAGGGCTCCCTGAGGAGATGACATTTGAGCAGACACCTGAAAGGTGAGAGGGAGCCAGCCGTGGGAGGAGTTAAGGAAAGGGCAATTCTGTCAGAGGGAACAGCTCAACCAAAGGCCCTGAGGCAGGACCATGCTGAAAGGAGCCAGTGGGTGGAAAGAGTGAGTAAGGGCAGGAATGGCAATAAATGAAATGGTGGGGGCAGGAACGGAAAAAGCAAAATCACAACTGGAAAAACTATTATAGTTCTTGAACTCTTAACGTTGTTAGTTGCTATTGAGTCGGCCCCAGACTCGTGGTGAACCCATGCACGAAAGAACAAAACGTTGCCCGGTCCTGTGCCATCTTCATGGTCACTGGACTATTTGAGTCCATTGTTGCAGCTACGGTGTAGTACCTTCTAACCTAGGGGGCTCATCTTTCAGCACTATATCAGACAATATTTTGTTGCTATCCATAGCATTTTTACTGGCTAATTTTTGGAAGTAGATTGCCAGACCTTTCTTCCTAGTACGTTCTTAGTCTGGAAAATCTGCCGAAACCTGTCCGCCATGGGTGACCTTCCTGGTATTTGAAATGGTAGTGGCATAACTTCCAGCATTGTAGCAAAACGCAAGCCACCACAGTACAACAAACTGACAGGTGAGCTTTGGTGCTGTAGCTATGAGTGCCCATTATGTGCTAGATGCTGTGCTAAATGTCTTTGGCGCATGGGTTCATTTAATTCTTCCCATCTACTTTGATCCCATTTTACGGGTAAACAAACTGAGGCCCCCAATAGATAAAATTGCTTGGCCAAGTTCATTCAGCCATTAAATACCAGAGCTGGAATTTGAACCCAGGGCTGTCTGACTCCAAAGTGCCTGCTTTTTCAGGGTCTCTGTGTAGGGTTGTTGAGGTTGGGCACTGCACAACTCTAGAGTGCGCCATTCACGTGGTAGACATCATGTATTCGTTTGTTTTCTGACTGTTTTCCAGAAGATGGAAGTAGAGTGTCTTATTCTAACAAAATTTTTATATTATGACCATTTTTTGAGAGAAGGAAGTTGTTGCTAGTTGTCATCGAGTAGGCTCCGAGTCATGGCAATTGTCATGGATTGAATTGTCCCCCCTAAAAATGTGTCAAATTGGCTTGTCCATGATTCCCACTATTGTGTGATTATCCACCATTTTGTCATCTGACGTGATTTTCCTATGTGTTGTAAATCCTACCTCTTTGATGTTAATGAGATGGGATGAGCGGCAGTTATGTTAATGATGCAGGAATCAGTCTACAAGATTAGGTTTTGTCTAAAGCCAATCTCTTTTGAGACATGAAAGAGAGAAGTGAGCAGAGAAACCGGGGACCCTCATACCACCAAGAAACAAGAGTCAGGAGAACAGCGGTCCTGTGGACCTGGGGTCCCTGGGCTGAGAAGCTCCTTGACCAGGGACAATTGGTGACAAGGACCTTCCTCAACAGAGAAAAAGCCTTCCCCTGGAGCTGGCATCTTGAATACGGACTTCTAGCCTCCTAGACTGTGAGAGAATAAATTTCACACAAGCAATCCACTTGTATTTCTGTTATAAGAGCACTAGATAACTAAGGCAGTAACCTTATGTATAACAGAGCGAAACACCGCCCGGTCCTGTGCCACCTTCATGATCATTGGTATGTTTGAGTCCATTATTGTGGCCATTGTGTCAATCTATCTCATTGAATGTTTCCTTCGTTTTCGCTGACCCTCTACTTTACCAAACCTGATATCCTTTTCTAGTGACTGCTCTTTCCTGGCGCCTTTGTGTCCAAAGTAAGCACACTAAGTAAAGTGTCATAAAGAAGGGGCATGTGGTGAAATGAGTCCCTTTAAGTGACCTTTTGCCTTGGTTCTTTGGAAAATCAGCTTAAGAGATTTTTTTTCCCCTAAACCCTGAGGAGTTACTTTGCCCTAATGTCTACCCCAGAGGGTTTGTTATTTTTGTCCAGGTTGATCGATATTTCCTGGGTAAGCTGGAAACAACCTAAGGTTTAATATTTTTTGTTTGGTTCTGGGCTATAACCTGCCCTGTGATTGGTATGCACCTTGCAGGGACTGGTCAATAAACTATGCAAATGAACTGCCTAGCCTATTATGCAAGTGAAGTGTCTGTGGCCTACCAAGAGGGGATTGGTCAATTTCTGGGCCTGGTGGGAGGGTCATGCCTTGAAATTGATGAGGAGTTTGCATATACATGCAGCCAACCCCACAGAGGTTTTTCAGATAGAAAGAAGCAGGAAGAGAAGCAGCAGGGAGAAGCAGAAGGAAGAAAGAAGAAGAGAGAGCAGGTAAGGAACGTTCTAAAACATTTATAACACAGGTCAAGGGCTGTAACACTGAAGACAGCCACAGACCTGAAAGGGGCCTGTGGCAGAGTTGGTGGTGACAGATGGCAGGGCCAAGAGGAGACTGTCCTCAGGAGGCTGAAAGGAGGCCTGTCCTGAGAGAGAGAAAAAGACCTACATGGCCAAGAGGAGCTGAGAGAGCCGTCCTGCCCCGAAGAAGGGAGACTTTGCCTCCACGCTCCCTGATCCTGACCTTGAGTTGTAGCCTGTTACTTCTTTAATAAACCACTGAACTGTAAGTACGATCTGTGAGTTCTGTGTGGCCACTGCAACAGGTTACCAAACCCAGAAGAGAAACAGAGAGTACCGTGGGAGGGATGGCTGGTGTCAGAACTGGTAAAAACATTGGAGAGTGGAGGTATGTCTGACCTCCATCTTACAGGGATCAGCTTTGGGCTGATCTTGATTCGCGTTATTTCCCCTGAAGTTAAACAGGCTCTGATGCTACCACCGCTACTAGTCTGACTGACTCTGTCAGAACTGGTTGTTTTTTATTCGGGGAGTGGGGTGGGTTTACAGTTCAAAAAGGTGAGGATTTGAAACCTCAAAGACAAACCATAGCTTACCCTCATTATACACAGCAGCTGTTCCATATGCTTAACTCATAGGGACTCATTTAAACCAGCCAACAGCCCTGTGAAGGAGAGTCGGTTATTATCGCCCCCATTGTACAGATGAGAAAACCGAGGCTCTCACATGAGGCCGCGCAGTCAGTGAGTGGGGAAGCCGGACTTGAACTCAAGCTGTCTGGCTTCAGATGCCTCACTCTCATAAATTTCACAAAGCTGGTCAGCATTGAGGAGATCACAGCTTCGACTCCAGAGGACAACAAACCTGCAATTTTACAATTCCGGTGATTAAAGAGTCAGTGATTTTAAAGCTGCTCAGCTACTGAAGGACGTGTGGACAGAATGATAGGATGCCTGGGATTGGCTTCAAAATAAGGGCGGGCTAGTGTGGAAAATGGTTTGGTGCTTCCTTAAAAAGTTAAACATAGAATGACCATATGACTCAGCAATTCCAGTCCTAGAAATCTGTCCCAAAGATTTCAAAGCAGGGACTCAAATGAATACATGTCCATAGCAGCCCTATGCACAATAGCCAAAAGGTGGAAACAACCCAAATGTCCATCAGCAAATGAACGGATGTGCAAATGATGGCCATAAAAAAGAAATGGTGTATTGTTCACACGCTACAACACAGGTGACCCTTGAAAACATGATGCTGAGTGAAAGAAGTCAGTCACAAAAGGCCATATAATGTATGATCCCATTTACATGAAATGTCCAAAAGAAAAAAAACCAGTTGCCGCCGAGTCAATTCTCACTCATAGCAACCCTATAGGATACAGTAGAACTGCCCCATATGGTTTCCAAGGAGTGCCTGGTAGATTTGAACTCCTGAACTTTTGGTTAGCAGCCGTAGCGCTTAACCACTACACCATCAGGGTTTCCTATGAAATGTCCAGAACAGGCAAATCCATAGAGACAGAAAGCAGATGAGTGGCTATCGGGCGCAGGGGGGAGAGGAATGAGGAGCGATGGGTACACAGTTTCTTTCTGAGATGATAAAAATGGTTTGGAGCTTCATATCAGTGGTGGCTGCAAAACATCGTGGATGTACTGCTATGAAATTATTAGCTTTAAAATGATTCATTTTATGTTATGTGAATGTCACCTCAGTAAAAACAAACAAATAAATAAATAAACTAAAAATGCGCCAGTGGGCAGTGGCTGGAGGCAGAAAGGACGCAAGATCAGCCACAAGTTGAGAGTGGCTGAAACTGGGGAAGGGCGCCTGGGGGGTCTAGGACACTGTTTTCTCCACTTTTGTGTGTGTCTGAACATTTCTGGAATAAAGAAAATTTTTAAAAAAGAAACAACACCCAAAACAACAAGTGAGGATGTTCAGAACCTTACAGCTCAGGCAAGGGCGGATTTTCTAATATGCAAGGTAAGCACGGTGCTTATCTTGCTTACCAGATCATCTACAGTGAACAGCTTAACATTTTTTTCACCGCATCCGAGATTCTGCTTCTAGATATGGCTGCCATCTGTCTCTCTCCCAACCCCACAGCACCTTCCTACAGAATCAAAGCCTCTTTTCTAATTTACTGTCCCTGACAGGGGCAGATAACCCAGTAAACTAGGTGAGCACAGGCTTACTTGTGTTTACTTACTAATCTGTAGTGAACAATTTCACAGGGGTTTCACTACATCTTTTATGTGACACTGTTGTGAAATCGTTGTGAAACCCGTGTAAAATTGTTCACTACAATCTGGCAAGCAAGGTAAGCACTGTGCTTACCCTGCTTGTTGGATAATTTGCCCCTGGACTCAGGCTTTCAAACTGAGACTTCCCAGAAACTAAAGGTGAGAGGCTGTCCCTGGCCTCCAACAGACCTGCTTCGACCCCGGAAGTACTTCCTGTCTGTGCGAACCCAGTGGAGTGACTTTACCTCTCCAAGCCTCAGGCCCCTCACCTGCCTAGTGTGGGAAACAGTCCCAGCCTTGTTTGAGAGCCTGCACATCCAGGGCTGAGCACAGGGCCTGAAATGTAGCAAGAACTGAACAAATGGGAGCTTCATGGCTTCAGATGAGCAACTTCACCTCTTGCGCCTCAGTCTTCTCATCTATAAAATGGGGATAGTTGTAGTGTATACTTTTTAAGGCCATTGAGACGATTCAGTTGTTAATCCATTTATTTGATATTTATTGAGCATCTACTAAGCATCAGGTGTTGTTCTAGGCACTGGGTGTGTAGCAGCAAAAAACAGATATCATTGTCCTATGGAGCGAACACTCTAGTGGTGAGATGGACCAAAAGCAAAAAAAAAAAAAGTTTTTTTTTCTTTAATCAGTCACTGTCGAGTTGATTCTGACTCATGGCAACCCCATGTGTGTCAGAGTAGAACTGCACTCCATAGGGTTTTCAAGGCTGTGACTCTTTAGAAGCAGATCTCCAGGTCTTTCTCCTGAGGTGCCTCTGGGGTGTTTGAACCACCAACCTTTCTGTTAGTAGTCAAGCACTTAACCTTTTGCACCACCCAGGGACTCCATGGAGAGAGGAATGCTCTTTTATATGGGGAGTTCAGGAAGGCCCAGCCAAGGAGATAATATTTGAACAGAGACCTGAAAGAGATAAGGCGGTGAGCCCCACAGATCTCTGTGGAAAGAATGTCCCAAGCGGAGGAAACAGCAAGTGCAAAGGCCCTGAGGCAGGATACGGCTTGGTAAGGTCAAGAATGAGCAAGAACGCCAGTGTGGCTGGAACAGAGTAGGTGAGGGAAAGAATAGTGGATGAGATCAGAGAGGCGACCTTATGGGTCATGATGGGGACTTTAGCTTTTATTTTGAGTGAGTCGGGAGCCATGGGAGAGATTTGAGAAGGAGAGTGACATCATCTTACTTACTGTAAAAGTAAGACAGGGAAGAGAGGGCCACCCAAATCTGCAAACAAAGTAACAGGAAATGGGCCAGGACGCAGAAACAGCCATGCCCCAGAACAATGGGTCAGGGTATCAGAAAATAGCCTGCAAACTTCTTTAAAGTTGTCTTACAGAAGCAGCTAGATAAAACCAGCCCTGGGAACATGCACAGAACAGCCACCTGTAACCACTGTGTGACCTCCCACCAGGGGCAGTGAGGGGCAGCAGCAGCAGCCAGGAATCAAACTTGGGGAGTGACAGACTGCGCAAGTGTGACACCCCATAATAAGTTCTGCTATGACTCCCAGAGGCCTCCAGGACAGGAGCCATCTTGGAAAGCTGCTGCACGTGCACCTTAGTTAACATATCCCCGCCTGTGTCTATGAATAAACATGAATCTTTTCCCAGCCAAGAATTTTTAAAAACCCGGGCAGGTCTTTTGTTCTGTGAGATGGAGGTAAGCATTGTTTTAGGTCCTCCTCGTCTCTGCTTGCGAGCCTCTTCAATAAAGCTTTTCTCATGTGGAAAACTCTGCGTGCCTCACCTGCTCATTCTTGACTGGTGAGAGGCAAGAACCTTATTCCGGTAACAAAAAGATTCTGCTGCTGGGTGAGAAACTTTCTGTTGGGGGCAAGGGCTCGAAAGCAGCAAGGAGGCTAAGCCAAGCAGCCAGGCCAAAGGTGATGATGGTTGGACCAGGGTGGTAGCTGTGGGGGTGGGGAGAAGTGGTTGGACTCAGGATACACTTTTTTTGTTTTTTTAATAATTTTTATTGAGCTTTAAGTGAACGTTTACAAATCAAGTCAGTCTGTCACATACAAGTTTATATACACCTTACTCCATACTCCCACTTACTCTCCCCCTAATGAGTCAGCCCTTCCAGTCTCTCCTTTCGTGACAATTTTGCCAGTTTCTAACCCTCTCTACCCTCCTATCTCCTCTCCAGACAGGAGATGCCAACACAGTCTCAAGTGTCCACCTGATACAAGTAGCTCACTCTTCATCAGCATCTCTCTCTAACCCATTGTCCAGTCTCTTCCATGTCTGATGAGTTGTCTTCGGGAATGGTTCCTGTCCTGGGCCAACAGAAGGTTTGGGGACCATGACCGCCAGGGTTCCTCTAGTCTCAGTCAGACGATTAAGTCTGGTCTTTTTATGAGAATTTGGGGTCTGCATCCCACTGCTCTCCTGCTCCCTCAGGGGTTCTCTGTTGTGCTCCCTGTCAGGGCAGTCATCAGTTGTGGCCGGGCACCATCTAGTTCTTCTGGTCTCAGGATGATGTAAGTCTCTGGCTCATGTGCCCCTTTCTGTCTCTCGGGCTCGTAGTTATCGTGTGACCTTGGTGTTCTTCATTCTCCCTTTGATCCAGGTGGGTTGAGACCAATTGATGCATCTTAGATGGCCGCTCGTTAGCATTTAAGACCCCAGACGCCACATTTCAAGTGGGATACAGAATGTTTTCATAATAGTATTATTTTGCCAATTGACTTAGAAGTCCCCTTAAGCCATAGCCCCCAAACCCCCGCCCTTGCTCCGCTGACCTTTGAAGCATTCAGTTTATCCTGGAAACTTCTTTGCTTTTGGTCCAGTCTGTTTGAGCTGACCTTCCGTGTATTGGGACTCAGGATACATTTTTAGGGACCAGGCAACAGGATTTCCTGCTGAATCGGTCGTGGGCTGTGAGAGCAGAAAGGAGTCACGAATGTCTTCAAGATTGCAGGCTTGAGCTCCTGAGAGGATGGCAGTTGTTTCTATGGTCTCAAGGAAATAAACTACTCATATTCCTTAGCGTGTAGCTGCACAAAGGAGGTGCCAGCCTGTGTTATCTCCATTAAAGCTGCTTTATTGGAGGTAAAACGGATGTTGTGTGCCAAGTGCCAGATTGCATCACCAAGGAGGAGAGGCACTGCTGACCCAGGTTAACCTTGAGGAAACTCATGAAGGTGTCAGGCAGGAAACCAAGCTCCTTCCGCCTCACATTCTGCCTCTGAGTTGGGCCGCCTCTCCCCCCACCCCCAAGCCAGGCTTCTGGAAAATATAAGCTTTTCCGTCTCATCTTGAATTCACTCTTAACAAACTTAATGAGGCTCCTAAACTCTTCTGTCAGGTCTATCTTCATGCAGGACGCTTATAACAGCTAATAGGTTACATCTCAGTTCTTTTGTGTATGTTGTGAGGTAGAGATTCACTCTCCCACCTCATATGGATAACCTGTAACCCTTCCCCACCTCCCAGGGCTTCTGATGTTGTCGTCCTCTCCTTTTGCCCATTTTCCTACTCCAATTGTTTGTCTTATTGATTTGTAGGGTTTTTTTCCATATTGCGGACATGGATCCCTCTGTCACATTTCTTGCAAGTATCTCCTCCTGAGGAGTGGCTTCTCTTTTGACTTATGGTGGGATTTTTGTTTTGTTTTGGCGTTAAGGTGTCTTTGTATACGTGTGTGTGGTAAAATATACATAACAGAACATCTGCCGTTGCCACCATTTTTCGTGTACAGCTCAGTGACGTTGATTGAGCTCATATGGTGGACTTTGATGCATGGAGGTGTTACTTTCAATTCAATGGAAATGATCTGTCTTCTTTTATGGTTAGTGCTTTGTTGCTGTTTTAACAAATCTTGCCCTACAATATAGCCATAAAAAGGAATGACCAAGTTCTTTATATACCCTTTTGGAATCATTGCCAAGATATCTTAAGGGAGAGAAAGCAAAGTGAAGAATCTGTGTGATCAATATGCCACCATTTGTATTAAAAAGGGGGAGAAGGGAATTGTGTGTGTGTGTTCATATTGTTTCTCAATGCATAGAATACCTCTGGAAGGATAACCAAGACACTGGTTATACCAGTTGCCTCCAAAGAGCAGAATTAGGTGGTTAGGTGATAGGGGTCGAGGGGCTACATCAATGATGCTGGTTAGGGACCAATTCTGAGAACCACTAGTAAACAGTGGTTCTCAAAATTTATTGTACGTAAGAATCACCTGGGGATCTTGTTAAACTGTAGGTTCTGATTCGGTATACCTCTGGGTAGAAATGCAAATCCTCACCAGGGGCTCAAACCGGAATGAACGGGTTCGAAGCCCTGCTTCCCACGTCACCAAGACAACTGAAGAAAGAACTGCCTTGATCTCCCTCTTCCACACTCAGCACCCACCTGCCTCTGCGCCTGACTCCCCCCCCCCCACTTTCCACCTGGTCTTTGGGAAGAGTTACCTGTGTTGCCCCTTAGTATCAACGCCTCCTCGTGTCTCCAGACCCCACCCTTCTCACTCTAGCCTTCCCCTTTCTCTCCCACACCAGCAGCCTGTCCCTGGTCTATCGGACCATTCCCATCAGCATAAAATGTGCTGCCGTATTTTCCATCTCAAAAATACACACACACACACCCGTTGTGTAAGGGGTGCAGAGGCTTTGTTAAAGGCGATGAAAAACCACGGAAATGGATAGCGGTAATGGTTGTACAACACCATGAATGTGATTAATGTCATTGAATTGTACATGTAAAAATGGTTGAAATGTTTTGTTGTGTATATTTCGCCACAATGAAAATTAAAACAAAACGAAACACACACGCACACACACCCTGAGAGAATCCGCAAACTGTGGTACCTCGATACAATGGGGATAGAAAGGAACGAGCTGATAGATGCTACAATATGGATGAACCTTGAAAACACGATGCTAGGTGAAAGAAGCCGGTCACAAAAGGCCATATATTGCCTGGATCCATTTCTATGAAATGTCCAGAACAGGCAAATCCACAGAGATGGAGACAGAAAGAAGATTAGTGGTTGCCAGAGAGCTGGGGGGAGAGTGAACGGGGAGTGGCTGCCAATGGGTACAGGGTTTTTTTTGAGGTGATGAAATGTTCCGGAATTAGATAGTGGGGATGGTTGCACAATCTTGTGAATATATTAAATGTCACTGAATTGTATACTTCATAGTATGTGAATTATATCTCAATAAAGAAAGAGTGACACACCTAGGTGTGTTATCAGGGTTACCTGAGATAAACACCATAAAGTCCATGGGACACAGTCTGGCATAGCAACGCAGTAAGTGGTAGCTTCCGCTATTCCTATAACATTCTAGAGAGCAGCAGTGAAAGCGCAGGCTGCTGAAGCCATAGCACCTGGCTTTCTCCTCTGCCTCATCACTTCCTCTCAGCAGAACCCTGGCTGGGGAACAGTTAAAGGCCTTCTGTTCATCCACCCAGCATCTGAACCCCCTTCCTCTGCTTGAGGAACCCCCCACCTTCCGAGGCTGAACCCTTCACACGACAGCTGCGTGCTCTTTCCGGACTCCCTTGCAGCTAGGCTGTGGGAACACAACCAGGCTCCAGGATGGAGTCAAGTTTGCTTTTGCTCATGATGGGATGGGAATGGGTGGGGCGGGGGGCAGTAGCTGATGGTGTAGGGACCAGGAAGAAGCAGTTGTCAGGGGCTGGCAGTCCCGGGAAGGTTCCAGAGGCTGGAGCAGCAGGTCTAGCAGCTGTGGGGTGTCCAAGGTACAAGGGCGGCAATGGTAGTGTCACAAAGCAGCTCCTCAGTGCCATCTTGTGCACTGTTCCAGGTTCTGCAGCTCTAAGCCTGGCTCTCTGCCCTGCCCCTGACTGCCGAGATTTCGCTGAGCTGCTGAGTATCAGTCAATGAACCCCTTTCCTGGTTAACCTACCCAGAGTGGGGATTTGGTGCTAACAAAACCAACTCTTACGTAAACACCATTGTTAGCGGTTTGTGGTAGACAGAATAATGGCCCCAAGATGTCCACATCTTAATCCCCGGAGCCTGTGACTGTTCCATTACAGGCAAAAGGGACCTTGCAGATGTGACTAAATGAGGGATGTTGAGATGGGGAAATTATCATTATCTTGGATTATCTGGGCGGGCACCACGCAATCACAAGAGTCCTTATAAATGAAAGAGGGAGGAAGGAAGGTTAGAGTCAGAGAGAATTTGGAAGGTGCTTTTTATGCTGCTGGCTTTGAAGATGGAGGAAGCGGCCATGGGCCAAGGAATGCAACAAGCTGGAAAGTGCAACACGACAGATCCTCCCCTGGAGCTTCTGAAAGAATGCAGCCCTGCCGACACCTTGATTTTAACCCAGCGAAACCCATTTTGGACTTCGGAACTGCAAGATAATACATCCGTGGTGTTTTAAGTCATTAAGTTTGTGGTCATTTGTTATAGCAGCAACAAGAACCTAATACAGGTCGTCCCTGGCTTACGACAAGGTTCCTTTCCGACGACCGTTATAAGTTGGTGTCGGTGGACAGCCCCAGCAAGGAAAGACCCTCGCTGTGTGTCCTGGCAGATAAAATCCGAAGAATGACATGTAGCACTTTCCAGATTCACGAGTACAGGGAAACTTACTGACATGGGTATGCAGCTGCTCTCCAGTGGCGGCCGGCTGGAGTATTTTCCACAACCACCTAGCAAGAGACCTGAGCTTATGTACCATTCCAGCTGGGACCAAGGCTCATCGTTTTTCTCCCACGTCCTTGGGCAGTCAGTGTTTCCAGGGACTTCACATCCAGGCCCAGACGTTTCCCTTCCTGTTGCTAAGGCATTCCTCAGCCTTGGCCGCTGGCCCAGTCATGTCACTCCTGGCCTTGTTCTTTAGCCTGAGTCCATCCCGAATTCATCCCCGGCATGCTTCGGGGAAGAGCAAAGCTGATTCCATTAGGAAGGGGATGCAAATAGTTGAATAGTATTACCCTACAGTTGTTTCTGATGTAAGTTGTATACCTCTTTTTTTTTCCGGCTTTCATTTTTATTCCTTTTTGTCACAGTACTTTTATAAATCCCATCTTTGTCTTTGAGGGTTGGCATGAGAAACATCAGCAAATTACAGACTGCAACATTGTGTGTAGTACATATAACCAACGATAGTGTTCTAAGTGCTGTCATAACTCAAAATGTGTCCAAAATAAAGGAATTCACTGCTCCAATCCTGTTTCCCTGTGTGTAATGATTATTATTTTTTTTAATGATTATAGCTAGCACCCGCCCATCCTCCTGTGTCTCTAACAAGGTCCTGCACACGGCAGGCACTTGTCTGTTGAATGAATGAGTGTTTACTAGTACCAGGTGCTGTTCTAAACTTTCCCATAGATCAGCTCATTTAATCCTCAAACATACCCTGTGAGGTAAAAACTATTATCAATGTATTCTCCAGATGAAGAAACCGAGGCAAGAGAGGTGATCTACTCCAAGGTTGCATGGCTGCCACGTGGCAGCTACGTGCTGGGACACACCGACCTCCTGCAGCTGGGAGGCTGTAACATTAACAACGGCTGGCAGTACAGGCCTGGGTTGTTTTAAGCTTGCCAAGGCCCCAGTCACAGGTGCGGCCGGCAGCCCTTACACTCTGCTCTGAATGGGCAGGGTGGGGGCGCGGGGACAGGCTCCAGCACTCCAGAGGGCACTGGAAACAGCTGGGGGTGTCTTCTGCTGTCACGATGGCTCAGGGCCACTCCCAGCATTTGGTGGGTGGAAGCCACATGTGGAACAGTCCTCTACCATGAAGAATTGTCCCACCCCAAATGCCAACAGCACTGTTGCTGGGAAGCACGTAAGTATCTCACACAGAACCAGTGGCTGTTGAGTCTGGTGGTTACAAACCAGGATTCTGGAGCACCTGTCTGGGAGCACAACCCGGCTCAGCCACTTCCTAGCTGTGTGAGCTTGGGCAAGTCTTTCAACCTGCCTGGGCTCAGTGACGCACCTGTAGAAGGGAGATGACAGTCCCTCCTCCTGGTCTTGTTGTAAGGATTAAGTGAGCTAACACATGTCAATCACTGAGAACACTGCCTGGGAGATACCCATGCTATTAGGTGTGACGTATCAGTATTATCATTGAAGGCCCCTGGGTGGCGCAGACAATTAAGCTTTTGCTACTAACCTAAAGGTGGGTGGTGCTGACCTAGCCCATGGTACCATGGAAGAAAGGCCTGGCGATCTACTTTTGTAAAGATTACAGCCAAGAAAACCCTATGGAACAGTTCTACTCTGTAACACATGCGGTTGCCATGAGTCAGAATTGACTCAAAAGCAATGGGTTTGTTTTGGTATCAGTATTATTATTTTAGTAGCAAGTGGGTGGTGTCAAAATCTGTCACCCTCTTTCAGACCTGTGGTCCTTTGTGGAAAGCATCAGGTCTGATGTATGTCTGTGTTCCCCATGCTGCTCAGTGAGGCGGGGCGTTTGATGACTGACTGACTGATGGCACAGCCCCCGAGTGTCTGTGGCTCCTGGGGTTGACAGGCAGAGGGCTCAGAGAAGGCGAGGCCAGGCGGGGGCCACGGGTTTATTGGGGGCTCCACACACACACTCACAGCATCACATGACAATGGCATGGTTACTCGATACACGCGAGGTGGCCACCACCCACAGCTGGGGCCCAAAGGGGAGTTGGGGGCAGCCCCCTCCCTTGTGTCCCAGACCCAGCTGGGTCCCTTCCTCCCTGGCGGCTGGGGCAGGGGGTGGCTGGGGGCAGGCCCCAGGCCCGGCAAGGGGAAACAAGGGGTGAGTCCGGGGAGGCTGGGGTCCAGGAGCGGCACGCCTGCCCTCTTCACTCCAACGACTGCAGCATCAGCAGCTGTTTCAGCACCTTTGTCTGACTGGTCTCTCTGATCTCGCCGGCCAGGAACATCTCATCCACAACTGTGTAAACCTGAGTGGAAGGAGGTCAAGAGGGGGACCCTGGTGTGAGGGAAGGGATCCCTGGGATGTTGGTCCAAACCTGGAACCTAGGGGCTCTGAGACCTGACAGTCAGGAAATCAACACCCATGGAGACACAGGGGAGGCTGAGGGGCTGTGGCTCACCCTCCTCCCCATCCCCTCCCCAATTCCTACACCTGCACCGAGAGCTTACCTTATAGAAGTTGAACACCAGGTCCAGCTCACAGACATTGTGGAAATACTCATTTAAGACCTGGGAGGAGAAGACAGAGATGGTAAGACTTGGGCAGGAAGAAAGAGAGATACAGACTGGATCAAAGGTCCTCAGAAAGAGATGACAGCAAGATCACCAAAATGAAAACCTGTGTGGGTCAAAGGACACAAACATGAAAGTGCAAAGGCAGCCCGCAGGATGGGAGAAAATACTTGCAAATCATGTACCTGATAAGGGTCTAGTATCCACAATATATAAAGAACTCCCACAACTCAACAACAAAAGACGAACAATCCATCTGAAAAGTGGGCAAAGGACTTGAATAGACATTTTTTCAAGGAAGAGAGACAAACGACCAATAAGCACATGCAAAGACCCTCCACATCATTAGTCACTGGGGAAACCCAGATTAAAGCCACAATGAGACGGCACTTCACACCCACTAGGATGACTATTATCAGCAAGCGTTGGTGAGGATGTAGGGAAACTGGAGCCCTCTTCCCCTGCTGGTGGGAATGTAAAATGGTGCAGCCGCTGTGGAAAACGCTGGGCAGTTCCGCAAAAGGTTAAACATAGACAGGGAACGTGGCAGAAAAGAATTTCAAATTCTCATAGGTTTCAGAATTTCCAAACCTAGGCAGGATGGATGAAACCCTGAAACTATTGCTCTGAGGTAATCTCTAAACATTGAACCAAAGATATCCCCTGGAGTCTTCTTAAAATCAAACAATAGTTTAGCTTAACTAGTAAATGTCTGTCTTGAGCATTGTGCTCTTTTAAGAGCTATGTGGCATCAAAGTGACAACAGCAACTTGAAAGATTAGGCAGTAAGCTTAGGGTACAGTGAATTTATGTTGATGGGGAGGAACAACCCAGCAAAGGAGGTGAGAATGGTTGCACAACTCAAAGAATGTAATCAATGTCACTGAATTGGACATGTAGAAATGGTTGAATTGGTGTCTATTTTGCTAGTTTTGTTTTCTCAAGAACAACATAAATAAGATTTTTAAAAAGTTAAAAAGATTAAACATATAGTAAATGAGAATTACCATATGACCCAGCAGTTCCACTCCTAGGTATATGCCCAAAAGACATGAAGGCAGGGACTCAGATACTTACACTCCAGTGTTCACTGTGGCACTGTTCCCAATAGCCGAAAGGTAGAAAGAACCCAAGTGTCCATCAACAGATGAATGGATCAACAAAACGTGGTCCATCCATACCATGGAATATTACTCAGCCACAAAGAAGGCATGACGATACATGCCACCATGTGGATGAATCTTAAAAACATTATGCTAAGAGAAATTAGAAACCCTGGTGGCGTAGTGGTTAAGAGCTCAGTTGCTAACCAAAAGGTCAGCAGTTCGAATCCACTAGGCACTCCTTGGAAACCCTATGGGGCAGTCCAAACTGACTTGATGGCAACAGGTTTTCTTTACAGTTTTAAGAAAAATAAGTCAGACGTAGAAGGTCAGGCATCGTATCATTCCATTTATATGAAACATCTACAGTAGACAAACACACAGAGATAGAAAGCAGGTTTGTGGTTACCAGTACATGGCAGATGTGTGCCACAGCTTAATGGGGGTTTTATTTCGGGGTGATGAGAGCGTTTTGGAACTAGATAGAGGCAGAAGCTCCACGGCACTGTGAATGGACTAAATGCCATTGAATCGTTCACTTTAAAATGGTTAGTTTTATGCTATGTGAATTTCAACTCAATAAACAAACAGAGAAACCGAGGAAGACAGAAAAATGGTGAGAAAGAGACAAAGACACAAAGATCATCAAGAAGAGATGGCAATGCATGCTGTGAAGAACATAATCAGTGTCACTGAACAACTTGTGGAGAAATTGTTGAATGGGAACCTAAACTGCTGGGTAAACCTTCACCAAAAACACAATAAAATATTACTTAAAAAAGAAAAGAAGAGACGGGGGAAAAAAAAGACAGATTGAGAGTGGAGCAAGAAACCGAGAAATGGAAAGAAAGGTGATATAGATAAATATAGACATGTACACTAGATAAACAGAGACTAGATTGCGAAATATTGTGTCTTTGGCCAAAATCTGACAGGGATCTCATACAATATTTGTCCTTTTGTGACTGACTTTGGTGAAGGAAAAGACGGCACACAATATAGGAGAAGTCAGTACAACCTGACTGTAGCAAAGGCATTGAAGCTGCCTAGACACATCCAAACACCTTGAGGGACCAAGTTACTGGGCCTGAGGGCTGGGGACCCTGGTCTTGGGGGACATCTAGGTCAACTGGTATAACATAGCTCATAAAGAAAATGTTCTATATCCTATTCTGGTGAGTAGCATGCAGTATCTTAAAAGCTCGCGAGTGGCCATCTAAGATGTATCTACTGGTCCCATCCCACCTGGAGCAAAGGAGAACGAAGAAAACCAAAGACACAAAGAAAATACTAGTCCGAAGGACTCATGGACCACATGAACCACAGCCTCCACTAGCCTAAGCCCAGAAGAACTAGATGGTGCCCGGCTACCACTAACTGCTCTGACAGGGATCACAATAGAGGGTCCTGGACAAAACAGAAGAAAAATGTAAAACAAAATTCAAATTCACAAAAAAGGAAAAAAAAGATCAAATTTACTGGTCTGACAGAGACTGGATGAACCCCCAGGATTATGGCCCCCCGATACCCTACCAACTCAAACCAAAGTCCACCTTTCAGCCAAATATTAGACAGGCCTATCAAACAAACAATAACACACATGAGGAACGTGCTCCTTAGTTCAATCAAGTCTATGAGATCAAATGGGCAACCCCTGCCCAGAGGCAAAGACAAGAAGGCAGGAAAGGGCAGGAACACTGGACCAAATGGACACAGGGAACCCGGGCCGTAAAGGGAAAGGGGGGAGTGCTGACACATTGCAGGGATGTCACAAAACAATTTGTGTATAAATTTTTGAGAGACTCATTTGCACAGTAAACTTTTACCTAAAGCACAATACAGTTTAAAAAAAAAAATCTGACAGGGAGAAAGAGAAACAAACATCATCAGATGATAACAGAAAAAGATGGCAAAGAAAACAGACTGAGGCAGGGGGAGAAAGATGAACGGACAGGCGGGGAACAGACAAACGGGGAGAAGCTGGAAGGACAGAGACAGAAAGACAGAGACTGACACAGCAGCATAAGGACATCAGTCGCTGGAGCAGATACTCACACACAAAGAGAGACAGGGACAAAAAGAAACAGGAGGTGAGCGGAGAAAGACAGAGCCCCGCCCACCACAGAGAGGAGCGGAGAGGGGGCTCTGCGCGCATGCCCCACCCTCCCCAGCCCTGCCTGCCAGGCCCCGCACACCTCCACGAAGTTGTGGATGGCCTCCAGGTAGGCCAGGTTGTTGTCATTGACGTCCACACAGATGCAGAAGTAGAGGCCAGCGTAGCGTCGGTAGATGATCTTGAAGTTCCGGAACTGTGGGCCAGAGAAACTGTCAGCAACAGAGAATGCCCAGGACCCAATGGGCCAGACTGAGAGGTCCTACATTCCACACGTGGTCCCTGGGGCCCAGCTCTGTGCCTGACCATGTGCTGGGGACACAGTGGAGACCAAGACAGCCCTGGCTCTACCTTCCCGGGATTCCCGGTCCAGTGGGAGAGACAGACTCATCTCTAGAGGACCACCCAGAGCTGGCAGGGCCAGAATGGGGGAGCCCAGAGGGAGTCAGGCAGGGCTTCCTGGAGGAGGGGGCATCTGAGTTGAGCCCCGGAGGATGAGCAGGAGTTGATGGGATGGAGTCTCTGTTGCCTCCAGATAGAATTCATTCATTCAATCATCCCACAGATATTTCCTGTGCACCTACTGCATGCCAAGCCCTGTGCTGGGCAGTGCAGAGGTCACCACTGTACCCAAGAAAGCCCTGGGCCTTGCCCTCGCTAAGCTGTAATATCTATAAATATGACTATGCTCATACACACATAACTTGGGAATAAACACTCAGGCATCAGGGACATGGGCTCTAATTTTATGTGTGTGTAAGGTGATAAATAGATAAAGACACACAGACTAGATAAATATAGTTGCAATGCACAGTGTCTTTGGCCAAAATCAGAACATCTCTGCTCCAGGCCTGGGAGGAATCTGTGGGTGGTGGAAATAGCTTACACACTTCGCCGCTAACCAAAAAGTTGGAGGTTCACGTTGACCTGAACCTTTGGAAGAAAGGCCTGGCAATCTACTCCTGAAAAACCTGACATTGTAAACCCTACAGAGCACAGTTCTACTTGGCGACACACGCGGAGTCACCGTGAGTCAGAGTCCACTCCAGGGTAACTGGTACCGGTAGGCCTGGGATATGTGTGTGTGTGTGGCGCCACCTGGTGGCAATTGTGAGAGACAATGTTGTTGTGTGCCCTCAAGAGGATTTTTTGACTCACGGGAACCCCCTGTGACAGAGCAGAACCACCCCACAGGGTTTTCTAGGCGGTGGCACACAACTACAACAATCTACAGAAGCAGATCACGAGGCCTTTCTCCTGCGGAGCCGCTGGGTGGGTCTGAACCACCAGCCTTTCGGTTAGCAGCCGAGCGCTTACCGCTGCACTACCCAGGCTCCTTAGAGCGAACACTGGATTTTTATTCTTTCTCAGCTCATTCTTTTAATTTCTATACTTGAAGTATGTTTTCTAAAATATTATTACAGTAGTGTCCACACAACCCACAGATAAATAAGCATATATCAAGTGCCTGCTGTACTTTTTTTTTAATTGATTCAGATACACAATCAAAGGTCCCTGGATGGTGCAAACGTTTGCACTCGGCTGGTAACCCAAAGGTTGGCAGTTCAAACCCACACGAAGGCACTGTGGAACAAAGGTTTGGCAATCTGCTTCCGTAAGGATTAAACCCGTTGCCATTGAGTCGATTGTGAGTCTCAGCGACCTGGTAGGACAGAGTAGAGCTGCCCCATAGTGTTTCCAAGGCTGTAATCTTTACAGGAGTAGACTGCCACATCTTTCTCTGTGGAGCAACTGGTGGGTTCGAACCACCAACCTTTTGGTTAGCATCCAAACACTCAACCACTGTGCCACCAGGGCTCCTCTGTAAAAGGTTACAGCCAAGAAAACCCTACGGGGCAGTTCTGCTCTGTAACATCCTCGGTCACCTAAGTCACAAATCAACAACAGATATGGGATCAAATGGTTTGAACACCATTCTCTGGGTGACAGGGTTTGCGGAGTGGCCCAGAGAGTTTCATCTGGAGTCACGTTAAGGACTGACCCTTGGAGCTAGCGTGACCTCTCCAGGGTCTGACACTGACTCACTTTCCTGGTGTCACCTCCCAGGACCTCCTACTCCGCTGGCTGTTGCTCCATTCTCACAGGCTCCTCAGCCTCCATTTTACGTTTCCAGGCTCTCAAGGGTCTGCCCAGACCCACAGCTCTTCTACTATATACGCTCAGATAAGTCTCTTCCTCCCGACTGGGATAAGTGCTCCTGCTGGATACCCCAGCCCCCTCTGGGCTCTCCCGTTCCAGGCCTGCCCGCTCTCAGTTGTCACTGTCTGGGGACAGTTCTATCACCCCCACTGGACTATGAGACACATGAGGGGAGAGCCAGGGCTGTCTTGGTCACTGCTGTGTCCCCAGCATAGGGAGGCCCACAAGGAATGTGAATACATGAATGAATAAATGAATGAATGAGCATGTTAAATACCTGGGCCTAGACCCTGGAGGAACCTAAGGGCTGAAGGTCAGGCCCCACTCGACATTCTCATCTGACGGCCAACCTTCCTGGCTGTCTATTCCAGCCTCACTGAGCACCTCCCAGCTCCATCCTATGGGTTGCTCAAGCCCCAAGTCTGGACAGCATTCCTGGCTCCTCTTTCTCTCACACTCTACCTCCAGTCCTCAGACTCTATCTCAGACATGCTGGCCCTCTTGTGATTCCTAGAATGCCCTAGGTGTGTTCCTGCCTCAGGGCCTTTGGGCTTGTTCCCACATAGTTGGAGCCCTAGTGGTGCAGCAGTTAAGCACTTAGCTGCTAACTGAAAGGTTGGCAATTTGAACCCACCCAGCTGGCTCTTCAAGAGAAAGACCTGGCCATCTGCTTCCATAAAGATCACAGCCTAGAAAACCCTATGGGGCAGTTCTACTCTATCACACAGGGTTGCTCTGAGTCGAAATCAACTTGATGGCAACTAACAATGACAACTTACAAAACACTTCTTGCCACCTCTGCTGCTTCCACCCTGGTTCCGATTACCTGCAGCTCTCACCTGGGCCACTCCGGTCACCTCCTTGGTGGTCCCCCTACTTTGGCTCTTGTCGCCTTCTAGAGGAATCCCTGAAGCTTAAGTCTGCTCATGTTCCTTTCTCTGCTGGAAACCCTCCCTCCCATCTCACTCAGAGTAAAAGCCGATGTCCTCACCATGGCCCACAAGGTCCCATGATCTGCCTCTGTTACCTCTTCAACCTCATCTCCTCCTACCCTCCCCTCCAGTGCTGTTCTTGCTATTCCTAGAACACCTGAGGGGTGTCTCTGCCTCAGGGCTTTTGCACCGGTTGTCCATTTGGCTTGGAATGTTCGTCTCTCATATACCATCTCATTCTCTCAACATCTTCAGGCCTTGACTCAAATGTCACCTTTTCAGTGAGGCCCTCCCTGTCCAGATTGTTTAAATCTGTCACCCATCCCGGACACAACAGGTGGCTCCTGATAGAAAGGGAGAAAAATGTGGCACGGAACTGCAAATTCCTAAAGAATCTAGACTTAGTGGGCCTACTGAGGCTGGAGGAATTCCTGAGACTAAGGCCCTGAGTTACTTTTCAAATCTTGAACTGAAACTATCCCCTTTAAACTAAGCAACAGTTTAGCACAAAAAGTAAAGACTGTCACCATTGAGTACTGTGTTCTTTTTTAAAAAAGCCACCAGGGCTCCAACTAAATCCGGAGAAGTTGAAAGGCTCTGGGGCCGGAACACACTTAGGGTGTTCCAGGAATAGCAAGAGGGCCAGCATGCCTGAGGTGGAGTCCGAGGCGTGGAGGTGGAGTGCGAGAGAAAGTGGAGCCTACGTGAGACCAAATGGACACAGCTATTTTAAAGCATAGATGAGAAGGTTGGAGGGTAGGGAGTTTAAGTCAATGGGAGTAAAACAACTGGGACAGAAATAATGAAATGTTGACACACGTGAGAAATGTAACCAATGTCACTGGCCAATATGTTTAGAAACGGCTAAACGGAAGCGAGTTTTGCTGTGCACATTTTCACCAACAATAAAATAAAAAATATTTTTTAAAACATGTGTCATCCACCCCCATTCCCCATCAGCCACTGGGTGAGTTCGAACTGCCAACCTCTGGGCTAGCAGCCGATCGCAAACCACTTGCACCACCCAGGCTCCTTGACAATGAGAGTCTTGTCTGTTGCATGCCGTTGAGTTGATGCTGAATCATAACGACCCTATAGGACACAGCAAGCTGCCCGTAGGGTTTCCAAGGCTGTAATCTTTATGGAAGCAGACTGCCAAATCTTTCTCCCCCGACGTGGCTGGTGGGTTTGAACTGATGATCTTTCAGTTAGCTGCCGAGCGCTTAACCAGTATACCACCAGGCCTCCTTCCACTCCCTGTATGAGCTTATTTTTCTCCCTGGCATTTCTCACCACCTGACACACTAAATGTGTTGCCGTCTGACTCCTATACCAACTAGGACATCACTTTCCCAGGACAGGGACTGTGTCTGTTAGGTTCACTGCTGTATCCCCAGCACCTGGAAAAGTGCCTGGCACATAGTAGGCCTTCAGTAAATACCTCCTGAATTCCACAGGACAATCAGTCTGATCTCTTCAACGGATTAATGCCATGAGAATAAAAGGTGGAGACTTCTAGATTAAGAGAGACCAAACAGACATAGCAACTGAAAGATACTTGACTGGACTGGTACAAATCAGCTTTAGAGATCCATTCGGGAAAATTTAAATATTGGTGCAGGGTAAGTATTTGGCTGCTATCCAAAAGGTCAGCAGTTCAAATCCACCAGCCACTCCTTGGAAACCATATAGGGGAGTTCTACTGGCACTAGTTTTTTTTGTTTTTTTTTTTACTCTGTCCCATAGGGTCACCATGAGTTGGAATCGACTCAGTGGCAATGGGTTTGATTTTGGTATTCAAAGAATACTGTGGAATTATGATAAATTTTATCAGGTCTGATCATGGTATTGTGGTAAGGCAGGACGTGGCTTCATTTTTCAAGACACATCCTGAACTAAAAGGACAAAAGTTTACTCTAAAGCAAAGATGAGACGATAAGGGGGCAGGGAAACTAGAGCACTGGAAACGGAACCACCAGAGCGCAATTAAAGAGACGGCTGACGCATGGTGAAAAACATAACTAACGTTGCCGAACAACCTGTTCAGAAATTTCAAAGGGGAACCTAATTCGCTGTGTAAACTTTCGCTGAAAACACAGTAAAATATTATTAAAAAAAAAAAAAACTGCACCCTGAAATATCGAGGAGTGAAATATCAAGATGTTTGTAATTTAATTCAAAACACGGCAGCAACGGATAGTTTGCTGTATTATCCTCTCTACCTTTGAGTGTTTGAAAATTTCTATGGTAATATTTCAAAAGGCACCAAAAAAAAAAAAAAGGCTTCAGTGAACAACAAACAACAAAAATAGAATAAAAAGGCAAGAACGTTAATACTGATTAAATCTGGGTAATATTAAAAAGAAAAATAACCCAAACCAGTTGCTGTGGAATTGATTCCAACTCTCAGCGACCCCTTGTATGTCAGAGTAGAACTGGGCTCCGTAGGATTTTTGGTGGCTGAGTTTTCAGAAGCAGATTGCCAGACCTTTCTTTCAAGGTGCCTCTGGGTGGATTTGAACCACCAGCCTTTTGGTTAGCAGCCAGCACTTAACTGTCTGTGCTACCCAAGGACTCCTGGGTAATATTAATGCTGGTTAAATGTGGGGAAGGAGGGGGAATCCGGGTGGCAAGTGTATGAATCTCCTATCTCCTTTTCTCTCCTGTACTCATCTGTATGCTTGAAAACTTTTACACTGAAAAGTAAAAAAACAAGAAAGCTTACAAGAAAAAGTATCCTGTGAATGAATACAGGAAGGAGGGAGGGTCAGAGGGTTCCTGCAGTTAGGGGTTGGCAGCAGGCAGGGAAGGAAAGCCTCCAGGGGAAGGAGGGGACTGTGGGATGGATGGGAACACAGGCGGGAGGGGCCTTCTCAGGTGGATCCCCAGGGGTGGGGCGATTCTAGCTGGGAGGAGAAACAAGGAAGAGGCCTGGGAGGGAATTTCGGGGTAAGAGGCTGAGCTTGCCTTGGAAGAGAAGGGGTGGCGGGGTCTCTCACCTCCACAAAGTTGGTGTGCTTAGCATCGCGGACGGTGACCACGGCGTGCACCTCCTCTATCAACTTCTGTTTCTCGTCGTCATCAAACTGCATGTACCACTTGGCCAGGCGGGTCTTGCCCGCCCGGTTTTGGATAAGAATGAAGCGGATCTGTGGGCAGCGGGAGGACGAGGAAGTGAAAGAGGCAGGCGGGTGCAGGGAGGCTGGGAGGGAGGGAAGGAGGGGGAGCCAGGGCTGGGAGGTGCCCACCGCTCCACCCACCCCGCTCCACCCACCGTGCCGGGGCCCTAGGGCCCAAGTCTCCCAGAGCTCTCAGCGCTCCCCAGAGCCCAACCAAGCCGCCCCGGCCTCACACTCCCATCCCAGGCACCCTCAACACCCCAGTGGAGTAAATTCCCTCCGGTGAGACTCGGGTTCCCGCAGGGCCCTGAGTCCCAGGTGCCAGCCCCCCTTCTTTGCAGTGTGACCTCGGACAAGAGATCTGTCTCTCTCAGCCTTAGTTTCCTCACCTGCAAAACAAGCTTGCTAAGAAGACCTATCTTGTCGGGTTGTTTTGAAGGCTAAATAAGCTCATAAACTTAGTTCAGCATCTGGTACACAGCAGGCACTCAACAAACGCTTGTGTTTCTGACTTCTTTGGTTTGAGCTCCGGCTCTGCCTTTTTTTTTTTTCTTTTACTAATTTGTTTTATTGAGGTATAATTCACATACCCTAAAGTGTATACGAGTCAACGGTTTTTATATATATATTTACGCAGTTGTGCAAACATCACTACTACCTAATACCAGGACATTAGGAGCAAGGTGCTCATTTGGGGTGAGTACTCATCACCCCAAAAAGAAACCCCAGACCCCTTTGCAGTCACTCCCCATTCTCTCTCTCCCTCGAGCTCTTGGCAATCACTAATCTGCTTTCTGTCTCTATGGATCTGCCTACTCTGGACATTTCCTATCAATGGAATCCCATGTGGCCTTTTGTGTCCGGCTTCTTTCACTTGACGTTTTCTAGGTTCATCAGTGTTGTAACACATATCATACTGCATTTCTCTTTATTGTAGAATAATAGTCCATGGTATGGATATACTACATTATCTACCCGTTCATCAGTTGACGGGCATTTGGGTTGTTTCCCCCTCTTGACTATTGTGAAAAGTGCTGCTGTGAACATTCGTGTACAAGTTTTCATTTCTCTTGGGTATATACAGAAACCCTGGTCGCATAGTGGTTAAGTACTACAGCTCCTAACCAAGAGGTCGGCAGTTCGAATCCACCAGGCGCTCCTTGGAAACTCAATGGGGCAGCTCTACTCTGTCCTATAGGGTAGTTACGAGTCGGAATTGACTCAACGGCAGTGGGTTTGGTTTGGTTTGGTTTTGGGTATATACCTAGGAGGGGAGAAAAGACCTGGTGATCTGCTGCAAACAGATTAGAACCTAGGAAACCCTATGGGGCAGTTCTACTCTGTAGTATAGGGTCACTTTAAGTTGGAATCAATGCGATGGCACGCAACAATAACAACATGGTGACTCTATATTTAACTTCTTCAGAAACTGACAAGCTGTTTTCCAAAGTGGCTGCTACTATTTAAGTAACTTAAGGAGCCCTGATGGTGCAATGGTTAAGCACTAGGCTGCTAACCGAAAGGTCAACAGTTCGAACCCACCAGCCTCTCCACAGGAGAAAGATGTGGCAGTCTGCTTCCATGAAGATTACAGCCTTGGAAACCCGAGGGGGCAGTTGTGTTCTGTGCTATAGGGTTGCTACGAGTCGCAATCGACTTGATGGCAATGGGTTTGGGCTTGGTTTTTAACTGCTCGGTGCCTCAGTTTATTCACCTGTAAATAGGAATAATAATAGTACTATCCATATAAGGGAGTAATGAGGAACAGACAATGTAGAAGTACTCTAACAAACGCCTGGCTGAATAAGCGTTCTGTGTCAGCTACGACAATCAGCATCAGATATGGCTAGGAAATTTATTATGGTTTTGAAAAGCCAGGTCAACCCTCATAGTGCTGCTGTGTAAATTTAATGAGTTAATGCCAGCTATGCTTAGCCTATGTCTAGTATATACTGCACACTCAATACAGTTAGCTATTATTATGACTCAGAGCAGTTTGACCAACTGGCTAAGAACCCAGACTTTGGAGCCAGAATAAATCCTGGCACTGCTCACTACTGGCTGTGTGTCCACAGGCAAGTCACTCAACCTCTCTGGGCCTCCGTGTCTTTCCCCTTGTGTATAATGGACAAAATGAGAGAATACCTCCCTCACAGGACTGCTGCTCAGGTTAATAAGCACAAGGGGTACAGTACAGTGACTAGCACAAACAGTGTGTTATACACTCATTGTATAATGTTTAAGTATTAGCTTTTTTTAGCATTGTAATTCTTCATTATTTGTCTTTGAGAAAACCATGCCCCAAGCTCACCCACTAGGAAGCCTGCCTTTGGGCCCAGCTCTGTCTGACACAGGCATACTTATACCCATTTTATAGATGAGGAAACTGAGGCTCAAGGAAAGGAAGTCTCACAGCCAAAAAACAGAGCTGGGAGTCAGACGGCTTTGCCCTAAACCCCCCTACCCTGACTTGTGGGAGCCTCCACCCTTTAACTGGAGTCCACTCTCTTTGCTAAGGCATATTTGCCACACTCTATCCCCCCCTCCCCCAACCAACCAAGCTGGACGGGAACAGGATATTACACTCTCCTTCCAAGAACCCCTTCTGCTGAGCCAGGGAAAACCACTTCCTGACAGGGCAGGGGTCCTGGGCAGGAAGGGAAGAGGCCTGGGGGGAGGGCACACAGGCAACCATAGCCTGGGGGGGCAGAGCTGGAGATATATAGGGCATATGGAAAGGGGAGCTAGAAAGAGGCCCACAGAGCTGAGGGGAAGGAGCTCAGCCACTTGCCCCCAAATTCCCTCATACACCTCTTCCGTGTCTTCTCTCCCACAATTAGAATCTTTCCACCTCTGGGGATTCACCCTGAGAAGTTTCCTCCCCCCTACTGCTCACCCCTCTGGATGCCCCATGTGGATACCTCCAACTTTCCCAATCTCCCAGACCTTCTCCTCTGGAGATACTCTCTTCGACCTCCACTCTCTCCATTTCAATCCCTTCCCTCAGGCCTCAATGGACCATTTTTTTAAGACATTCCCTCTCTGACTGAAACGCCTCGTCCGGTGTTCCAAAGACCACATCTTGCCTCCTAGAACACTGCTGTTCTGACATCTTCCTCCATTCATTGCCTTTCTAGACTCCCTGCTCAAAGAACACTTTCTTCTGTTCCAAAGCCCACCATTCTGGGGGGAGGGGTGCTGCCCTCTCCCCAAATCCAATTACTAGCCCCTCCCCCTCGAGCCCCCTCCCATCTCCTGCACCTCCTCTCACCTCCTAAGCCTCCTCCCTATCCCCAGAGACTACTCCTCTTGGGAAAACCAGCTCCAATGCTCGCCAGTTATTTCTGGTATCCACTCCCTACCTCCACCCCTCTCCCCCTTCGCAGCCCACATTCCTCGACTCGAAAGCCCCATTCATTCCCTACAGTTGCCTTATTCAGATCTCCAGCGCCCAGTCCCTTTCCCTTGAGATCATCTCCCTTTCCCCAGCAGTATCCCGTCCCTGTTTCAACACCTCCTCTCCGCCTGCGATGCCAGCTCCCTACCTCTGGAGACCCCTCCCATCAGGAAGGGCCCCCTCTCCCCAGTTCCAAAGTCTCTCATTCGCCTCCAACGCTCCCGCCTCACACTAAGAGAGTCCTCCTATTAGCATGCCCCCTCCACACCTCCAATCCCCTCGCCTTATCCCTGAGACCCTGCCCTGCCAGTCTTCTCCTCCCTTGTTTCAAGAACCCAACCACCTCCAATGTCTCCCACCCGCACAGCCCTCTCCCCGTGACACTCCCCTCGCGTCTCCAATGTCCCTACGCCTCGGGACCCCCAGCCACCCCCGAGCGCAAAGTCACTGCCGTGTTCCCCCCTCCCTTCCCGGTCCTTGATCTTCCCCAACTCTGCGAGCCCGCGCTCGGCCCAGACCATCGCACCGCGGCAGGGGGGTTGTCATTTGCACAACAGGGCCTAGGTGTCTGCACGCGGACCCCCCTCCGCCCGTCCCAGGCGAGGGCGCGCCCCCGTTACCATGGCGACCCCTGTCCGGACCCCAGCGGCCCCGATCCAGTGGTGACTGGAGGGCTCTGGCTCTGGCTGCAGTTGGGGGGCTCAGGGCTAGAGCGGACTTCCGACAAGGGGGCCCGCCTGCCTTCTCACGCACGGCCCGCTGGGAGTTGTAGTCCGGCGACTCGGTCAACACGTCCCAGCAGGAAGCCAGCGAAAAGGGCCAGGCCCTTTTCCCGGCATGCTGAGCGACAGTCCTCTTCGTACCACACGATTCAAACCCCAAGTGCATACTGGGAGTTGTGGATGAGCATCTCTCAGAGGACTACAATTCCCGAAGAGCTTGACAGCAAGATAAGTAAGGCTTGCATTCTGGGAAATGTAGTACGTGCCCCACCACAGCCTCCGAAGAGAGAAGGGCATGCTGGAAATAACAACTTTAAGTAAGAAACTACGTTAGGGAGCTAGAAATGTAACTTTTAGTGCTCACCCAGTGCTTTGGTTAAATTATGTTGACGGTTTCCCTGCGAGAGACGGACAGTGGTTTAAAAACAGGAATTTGGGAGTGGAACTGTGTGAAAATCCTGCCGTCGCAGTTCCTAGCTGACTTTCAGGCCAGGGAGTTCACCTCTTAAGTCTCAATTTCTTTATCTTTAAAAGAGGGCAGTCATTAAAAGAGGGCAGTCATCATAATAGTTACCCCTTGTAAATACTACCACCATCACTCATCCGTCAGTTTGCTGTATTGTGGTGGCTTGCTCGTTGCTATGATGCTGGAAGTTATGCCACTGATATTTCATATATCAGCAGGGTCACCCATGGTGGACAGGTTTCAACGGAGCTCCCAGGCTAAGAAAGACCAGGAAGAAAAGCCTGGCAATCTACTTCCAAAAATTAGCCAATGAAAACCCTACAGATCACAACAGAATGTTGTCCAATATAGTGCTGGAAAATGTACCCCCTAGGTTGGAAGGCACACAATAGCTACAATGATGGACTGAAAGATCATGAATACTGGTGCGGGGCCAGACAGCATTTTGTTCTGTTCTGCATGGGGTTGGCATAAGTCAGATTTGACTTGATGGCAACTAACAACAACTTCAACCAACCCCTTGGATGGGTGGTTTTAAAGCTGTTAAGCTTTAAAACTGTTAAGCACTGTGCCTGACACATACTAAACGCTCAAAAAATATTAGTTAACGTTATGAATATTCATTGTTAATGTATGTCATGTTATAACAGTCTTCTCATTCACTTCCTATCAAAGGGTACACTTGTCTTCTTTCAGTTACTCAAATACGCCAACTGCTTTCCCAGGGCCTTTCCACTTCCCTTCCCTGGAAGTCCTCCCCTCATCCTTTCTATGGCTGGCCTCTTCATTTAGCTTAAACTCCACCTCCACAGACCTACATACAGGTTCATGTTCCCAAAGGCCCCCCACCTCCTCCTTCTATAATTTTCTGTGTCAGCAGTTCGTTTGATTTCTTGATAGCCTTTATTACAACTCTTAATGATTTTATTTATCCATTGTGTGTGTGTGTGTTTTCTAGATCTACTAGGAGTTTGCTGGGGGCAGGGACCCTGTCTGTTAACTGTCTCTATCACCTAGAACACAGTGGTACATAGAAAGCACTCAATAAAGGGATTATAAGGGTTATTTTTGTTAGCTGTGGTTGTGTAGGTCCCCAAACCCATGGCGACCCTATGTGTTACGGAGTAAAATTGCACTCTGTAGGGTTTTCTTGGCTATAATCTTTACAGAAGTAGTTCACCAGGTGTCATGGATTGAATTGTGTCCCTCAAAAATATCTGTCAGCCAGGTGACACAACAGAGAACCCCTGAGGGAGCAGGAGAGCAGAGGGATGCAGACCCGAAATTCTCGTAAAAAGACCAGACTTAATGGTCTGACTGAGACTGGAAGGACCCTGGTGGTCATGGCCCCCAGACCTTCTGTTGGCCCAAGACAGGAACCATTCCCAAAGCCAACTCTTCAGACAGGGATTAGACCATACAATGGGTTGGAGAGGGATGCTGGTGAGGAGTGAGCTTCTTGGATTGGGAGGACACTTAAGACTATGTTGGCATCTCCTCCCTGGAGGGGAGATGAGAGGGTAGAGGGGGTTAATAGCTGGTGAAATGGATACGAAAAGAGAGAGTGGAGGGAAGGAGTGTGCTGTCTCATTAGGGGGAGAGCAATTAGGGGTGTACGCGTAGCAAGGTGTATATAAATTTTTATATGAGAGACTGACCTGATTTGTAAACTTCCACTTAAAGCACAACAGAAATTAATTAAAAAAAAAAAAATCTGTCAACTAGGCTAGGTCAGGGTTCCCAGTATTTTATGACTATCTACCATTTTGTTATCTGCTGTGATTTTCCTATGTGTTGTAAATCCTATCACTATGATGTTAATGAGATGGACTAGTGGCAGTTATATTGGCGAGATCTATAAGATTAGATAGTGTCTTAAGCCAATTTCTTTGAGATATAAAAGAGAGAAGCAGGCAGAAAGACAGGGGGACCTCATACCGTCAAGAAACCAGCACTGGGAGCAGAGTGCATCCTTTGAACCTGGGGTCCCTATACCTGAGAAGCTCCTCGACCAGGGGAGGATTGATGACAAGGACCTTCCTCTAGAGCCAACAGAAACAGAAAGCCGTTCCCTGGAGCTGTCGCCCTGAATTTGGACTCGTAGCCTACTAGGCTGTGAGAGAATAAATTTCTCTTTGTTCAAGCCCTCCACTTATAGTATTTCTGTTATAGCAGCACTAGATGACTAAGACACCAGGCCTTTCTTCTGCAGAGCTGCTGGGTGAGTTCGAACCCCCAACCTTTGGGCTAGTAACTGATTGCAAACTTCTTGGACCACCCAGGCTCCTTGATAATGAGAGTCTATCCAGCTGTTGTATGCTGTTGAGCTGATTCCAACTCATAGCAACCCTCTAGGACAGAGTAGAACTGCCCCATAGGGTTTCCTAGACTGTAATCTTTACAGGAACAGATTTCCAGGTCTTTTCTCCGACGGAGCGGCTGGTGAGTTCAGACCACCAACCTTCCCGTTAGCAACCGAGTGCTTAACCATTGTGCCACCAGGGCTTCTTGGTAATGACAGTAGACTTGCCCTAATAATAACAAAGCATATAGGAATTGAAAGTGTGGTATTGGCAGAAGAACCAACACGACCTATTGAATATTGCAAGGGCAAGAAGAGTTCAAAGATCATTTCTGTCTTGTGCACTGCTCTATCCCCAACAGGGTTGGAACTAAGATAAGGCAAGCAAGACAGCCAGGGTGCAAAATGTAAAAATGCACCCACTCTCAGTTGCCGACTCAGCCCTTGCACAGATCTGAGAGTGAGTGTCTCCTTAAATGGTGTGCCCTGGGCATCCTTGGGACCATCGTGGCTCAGTGGTTAAAGAGTGTAGCTGCTAACAAAAAAGTCGACAGTTTGAATCCACCAGTGGCTCGTTGGAAACCCTATGGGGCACTTCTACCCTGTCCTATAGGATCACGATAAGTAGGAATTGACTCGACAGCAACAGGTTGGGTACCTTGCTTACCTCACCGTAATCCCAGCCCTGATCTCCAGTGCCTGGCATAGATCTGGTGTTCAATAAACATTTGCTGAATGAATGAATGAAGAGTTGTCTTAGTCATCTAGTGCTGCTATAACAGAAATACCACAAGTGGATGGCTTTAACAAAGAGAAATTTATTCTCTCACACCCTAGTAGGCTACAAGTCCAAATTCAGGCCGATAGCTCCAGGGGAAGGCTTTCTCTCTCTGTGGGTTCTGGAGGAAGGTCCTTGCTATCAATGTTCCCCTAGACTAGGAGCTTCCCTGAGCAGGAACCCTGAGTCCAAAGGACATGCTCTGCTCCCGGTGCTCCTTTCTTGGTGGTATGAGGTCCCCAACTCTCTACTTGCTTCCATTTCCTTTTATCTCTTGTAAGATAAAAGGTGGTGCAGGCCACACCCCAGGGAAACTCCCTTTACGTTGGTTCAGGGATGTGATCTGAGCAACGGTGTTGCATCCCACCCTAATCCTCTTTAACCACAGGCAGAGATTATGATTTATAGCACATAAGAAAATCACAAAATGGAGGACGACCACACATGGCCTAACCAAGTTGACACATATTTTGGGGGAACACAATTTGATCCATTACAATAGGTCTCTAGAAATCAGACGCTGTCCTCACCCTGACAGCATTCACAGACTGTTGTTGTTGAGCACTGCCAAGTCAATTTTGACTCATAGCGACCCCATGTGACAAAGTGGAATTTCCCCGTAGGGTTCTCTTGGCTGTAATCTTTACAGAAGCAGATTGCCATGTCTTTCTTCTGCAGAGCCGCTGGGTGGGTTTGAACAGCCAACCTTTCGGTAAGTTAACCATTGAAGCACCAGGGATCCTACTCAGGATCTAGCATGGGAAATTGACTTAAATGACATTACACAAACAAAAAAATTAGTGTAATTCGTCTGTGATGAAAAAGTGAAGAGTGCTTTGAATGCTCTATTGTTTACCTATTGCATAACGAATTACCTCAAAACGTATCCGCTTAAAACAGCAGTAAACAATTATTATCTCACATAGTTTCTGTGGGTCAGGAATTTGGGAGCAGTTTAGCAGAGTGGTTCAGGCTTAGGTCTCTCATAATGTTGCATTCAAGATGTCAGCTAGAGGGAAACTGGGGCACTGGAAACCGAACCATCAGAACCCAATTAAAGAAGAATGGTGACACATTGTGAAAAATGTAACTAACGTTACTGAACAATTTCTGCAGAAATTGTCAAATAGGAACCTAATTTGCTGTGTAAATTTTCACCAAAAACAAAATAACATATTATTAAAAAACAAAAAACAAAGATGCTAGCCGGAGCTGTAGTCATCTGAAGGCTTGACTGGAGCTGGAGGGTCTAAGCACCAGGTGGCTCACTCCTATAGTTGGCAGGTTAGTGCCAGCTGTTGGTGGGAGGCCTCAGTTCCTTACCACATGGGCCTCTCATGTGACAGCTATTTTCCCCCAGAGTGACGGATCCATGGAAAGGCAAGGTGAAAACTGCAATCCCTTTTACGACCTTGCTCTAGGCATCACACTCTGCCCTTTCTGCAACATCTTATTGGTACACAGGCCAATCCTATCCAATGTGGGTTGTTGTTGTTAGTTGCTGTCCAGTCAATTCTGACTCGTGGCAACCCCATGTGTGCAGAATAGAACTGCTCCAGAGGGTTTTCAAGACTGTGACTTTATGGAAGCAGATCACCAGGCCTATCATCTGAGGTAACTCTCAGTGGGTTCCAACCCCCAACCTTTCAGCTAGTAGAAGAGCACTTAACCATTTGCACCACCCAGGGGGACATGAATACCAGGATTGAAAAATCACTGGGTGCCATCTTGGAGGTGGGCTATCACAATTGCTTATAGCAGGGGAGACTGGCCTACCTGAAGAGTTAAGGACAGCTTCCCAAAGGAGGTGACATTTCAGCTGAGATCAGAAGGATGAGTAGAAGTTAACCAGGCAAAGACCAGTGTTGGGGAGGAGGCAGAGAAACAAGCAGAGGGACAGACATGGGGAGAAGATCAACCCAATGTTGTCTCTGCTCTCAGGGTTCTCATGGTCTGGGTGTTTTGAAGTCTGAGGTTAGATGCCACAGACGTGGACAGAAAGGACCAGTTCCAGCACTTCAGTATGGCGCCTGAAAAAAATTCTCTCCTTTGTGATGCCCGGAAACCCTGGTGGTGTAGTGGTTAAGAGCCATGGCTGCTAACCAAAAGTTCGGCAGTTTGAATCCACCAGGCGCTCCTTGAAAACTCTATGGGGCAGTTCTACTCTGTTCTATAGGGTCGCTTTCAGTCAGAATTGACTCGATGGCAACAGGATTTTTTTTTTTTAATAATTTTTATTGTGCTTTAAGTGAAAGTTTACAAATCAAGTCAGTCTCTCACACAAAAACCTATATACACCTTGCTACACACACCCAGTTACTCTCCCCCTAATGAGACAGCCTGCTCTCTCCCTCCACTCTCTCTTTTTGTGTCCTTTTCGCCAGCTTCTAACCCCCTCTACCCTCTCATCTCCCCTCCAGGCAGGAGATGCCAACATAGTCTCAAGTGTCCACATGATCCAAGAAGCTCACTCCTCACCAGCATCCCTCTCCAACCCATTGTCCAGTCCAATCCACAGTCTGAAGAGTTGGCTTCGGGAATGGTTCCTGTCCTGGGGCAACAGAAGGTCTGGGAGCCGTGACCACCGGGGTCCTTCCAGTCTCAGTCAGACCATTAAGTCTGGTCTTATGAGAGTTTGGGGTCTGTATCTCACTGCTCTCCCGCTCCCTCAGGGGTTCTCTGTTGTGTTCCCTGTCAGGGAAGTCATTGGTTGTAGCCGGGCACCATCTAGTTCTTCTGGTCTCAGGATGATGTAGTCGCTGGTTTATGTGGCCCTTTCTGTCTCTTGGGCTCGTAATCACCTTGTGTCCTTGGTGGTCTTCATTCTCCTCTGATCCAGGTAGGTTGAGACCAATTGTGCATCTTAGATGGCTGCTTGCTAGCATTTAAGACCCCAGACGCCACTCTTCAAAGTGGGATGCAGAATATTTTCTTAATAGATCTTATTATGCCAATTGACTTAGATGTCCCCTGAAACCATGGTCCCCAGACCCCTGTCCCTGCTACGCTGGCCTTCAAAGCATTCAGTTTATTCAAGAAACTTCTTTGCTTTTGGTTTAGTCCAATTGTGCTGACCTCCCCTGTACTGTGTGCTGTCTTTCCCTTCACCTAAAGTAGTTCTTATCTACTATCTAATTAGTGAATACCCCTCTCCCACCTTCCCTCCCGCCCCCTCTTGTAACCACAAAAGAATGTTTTCTTCTCAGTTTAAACTATTTCTCAAGTTCTTATAATAGTGGTCTTATACAATATTTGTCCTTTTGCAACTGACTAATTTCACTCAGCATAATGCCTTCCAGATTCCTCCATGTTATGAAATGTTTCACAGATTCCTCACTGTTCTTTATTGATGCATAGTATTCTATTGTGTGAATATACCATCATTTATTTATCCATTCATCCGTTGATGGACACCTTGGTTGCTTCCATCTTTTTGCTATTGTAAACAGTGCTGCAATAAACATGGGTGTGCACATATCTGTTCGTGTAAAGGCTCTTATTTCTCTAGGATATATTCCAAGGAGTGGGATTGCTGGATCGTATGGTAGTTCTATTTCTAGCTTTTTAAGGAAGCGCCAAATCGATTTCCAAAGTGGTTGTACCATTTGACATTCCCACCAGCAGTGTAGAAGTGTTCCAATCTCTCCACAGCCTCTCCAACATTTATTATTTTGTGTTTTTTTGGATTAATGCCAGCCTTGTTGGAATGAGATGAAATCTCATTGTAGTTTTGATCTGCATTTCTCTAATGGCTAATGATCGTGAATATTCCTCATATATCTGTTACCTACCTGAATGTCTTCTTTACTGAAGTGTCTATTCATATCTTTTGCCCATTTTTTAATTGGGTTATTTGTGTTTTTGCAGTTGAGTTTTTGCAGTATCATGTAGATTTTAGAGATCAGGCGCTGATCAGAAATGTCATAGCTAAAAACTTTTTCCCAGTCTGTAGGTAGTCTTTTTACTCTTTTGGTGAAGTCTTTGGATGAGCGTAAGTGTTTGATTTTTAGGAGCTCCCAGTTATCTAGTTTTTCTTCTACATTCTTTATAAGGTTTTCTATACTGTTTATGCCATGTATTAGGGCTCCTAATGTTGTCCCTATTTTGTCTTCCATGATCTTTATCATTTTAGATTTTATATTCAGGTCTTTGATCCATTTTGTTAGTTTTTGTGCTGAGGTATGGGTCTTGTTTCATTTTTTTGCAGATGGCTATCCAGTTATGCCAGCACATTTGTTAAAAAGACTGTCTTTTCCCCATTTAACTGTTTTGGGGCCTTTGTCAAATATCAACTGCTCATATGTGGATGGATTTATGTCTGGATTCTCAATTCTGTTCCTTTGGGCCATGTATCTGTTGTTGTACCAGTACGAGGCTGTTTTGACTACTGTGGCAGTATAATAGGTTCTAAAATCAGGTAAAGTAAGGCCTCCTACTTTGGTCTTCTTTTTCAGTAATGTCTTATTTATCCGGGGCCTCTTTCCCTTCCATATGAAGTTAGTGATTTGTATCTCCATCTCATTAAAGAATGTCCTTGGGATTTGGATCGGAATTGCATTAAATGTATAGATCGCTTTTGGTAGAATAGACATTTTTGTAATGTTAAGTCTTCCTATCCATGAGCAAGGTATGTTCTTCCATTTATTTAAGTCTCTTTTGGTTTCTCGCAGATGTGTACTATAGTTTTCTTTGTATAAGACTTTTACATCTCTGGTAAAATTTATTCCTAAGTATTTTATCTTCTTGGGAGTTACTGTAAATGGCATTGATTTGGTGATTTCCTCTTCCATGTTCTTTTTGTTGGTGTAGAGGAATCCAACTGATTTGTGTATGTTTATCTTGTATCCCAATACTCTGCTGAACTCTTCTATTAGTTTCAGTAGTTTTCCTGAGGATTCCTTAGGGTTTTCTGTGTATAAGGTCATGTCATCTGCAAGTAGAGATGCTTTTACTTCTTCCTTGCCAATCTGGATGCCCTTTATTTCTTTATCTAGCCTAATTGCTGTGGGTAGGACTTCCAGCACAATGTCGAATGAGAGTGGTGATAAAGGGCATCCTAGTCTGGTTCCCGATCTCAATGGGAATGTTTTCAGGCTCTCTGCATTTAGGGTGATATTGGCTGTTGGATTTGTATAAGTGCCCTTGTTTTTGTGTGTGTGTGTAATGCCCATAACAGCATGCTTGTCATGGGGAAAAATTAGCCACAGGTGGAGTGTGCATCAATAGGGCAAAAGCCAATGAACCCATAACAAAATATTATGCAGCAGTTAACATGAGGCCCAGGGGCGGGGGCGGTAAATGGTTTGCTCTTGGGTAGTAACCTAAAGGTTTGCTGTTCAAACCCACCACCAGTACAATGGAAGAAAGGCCTCGTGATCTGCTTCCATAAAGATGACAACCAAGAAAACCTTATGGAGCAGTTCTACTCTGTAATACGTGGGGTTGCCACGAAGAGAAATGACTCAAAGGCAAAGGTTCGGGTTTTCTGGTTTATACCTGTGGTTATAATCCCACTTGAGAATGGGCTTTCTTTGTTATGTTTATGAGACACGAGATAACTAAGACACCCTCTAACTTTTTAGTTTTTAAAAAATTCATACCTACCAAAAAGTTGCAAGATTAGTGCAAACCCCATTGTCATCGAGTTGATTCCAGCTCATAGAGACCCTATAGGACAGGGTAGAACTTCCCTACGGGGTTTCCAAGGAGCAGCTGGTGGATTCGAACTGACATCCTTTTGGTTAGCAGCCATAGCACGTAACCACTGTGCCACCAGGGCTGCATATTAATACAATGAACTCCAGTATATGATTCATCTTGTGTCTTAGTCATCTAGTGCTGCTATAACAGAAATGCCACAAGTGGATTGTTTTAACAAACAGAAATGTATTTTCTCACAGCTTAGGAGGCTAGAAGTCCAAATTCAGGGCGCCAGCTGTAGGGGAAAGCTCTCTCTCTCTGTTGGCTCTGAGGAAAGGACCTTTTCTCTTTTCAGCTTCTGCTTCCTAGTTCCTTGAAGATGTCCATGTGTCTTGGCATCTGTCTTACTCCATCTCCGCTTCTTCGCTTGCTTGTTTAATCTCTTTTATATCTCAAAAGTGATTGACTCAAGACACATCCTACACTAATCCTACTTCATTAACATAACAAAGACAAACCATTCCCAAATGGGATTATAACCACTGGCATAGGGGTTCTGACTGACAACACATATTTTGGGGAAAGGGGAGAGACACAGTTCAATCCATAACACCTAGAGTCACCAACTGTTGACACTTTGACACATTCTCTTTCTCTCTCCTTGAACCGTTTTTCAGTTAGTTGCAAACATTGTGACAGTTCACCCCAAAAGGCTTCATGCTTCAACATGTACCTCTAAAGGACAAGATCATTCTCCTCCATAAACACAAAACAATTATCACACTCAGGAAACTCGGCATTGATACTGTACTGTTATCTAATGAAGGGTCTCTGTGAGTCGGAATCGACTCAATGGCAATGGGTTTGATTTTGGTTTTATTATCAAATAGGAGTTCCTGGGTGGTGCAAAGAGTGAACACGGTGGGCTGCTAACCAAAACGCTGGAGGCTGGAGTCCACCCAGAGGCACCATGGAAGAAAGACATGAAGATCTACTTCCAAAACATTGGCCATTCAAAACCCTGTGGAGCACAGTTCTACTGATACACATAGGGTCACCATGAGTTGGAATCCACTCAACAGCAACTAATTTTTTTTTAATTATCTGGTGTGCAGTCCATATTAAAATATCCCTGATTACCCCAGTAATATCCCTTCTAGATTTTTTTCCCTGCTCCAGAACCCAACCCAGGATCACAGGTAGCATTTAAATGCCACATCCCTTTAACCAGGAGGAATGCTGATGGCACAGTGGTTAAACGCTTGGCTGCTAATTGATAGGTCTGCGGTTTGAATCCATCAGCACTCCACAAGAGAAGGATGTAGCAGTCTGCTTCCGTAAAGATTTACAGCCTTGGAAACACTATGGGGCAGTTCTACTCTGTCCAAAGGTTGCTATGAGTCACAATTGACTAGACAGCAATGGGTTCTGGTCTCTTTAACTGTTGCTGGAGAGTCAATTCTGACTCATAGCAACCCTTTGGACAGAGTAGAGCTGCCCCATAGGGTTTCCAAGGCCGTAATCTTTACAGGAGCAGACTGCCACATGTTGGATTTGAACTGGTGACCTTTCAGTGAGCAGCTGAGCACTTAATCACTGTGTCACCAGGGCTCCTCCATACGACTTTAGTCTCCTTTAATCTGGAACACCCCTAACCTCCCCATTTTCAGTTTTGGCATTTTTGAAGAGTCTGGATCAGTAGTTTTGCAGAGTATCCCTCAATTTGGATTTGTCTCATGTTTCCTCATGACTAGCCGCAGGTTTAACATTTTTGGTGGGAATATCACAGGTGCTGTGTCCTTCTCAGAGTATCCCCTCAGGGGCATGTGGTGTTAGCTTGTCCCATCCTTGGTGATGTTAAGTTTGATCACTTCGTTAACATTAGATAATAAAAAAAAAGTATAGTATTAATGTTTGCCACATGTCTCCTCTTACAGGTTATGTGATTTATGTTTAAAACAACAACAATTGGAATACTTGAGCGGGGAGGGGGTTCTTGCCAATGGCCACAACAAAAATCTTTATCGAATAAATTCAATGTTTTTCAAAAAATAATATTTTATTGTGTTTTCAGTGAACGTTTACACAGGAAATTAGGTTCCCATTTGACAATTTGTACACAAATTGTTCAGTGACATTGGTTACATTTTTCACAGTGTGTTGCTATTCTCTTTAATTGCTTTCTGGTGGTTCCGTTTCAGGTAGTCTAGTTTCCCTGCCCCTTTCTCACCTTTGCTTTAGAGTGATTGTAGGCCTTTTGGTCTCATATAGATTTTTTTTTTTTATTGTACTTTAGATGAAAGTTTACAGAACAAACTGTTTCTCATTAAACAGTTAGTACACATATTGTTTTATGGCATTGGTTAACAACCCCATGACATGTCATCCCTCTCCCGTCTTGACCTTGGGCTCCCTCTTACCAGCTTCCCTGTTCCCTCCTGCCTTCTCGTCTTTGCCCCTGGACTGGTATTCCCCTTTAGTCTTGTTTTGTTTTATGGGCCTGTCTAATCTTTGGCTGAAGGGCGAACCTTGGGAGTGACTTCATTACTGAGCTAAAAGGGTGTTGGGGGCCATACTCTCGGGGTTTCTCCAGTAAGTCTGGTCTCTTTTTGTGAGTTAGAATTTTGTTCTACATTTTTCTCCAGCTCTGTCCAGGACCCTCTATCGTGATCCCTGTCAGAGCAGTCAGTGGTGGTAGCCAGGCACCATCTAGTTGTATTGGACTCAGTCTGGTGGAGGCTGTGGTAGATGTGGTCCATTAGTCTTTGGACTAATCTTTCCCTTGGATCTTTAGTTTTCTTCATTCTCCCTTGCTCCCAAAGGGGTGAGACAAGTGGATTATCTTAGATGGCCACTTACAGGCTTTTAAGACCCCAGATGATACTCACCAAAGTAGAATGTAGAACATTTTCTTTATAAACTATGTTATGCCAATTGAGCTAGATGTTCCCCGAGACCACAGTCCCTACAGCCCTCAGCCCAGCAATTCAGTCCCTCAGGGAGTTTGTATGTGTTAATGGAGCTTCCATGACCTTGCCTTGTATAAGTTGTGCTGGCTTCCCCAGTATTGTGTACTGTCTAACCCTTCACCAAAGTTAACCCTTATCTATTGTCTGTTTAGTGTCTTTCCCTCCCCACCCCTCCCCTTCCCTCATAACCATCAAGGATTGTTTCTTTTTGTGTGTAAACCTTTTCATAAGTTTTTGCAGTAGTGGTCTCATACAATATTCATCCTTTTGTGATTGACTTATTTCGCTCAGCATAATGCCCTCCAGATTCATCCATGTTGGAGATGCTTCGCGGATTCATCATTATTCTTTATCGTTGCATAGCGCTCCATCGTGTGTGTGTACCGTAGTTTGTTTATCCATTCATCTGTTGCCGGGCATCTAGATTGTTTCCATCCTTTTGCTATTGTGAACAATGCTGCAATGAACATAGGTGTGCATAAGTCTATTCATGTGACAACTCGTTTCTCCAGGATATATTCCTAGGAGTAGGATTGCTGGATCATATGGTATTTCTCTTTCCAGCTTTCTAAGGAAGTGCATATCATTTTCCAAGATGATTGTATCATTTTGTGTTCCCACTAGCAATGTATAAGAGTTCCAATCTCCCCGCAGCCTCTCCAACATCTGTTATTTCCCGTTTTTTTGATTCGTGTAGGTAATTCTGGTCATACAGATTTAAAAAAAAATTTTTATTGTGCTTTAAGTGAAAGTTTACAAATCAAGTCAGTGTCTCATACAAAAATTTATATACACCTTGCTATATACTCCTAGTTGCTCTCCTGCAATGAGATAGCACACTCCTCTCCATCCTCTATTTTCATGTCCATTCAGCTAGCCTATGTCCCCCCGCCTTCTCATCTACCCTCCAGACAGAAGCTGCCCACATAGTCTAATGTGTCTATTTGATCCAAGAAGCTCACTCTTCACCAGTATCATTTTCTATCTTACACTCCAGTCCAATTCCTGTCTGAAGAGTTAGCTTTGAGAATGGTTCCAGTCTTTGGCTAACAGAAGGTCTGGAGACCATGGCCTTCGGGGTCCTTCTAGTCTCAGTCAGACTATTAAGTCTGGTCTTTTTACGAGAATTTGAGGTCTGCATCCCACTGCTCTCCTGCTCCCTCAGGGGTTCTCTGCTGTGTTCCCTGTCAGGGCAGTCATCAGTTGTAGCCAGGCACCATCTAGTTCTTCTGGTCTCAGGCTGAAGGAGTCTCTGGTTTATGTGGCCCTTTCTGTCTCTTGGGCTCATAATTACCTTGTGTCTTTGGTGTTCTTCGTTCTCCTTTGGTCCAGGTGGGTTGAGACCAGTTGATGCATCTTAGATGGCCACTTGCAAGCATTTAAGACCCCAGACACCATTCTCCAAAGTGGGATCAGAATGTTTTCTTAATAGATTTTATTATGCCAATTGACCTAGATGTCCCCTGAAACCATGGTCCCCAAACCCCCACCCCTCCCTGCTACACTGGCCTTCAAAGCATTCAATTTATTCAGGAAACTTCTTTGCTTTTGGTTTAGTCCAGTTGTGCTGTCCTCTCCTGTATTGTATGCTGTCTTTCCCTTCACTCCCCCCCAACCCGCAACCATCAAAGAACATTTTCTTCTCTGTTTAAACTATTTCTCGACTTCTTTTAATAGTGGCCTCAAACAATATTTGTCCTTTTGCAACTGACTAATTTCACTCAGCATAATGCCTTCCAGGTTCCTCCATGTCATGAAATGTTTCACGGATTCCTCACTCTTTTTTATCGATGCGTAGTATTCCATTGTGTGAATATACCATAATTTACTTATCCAGTCATCCATTGATGGGTACCTTGGTTGCTCCCATCTTTTTGCTATTGTAAACAGTGCTGCGATAAACATGGGTGTGCATATATCTGTTCGTGTAAAGGCTCTTATTTCTCTAGGATATATTCCAAGGAGTGGGATTGCTGGGTCTCGTGGTACCTATGTAGTTTTTTAATGGAGCACTGTTATTTCGTTAAAAAGTGACCTCAGGGATAGTCTTTGTTCAAAGTTTATGGAGTATCTCAGGGTGAAAGTCTCAGGGAGCCCTCTAGTCTCAACTGGTTCAGTAAGTCTGAGCTTTTTAAAAACCTGAGTACTGTGCCACGTTTTTCTCCCATTGTATCAAGGTCTATCTATTGTGGCCCTGATCAGGATGGTTGGCAGTGATAGCCAGGCACTATCATGTTCTTCTGGTAACAACAATTTGAGTTTTCCAGGCAGCTCTCTTTCTCTCCCCCATCTGAATATCTCCATCTCTGAATGTTTACCTTGTTTGTTTATTAATTGACTTAATGTTCATAATTCAGTGCATATGTCCAATTTGGCTGTAACTGAGAGTTAGCCTGTCTGCTTTGGATTGGAAACTGTTAGAGCAAGTTTTAGCTAATTCTCTCTATGACTTTAGCCTGGCATAGCACCACACACACAATTAGAGAATTAATAAATGTATTGAGTATGGTCTTAAAAATAACAACTTCCAAACTTCGTAGTAGCTACCACCAATAGAGTACTTAGTATGGTCCAGTCCAGGACCACAGGCTGCATTTAGTTGCTTTGTCTCTTTAACCAGGAAGAACTCCGTTGTCACAGTGGTTAAATGCTTGGCTGCTAACCAAAATGTCAGAGGTTTGACCTCACCAGTCACTCCACCAGAGAAAGATATGGCAGTCTGCTTCTGTAAAGATTACAGCCTTGGAAACCCTATGGGGCGGCTTTACTCTGTCCTATAGGGTTGCCGTGAGTTGAAATTGACTCAACGGCACACAACAACAGCATGGTCCAGGCATTTTTCTAAACAACCCACTTATTGAAACCTCAAAACAAGCATGTAAAGTAGATACTGATATCATGAACAACATTTTACAGATAATGAATTTGAGGAACAAAGAAGTTGAGTAAGTTGCCCAAGGTCACACAGGTTGTAACTGATGGAGCTGGGATTTAAACTCAGACATTATGGCTCCAGGGTCCATGCTGCTAGCCACAATGCTATAGCAAGTGTGTGTAAATGTATAAAAAAGTTCTGGAAGAACACACACCTCTGGAGAGGCAAGTAGGATGGGAGCGGGCTTCCAAACAGACTGTTTCTTACCTAGAACACTTTAAACTTTTGCAAGGACAAGAAATTCATGTAGTACCATGTTATTCAAAATAAAAAGAAAAAATATACATAACATGATAGAAAAATGCATAAAAGGTTTTAACAAACACATCACAAAACATGCTATTCAAATGTTGTTTTTGTTAGGTGCCGTCTAGTCAGTTCCGACTCATAGTGACCTTATGTACAACAGAACGAAACACTGCCTGGTCCTGCACCATCCTCACAATAGTTATGCTTGAGCCCATTGTTGCAGTCACTGTGTCAATCCATCTTGTTGAGGGTCTTCCTCTTTTGCCCTGACTCTGTACTTTACCAAGCATGATGTCTTTCTCCAGGGACTGGTCCCTCCTGATAACATGTCCATAGTACTTGAGATGAAGTCTCACCATCCTGGTTTCTAAGGAGCATTCTGGCTGTACTCTTTCCAAGACAGATTTGTTTATTCTTTTGGCAGTCCATGGTATGTTCAATATTCTTCACCAACATCATAATTCAAAGGCTTTAATTCTTTGGTTTTCCTTATTCATTGTCCAACTTTCATTTGCATATGAGGTGATTGAAAATACAATAGCTTGGATCAGGTGCACCTTAGTTCTCAAAGTGACATATGTACCTACACGTGTATATATCTATAGCAAGAGAGAGATGTGGCAGCTTGCTTCATAAAGATTTACAGCCTTGGAAGCTCTATGAGGCAGTTCTACTCTGTCCTAGAGAGTCACTATGACTCGGAATCAGTTCAACGGCAGTGGGTTTGGTTTTTTTTTTTTTTTTTTGGTTTATATATATCTATACCTATACCTGTATATCCCCCACGTGTCAGTTTGTCGTACTGTGGGGGCTTGCGTGTTGCTGTGATGCTGGAAGCTATGCCACTGGTATTCAGATACCAGTGGGGTCACCCATGAAGGAAAGGTTTCAGCTGAGCTTCCAGAATAAGGCAGAGTAGGAAGAAGGACCTGGCAGTCTACTTCTGAAAAGCATTAGCCAGTGAAAACCTTATGAATACCAGTGGAACATTGTCTGATAGAGTGCTGGAAGATGAGCCCACAAGGTTGGAAGACACTCAAAAAATGACTGGGGAAGAGCTGCCTCCTCGAAATAGAGTCAACCTTAATGATGTGGATGGAGTAAAGCTTTCGGGACCTTCATTTGCTGATGTGGCATGACTCAAAATGAGAAGAAACAGCTGCAAACATCCATTAATAATCGGAATCTGGAATGTTTGAACTATGAATCTAGGAAAATTGGAAATCGCGAAAAATTAAATGGAACACATAAACATCAATATCCTAGGGATTAGTGAGCTGAAATGCACTGGTATTGGCTATTTTGAATCAGACAATCGTATAGTCTACTATGCTGGGAATGACAACTTGAATAGGAATGGTGTTGCGTTTATCATCAAAAAGGATATTTCAAGACCCATCCTGAAGTACAAAGCTGGCAGTGATAGGATAATATCGATACGCCTGCAAGGAAGAACAGTTAATACTATTATTCAAATTTATGCACCAACCACTAAGGCCAAAGATGAAGAAACAGAAGATTTTTATCAGCTTCTGCAGTCTGAAATTGATCAAACATGCAATCAAATGCATTGGTAATTACTAGTGATTCGAATGTGAAAGTTAGAAACGAAGAAGAAGGACCAGTAGTTGGAAAATATGGCCTTGGTGATAGAAACAATGCCGGAGATCAAATGACAGAATTTTGCAATACCAACAACTTCTTCATTGCAAATACCTTCTTTCACCAACATAAACGGCGACTGTACACATGGAGCTCGCCAGATGGAACACACAGAAATCAAATTGACTACATCTGTGGAAAGAGATGATGGAAAAACTCAATATCATCAGTCAGAACAAGGCCAGGGGCCAACTGTGGAACAGACCATCAATTGCTCATATGCAAGTTCAAGCTGAAACTGAAGAAAATCAGAGCAAGTTCACGAGAGCCAAAATATGACCTTGAATATATCCCACCTGAATTTAGAGACCATCTTTTTTTTTTTTCTCAAGAATAGGTTTGATGCACTGAATACTAGTGACTGAAAACCAGACGAGTTGTGGAATGACATCAAGGACGTCATCCATGAAGAAAGCAAGAGGTCATTGAAAAGACAGGAAAGAAAGAAAAGACCAAGATGGATGTCAGAGGAGACTCTGAAACTTGGTCTTGAACGTTAAGCAGCTAAAGCAAAAGGAAGGATTGATGAAGTAAAAGAACTGAAAAGAAGATTTCAAAGGGCCTCTCGAGAAGACAAAGTAAAGTATTATAATGACATGTGCAAAGAGCTGGAGATGGAAAACCAAAAGGAAAGAACACACTCAGCATTTCTCAAGGTGAAAGAACTAAAGAAAACATTCAAGCCTCGAGTTGCAATAGTGAAGGATTCCATGGGGAAAATATTAAACGATGCAGGAAGCCTCAAAAGAAGATGGAAGGAATACACAGAGTCATTATACCAAAAAGAATTAGTCGATGTTCAACCTTTTCAAGAGGTGGCATATGATCAGGAACCAATGGTACTGAAGGAAGAAGTCCAAGCTGCTCTGAAGGCATTGGCAACAAACGAGGCTCCAGGAATTGATGGAATATCAATTGAGGTGTTTCAACAAACAGATGCCGTGCTGGAGGTGCTCACCTGTCTATGCCAAGAAATATGGAAGACAGCTTCCCGGCCAACTGACTGGAAGAGATCCATATTTATGCCTATTCCCGAGAAAGGTGATCCAACTGAATGTGGAAATTATAGAACAATATCATTAATATCACATGGAAGCAAAATTTTGCTGAAGATCATTCAAAAACAGCTGCAGCAGTGTTTCGACAGGAACTGCCAGAAATTCAGGCTGGTTTCAGAAGAGGACGTGGAACCAGGGATATCATTGCTGATGTCAGATGGATCCTGGCTGAAAGCAAAGAACACCAGAAGGATGTCTACCTGTGTTTTATTGACTATGCAAAGGCATTTGACTGTGTGGACCATAACAAATTATGGATAACATTGGGAAGAATGGAAATTCCAGAACACTTAATTGTGCTCATGAGGAACCTTTACATAGATCAAGAGACAGTTGTTTGGACAGAACAAGGGGATACTGATTGGTTTAAAGTAAGGAAAAGTGTGCGTCAGGGTTGTATTCTTTCACCATGCCTATTTAATCTCTATGCTGAACAAATAATACGAGAAGCTGGACTATATGAAGAAGAACGGGGCATCAGGATTGGAGGAAGACTCATTGACAACCTGCATTATGCAGATGACACAACCTCACTTGCTGAAAGTGAGAAGGACTTGAAGCACTTACTAATGAAGATCAAAGACCACAGCCTTCAGTATGGACTGCACCTCAACATAAAGAAAACAAAAATCCTCACAACTGGACCAATGAGCAACATCATGATAAATGGAGAAAAGACTGAGGTTGTGAAGGATTTCATTTTACTTGGATCCACAATCAACAGCCATGGAAGCAGGAGTCAAGAAATCAAAAGATGCATTGCATTAGGTAAATCTGCTGGAAAGCACCCCTTCAAAGTGTTGAAGAGCAAAGATGTCACCACGAAGACTAAGGTATGGTATTTTCAATTGCATCATATGCATATGAAAGCTGGACGATGAATAAGGAAGACCGAAGAGTTGACGCCTTCGAATTGTGGTGTTGGCAAAGAATATTGAATATACCATGGACTGCCAAAAAAAAAAGAACAAATCTGTCTTGGAAGAGACTCGGCCAGAATGCTCCTTGGAGGCAAGGATGGTGAGACTGCATCTTACATAGTTTGGACATGTTGTCAGGAGAGATCAGTCCCTGGAGAAGGACATCATGCTTGGCAGAGTACAGGGTCAGCGGAAAAGAGGAAGATCCTCAATGAGGTGGATTGACACAGTGCCTGCAACAATGGGTTCAAGCATAACAACAATTGTAAGGTTGGCGTGGGACTGGGCAGTGTTTCGTTCTGTTGTGCATAGGGTCGCTATGAGTCGGAACCAACTCGATGGCACCTAACAACAACAACAACATATATAGAGAGATGCTCAACCTCATTAAACATTTGAGGAAGGCAAATTAAAACCACAACGAGGTGCCACTACACATCCATTAGAAGGGCCAAAATTAAAGACTGACAATACCAAATGTTTGGGAAAATGTGGAGCAACTGAAATTCTTATACATGACTAGTGGAACTGTGTAAATTGTTACATTCACTTTGGGAAACTACTTGAGAAAGGTGAGCACAGGTACACCCTGTGACCAGTCGTTTTATTCTTCAGTATATACCTAAAAGAAATGTATACACGAGTTTATCAAAAGACATGTCCTGTACTCTTCATAGCAGCACTATTCATTATAGTCCCAAAGTGGAAATTACCCAGATGTTCACTGGTATGGATTGAATTGTGTCCCCTCAAATTTATGTTGAAGTCCTAATGCCTGCTACCTATTGCGAAATGGCAGAAGCAATAATAGCTTCAACATCTGCCTGACTTCAAGGGGGATACTGGGAATCAAGGTCAGCCCAACAGTGATCCTTATGAGGTGGAGGACAGACATACCTCCACTCTCCAGCCTTTTTATCAATTCTGACACCTGCCACCCCTCCCAGGGCAGTCTTCTCTGCTGGGTTAGATAATTTGTTGCAGTGGCCACAAAGAACTCACAGACCATACTTACAGTTAAGTGGTTTATTAATGAAATAACCTCTCAGTCCCCTGAGGACAAGCCTTATCTCAGGCCCCTCAGGACAGGCTCTTGGTGGCCCTGCTGTTGTTGCCATCAGCTGTATCACTACCACTGAGCCCTTTCTGGACCTGTTGTCATCTTCAGCATTACAGTCCTTGACCAGTGTTACAGTTCTTTTAGTGGGTTCCTTGCCTCTCCTCTCTCTGCTTCTTTTTCTGCTTCTTTTTGTTTCTCAAAAACTTCTGTGGGGCTGGCTGCTTAAATACACAAGCTTCTTGTCAATTTCAAGGCATGGCACTCCCACCAGGGCCATGAACTGACCAATCCCCTCTTGATAGGCCACACACACTTCATTTGCATAGTATGCTTCAACTCACCTCATTTGCATAGTCTATTGACCAATCCCTTCAAGGTGGATACCAATCACAGAGCAGGCTGCAATTCAAGGCTAGACAAAAATTATCAAAACCAAGTTGTTTTCAGCTGACCCAGGAAATATTAGTCAACCTGGACAAAAGTAACACAATGAAGTGGTTGAATCTCACAGTGTTGGTCAAAAGAAGCCAAGGGCAAGAAAGTACTAAACGTACGATCCATTTATATAAAGTCGAAAACAGGCAAAACTAATCTTTGGTCACAGAAATCAGGAAAGAGGTTCCCCTTGTGTGAGGAGGGGAGTAACTGGAGGGGGTTACAGGAGGATTGGTCATGTTGTGTTTCTTGATCTGGGTGCTGGTTTCAAGGGTGTTTCTCTTTGTGAATATTCATCAAGGTGCACACTTGTGATCCGTGCACTTCTCGGTATGTATGCTAGATTTCAATTTTAAAAGCTTATGAAAAAATAGAGAGTTTCATCACCCAGCCATCCATTAGACATTTATTGCGTGCTTACTGTGTGCCAAGCGGGAGTTCTTTCAGGCGCTGGGATGAAGGCCTGAATCCGAGCATCCCGGCCTCTTGATTGGCTGTCCTTCCTGGTGGAAGAATTGGCCGCTCTCAGGCATCCCAGCTGTATCATCAGCTGAACTTCCTCAGCTCGGCTTGTAGGCGGCGCTGTGGGTTTACCGACTCCTGCAAGCGCAGACCTCGTTCCCATCCTCTGTTCTGATTCTCTCAGGAAAGGAGAGAGCAAATGCCCCAGCGCCCCCACCCTCTTTGCAAAATTCTTTTGTGGATTTTTCTGCCTGTGCGTCTCTTCCATGCGGGTCCAGGTCCCCAGGCCTTGCTGGTACCTATCCCGGCTCCCCCGTTGGCTTGACCTCCAGTTCCGGCCATTGGGGCCCCTAGGGCGATGCTTGGGAAATCTTGACGGCGGCCCAGGCTGGCAGTCGGCACTTCTATCGGTGTGCTAATTGTTTACTTGGTTGTTTATTTATCCTGGAGTGGAGGCTAGCCGGGTGTGCGGGGGCGGCTGCCCCCAGGGAAGCCGGCTTCCTGTGGTTGCCTTGCTCAGCTTACTCCCGCCCTCTTGTGCACTAGAAAGATATGCAGGGCTAGAAGGGCCTTTCTTGATGGTTCCATTTGTCCAACAAAATGCTGCCTGAGCGCCTGCCTTGTGCCTGGATCTGTGCTGGGCGCGACTGAGACAGCCCCAACCCTGCCTTTACGGGGCTCACAGTCCAGTGGAAGAGAAAGACCTGTCACTACACAAGGTCGACCCAGGGTGATCAGGGCTTGAATGGGGAGTCAAGGGGGCTGTGGGAGCTTACTAAGGGGACACCTGACACAGCCTAGTGGGTCAGGTAGGGCCTGGTGAAAGAGGGGACATCTAAGTTAGCATCTGAAAAAAGGGTAGGAGTTAGTCAGTGGACAAAGGCTGTATTTTTTTGGCTACCATGCACCCAGTGCCTACCGTCCCCTTTGTTTAGTATTGGATTAATTCATTTATTCATTAATTAACAAGTATTCATTATGAAAGGTCCCTAGATGGTGCAAAGGGTTTATACTGGACTGCTAACCTAAAGGTTGTAGGTTGGCGCACAACAAGCAGTACCAAGGAAGAAAGGCTATTAAGATCACAGCCAAGGAAATCCCATGGAACAGTCCTACTCTGTAACATTTATTATGGGCCATTTACAATAACATGGAACTAGCTAGACGGAGTTCCTGCCTTCAAAGGACTCACACATAAAATGGTTGTACCAAATCATTTTGTCCCCCCAAAATTTATGTTCAAGTGCTAATACCCTGGTACCTGTGAATGTAACCTTGTTTGGAAATTGGGTCTCTGAAGATGTTATCACTTAAGTTACCATGAGGTCATACTGGAGTAGGGTGGGTCCTGGTCCAATATGAGCAGTATCTTATAAAAGAGAAGAGACTGTTTTTGGGCTTTTAATGAATGCAATCATACAGTTAGCACTCTTTTGTGCCTGGCTTTTTTTGACCAACGTTGTTTGTGAGATCCAGCCACTTTATTGTGTGCAAGGGTAGGTTGTCTATTCTCACTGAATGTAGTATTTCCACTGTGTGAATGAACCACAATGCATTTGTTTGGTTGCATCAGCCCTGATGGAGTGCTATGAAGAAGTTGTTATTGTTGTTAGGTTCTGTTGAGACAGTTCCGACCCAGTCCTGCGCCATCTTCATGATTTTTGTTATACCTGAGCCCACTGTTGGAATGTGTCAATTCATATTGTTGAAGGTCTTCCACTTTTTTGCTGACCCTCTACTTTACCAAGCATGATGTCCTTCTCCAGGGTCTGATCCCTCCTGATAACATGTCCAAAGTATTGAGAAGTCGTCTCACCATTCTTGCTTCTAAGGAACATTCTGGCTATACTTCTTCCAAGACAGATTTGAAGTAATAGATATGCAGTTTCCTGACCCCAACCACCTAGGTTTCAATCCCAAATCTGCAACTTATTAGCTATGTAACCTCTGAGTGCCTTACTCTGAGTTATCTAGGAGCCCTGCTGGGTCAATGGTTAAATGCTGGGCTGTTAACCAAAAGGTTGTGGTTTGAACCTACCAGCCACTTCGCAGGAGAAAGATGTGACAGTCTGCTTCCATAAAGTTTTAGAGCACTGGAAACCCTATGGGGCAGTTCTAACTATGTGTAAGGCACGATTCGCAGCACTTTACAAGTATAACTCAATTCTCACCGGAACGCTATGGAGATACGATTATTATCCTATTGTATAGATTACGAGACTGAGGAAAGAAATGCAAAATGCAATAGGAACATAGCCCTTCCTTCATGCATTGCACATATATTGACTGGGCATTCAGATTGCTCACTTCCAAGATCAGTGCTTTCGGAGAGGTCCCAGAGGAAACCCCTCAGTTCAGAAGAACTCAAGGGTTGCAGAGTTGCCCTCTCCCATCATTTCTACTTCCTCTCTAGGCTCCCCAACTGATAGTCGCAGTCATTTGCGCAATGCTGATTGGCCGCGAGGGTTGCTCTGCAGGACCAGGCCCCGCCTCCTCACCGCCAGACCAGACGATCAAGGAATCAGGAGCTACTTCCATTAATGCGCCGATCGCGGGCAGATTTTCTTCACTGCAAGGGTAAAGAGCACGCGCTCGCCAGCCCCGCCCCTTCTTCCGGGAGAACGAATTGAGAGGCTCGGATTGGGCTGAGGCGAGCCACGCCTCCTCAGGTTCCCCAATCAACTCCTTCGTTGGACGCGCTCCCTCATTCCCTAGTCCCTCCCACCGCCTCAAGTTACTTCTCTCCCTCTCCCCTCCGTTATCTTGGGGGCTGCGGCTCGCGCGGCAAACCCACCTCCCCTTGCCTCGCATTGGCTGGTCAGGTCCCGCGCGAGCGGAATCACACCCCCCTCACTCCCGCCCCCAAAGCCCGGCCATGCCTCTCCCCTATTGCTTTCTCCAGAGCCAGCGCGAACCCGGGGATCGGCTGCTTCGGGCGCGCGCATGGGCGCGCCCGCCCCCTGAGGGCCACGCCCACCGCCGGGAGGCCCCCCCTCCCGCGCACGCGCACTTGCCCAACCCAGTCTGCCGGGTCGTGGGTCTCCTCGCGCTCACAGTCTCGCGCCGCAGCCACCGCAGTAGCGGCTTCTCGGGGCGCACGCGCACTGCATCCTCCACGCCCGTTTCCAGCCCCACGCCGCCGCGGTGTCTGTGAGCCCCTCGAGCGCGCACGCGCTTCTCGCTTCGGCTCGCTGTCCTGCGCCGGCAGTCCCCTCGCGGCGCGCACCCAGGGGCCGTTATCCCCCTGCAGCGGTCCCCGCGCCGCGCACGCGCAGTAGTGGGGGCGCGCGTGCGGGAGCGGCGGCCGCAGAAAGGAGGCGCCGCGGTCGCAGCCGTCGCCGCCATTGCGAGGGAGGGAGTGAGGGAGCGAGCGAGCGAGGCCGGTCCGCCCTCCCCCTGTTCCCGCCCCTCCCCCTTCCCCCCCGCCCCCCGCCCCGAGGGAGAGCCGCGGCGCGGCACGAGGAGGAGGAGGTGGTGGAGGCGGAGGAGGGAGCCCGCGAGGGAGGGTCCGCCCGGCCCCCCGCCGCCGGAGCCGCCGCCGCCTCACCCGCCGCTGGACGAAGAGCAGCAGAACATGGCGCCGGGGCCGCCGTCGCCGCGGCCGGGATCCCGGGGGCCGGGGCCGCACTGAGGGCACCCAGCTGGTGAGTGCGCGAGCTAGCGAGGCTGGGCGCCGCCCCGCTGCGGGGTCCAGGGGGAGGCGGGGACGGCGGGGCCCGCAGCCCGTGAACAATGGAGGAGCCGGAGGGGGAGGGGAGGGAGCGGCCCCCCAGCCCCCCGCGCCCGCACCTCGGCCCGGCCCGCAGGTCCCGGCTCTCTTCGGACGTGCCCGTCCCGGCCCTGCTGTCCCCTCGGTTTTCCCTTCTCCCCACCCTTTGGGATCTCGGGTTATCTGCCTCTGTACCCCCACTTCGGCCGCTCTGCTCTCTCCTGCGCCCCCCCCTTCCCTCTTCCGCCCTGAGTAATGCTCTTCGCTCCTTCTGGACTCTGCAGTGCTCATGAGACCCGCCTCCTCCTCTCTGACCCTCTGCATCCCTTAATTCTGGCTCTCCTCTTTTGAGATCCATGACCCTTTTGCTTCTTCTCCGAATCTGCTATCACCGCCCTTCGGATCTGTCCCTGGCTGCCTTCTCTCATCATCTCCTCCTCCTGCTGACTCCCCCTCGCTCTGAATCGGTTGCACCCCCAGGAGCTGTCCCTCTAGGACCTGCGATTCCACCTCCTTGGAGACCCATCGAGACCTGGTTCAGCGCCCTGCTCGTTTTGGCACTGCTGACCCCACTTCTTCCTCTTGGGCTTCATTCCATCTCCTTCTTGGCTTCTGCTGCCCCGCAGTTCTGTCCTTGCTCTCTCCCAGATCCTGCCGCACCTCCGGGGATGCCCCTCTGCTTTCTGACCCTTCCTGCTCCCCTTGGAACTTGGATGCACCACATTTGTTTCCTTTTTTTTCTCATGTGTTGTTTTCTTTTGCCTTTCAGACCCTTTTCTTTCTTCCAGACCTTTCTGCCATCCAGCATTGCCCTTTGCCCAGTTTCAGACCTTGTTGTGTGGCAAACCCGCTGGCTTTCCCCGCTGTGCCTTCCCATGAAGTAGCCTGCTCCTCTTCTCTGACCCTGTATTTGTCTCATTTGTGCGGTTAACTTCTTTTCTGATCTTTCTCCTCTTCCTCACAGCATCCACTTCGTCCTGAGGTCCTGACGCCTGTCCCCAATGTTGTATTTGAGGTTTCCTTGCTTCCCCACTTTCTTTCTGGCATTATTTTTGAGCTGTCCCATTCATTTGCCCCCCCTTTCTTTGGTCTGCCTCCCCTTCAGTTCTTTGCCTGGGATCTGCCACATGGCTCCCTCTTTGCTCCTGGTCCTTTCCTAATTTTGGCCCCCCTTGGATTTGCCGTTTACCTCGCTATACCTTTGATAACTTCTGTCTTACTCATCACCCCATTCCCTTCCCATTTTGCATCTCACAGACCTGCCCTCAAATCCTTTTTTGCCCCTGCTCTTTTTCCTCCTTTGCTTGATTCTGCCCCCCACCCTCTTTGGAGCTGTCCATTTGCCCACTTAGTTTTAGACCCATTTTAACTTTTTTGTTGCTGTCCCCTCTTGAAGTGGTCCTCTTTAATATGAATCTATTAACTGCCTCAGCTTCTTTTCCCTCTCAAGTCGAAGTTTTCTACCTGACATTTTCTCCCCCACCATTTTGATCCAGCTCTCACCCTCGCTGCTGTCCTTTTTTGTGGCTGTCCTTCCCTTTTTGCCCTGCCTCTTACCTCCTTTTTGAGTTCTCTTTCCCCAGTTCTGTCTAGTATTAGAGATGTCTTCTCACCCATTTCTGCTATCACACTTTCCCCCACCCCAGCAAGCTTCTTCTTAGAGCTGCTTCAGTTCTTTGATAGGTTCTTAATTCACACTTCTTTTGGATACCCCTTGCCCAATTCTGTTCTTCTTTGACTGGTTGCCTCCCCTACCTTTTCTTTCCCTTGTGGGTGTCTGGTGCCTTCTCTCCCCAAGTAGTTCCTATCAGACCTGCTTTTCCCAGTTCCCCACTGCTGACCCACCCATTCCCCCTTGAGTGAGTCCTTCTTTTAGGCAAGTCTTTCTCCCTCTCCGTTCCTTAGCTTTGGTGATGAAGTGGCTGGCCAGTCCTAGGTTCTCTAGGCTTTGATTTTAGTGCAGACCGTCTGTCCTGCATCCTGACCCTGAGAGCTTTATCCCAAGGGGAGATTGTGCCGTCTGGGCAAATAGGTGGGGTGGGGGGGTGGGGGTCGTGGTGGATTGGTTACTGCTACCTGGAGTCTGGGAGTATCTCCCCCATTTCTCCCACCTCCACCAAGTTTGGTGGTGGGCGCTGGCTCACTCTTGGCTCTCTCTGTGGTCCTGTCGTCTTTTCTGTGCTCCATTTGTTGCCCACCCCATTGGTGTAGCCCTCTGGGCTTTGCAGCTTTGTGTCCTCTCTCTGGAAAAGGGGCAAGTGCAGCTGCTGCCAAGTCTGCCTTCTCTGTCTCCCTTTCCTTCTCACCTTCTCTGAGCTAAAGAGACAGTGAGTGGTACCCTCTCCCCTTCCACCTCCAGGCCAGAACCCTTGGAGAGAACTTAGTAATGTGTTTTTTTTTTCCCCCAGCAGACAATTTATAATTTTGTTTTACGCGTGGTTGGGGAACTGCCATTTCTCGACTTCTCCCCACTCCTAGAGGGGGTGCAGCGCCACACTTGGTGTGTTGACTGCTCTGGGGCTACAGAAGCTGCCCCATCCAGTGGCCTCTGGTTTGCAGTGTGACCTTTGGGGAGGGGCAGAGGGAGTGTGGGCTTATTTCTTTTTCACCCTCTGCCCCAGGAAAGCTTCAGTTTCTTGGTCTTCAGAATGGTGAGGGCCTGGGTTTGGAAAGCACTTTGTGGTTTTTTGTTGAAAGAAAGTGCCAAGTGTCACTCAGATTTCTGCCCTCTGATATTGCAGGCACTCCCAGCCATGGGAGCTGAGGGCCTGGGGTAATCTAGGTGGGGCTTTGGGGGCTCAGTTGGTGTGGCAGGGGTGCATGGGTGGGGCCTGGCACTCCCCTAAGCGTTTTGAATGACCCCATTGGGTAGGTTTAGAAAGGGCTGCCAGAAACTGGCTGATATGATTGGATTTTCAGTTTTATTACCTGGGAAATGTGGCTCAATTCCCTTTCCTGTTCAATCATCTTATTTATGTTGGGAGGGGGGTTTAGAAGATTCATTCGGAGGCAGAAGTGGTTTTTACAGAAGAGCCGTCTGTTTTTCTTAACTTGGGAGCCGGGATCTTTTGCATGTTCTAGGCTTTTTTATTTTCTCTCTGAAATCTAAAGCCCCCCTCCCCCCCAGTGGCCAAGGGCGATTGCATATTAAAGCAGCCTCCAGCTGTGAGGCACATTCCTGGGGAGGACTTTATTTCTTAACTGAGCTGTGATCAAACTGGGTTTATTTCAGCACTTATTTAGAAATAGTTCTGTGTGAACGCATTTGAAATTAAAAATGTTCACTGTCAGCTACAGAATTGGATCATTGTTAGGGCATTTGTAGTTTAGATGAGACAGGGATGGCAGTTGTATAGTAGCTCCTTCAGCTCCAAAAAGGTCTCTGACAAGCAGAGTCTGGTCACTTTAATTATCCCTGGTATGTGTTTTCACCATTGTTGACTTAAAGAATTTTGGCTCCTTTCCGTTGGTGAATCTTTGGCCTGGTGAATCATGATTAATCCTCTGAATTTGAGAGTTTGTGTTCCCTGTATTGGTGTAGTTTTGCTTTTTATTCTTAATGTGGAAATGACAACTAATTAATAAAAACAACTGTGCAGTACCGCTTACATCTGCGTTCCAGAGTCTTAACATTACAGGCAGCATGAAGTTTCTGCCAGCCCAAAGCTTGGGTTGACATAATAGGAAGAGAAGAGAGAACAAAGAGCTGCTTTTTTTCTCTCAACTGTTAACTGGTGTTCCAAAGACTGTCACATTTCTCTGATGGGAGCAGAGGTTCCAGCCCCAGCACTGACATTTGCTCTCATGATGGAATTGGGTGCTACAGAAATCTAAGGTGGTAGCCTTAGCCTTCTGGAACAGTAATGTGGCAGTTGGGGGTGGGGTGTGGAGTGAAGGTGGAAGTAGACAACTGTTTCCAACCTGGTAATGTGTTTTCGAGGGCTCTTGCCCTCCCTAAAGACCCCTGGTAGCGCGGTGGTTAAGCACTCAGCTGCTAACCGAAAGGTCAGTGGTTCAAACCTCACAGAGGTTCTGTGGGAGAAAGATGTGGCTCTCCACCCACATAAAGACTACAGTGTTGGAAACCTGTGGGGGCAGTTCTACTCTGTCCAGTAGGGTCACTATGAGTCGAAATCGACTTGATGACAACAGTTTTTTTTTCTTTTGCCCTGCCTAGAAAAATCTCTGTAAAGACGATTAGAAATTGGACTGATCAAAGTGCCTCTCTTTCTTCTTTTTTTTTTTTTTAACTAATGTTTTGTTTTTTTGGGGCGGGGGGAGGGCTCTCTCTTTCTCCCTAACCTGTCCCCTCCCCCTTTTATCTTGGCATTTAGGACAGTAAAAAAATCAGAAAATAGCCATTCCTTTTGACACCGGAGGTAGTTGTCTGTGTACAGAGCCATGGACCTAATGGTGATTTTTTTGGCAAAGGGCAGCTTGGGAGTGTTGAGGGCTGTAGACTGGTTGCTGTCAAGTTGAGTCCAACTAACGGTGACCCCATGTGTGTCAGAGTAGAACTGTTGCATGGTTAAAGTGCTCGGCTACTCACTGAATGGCTGAAGTTCTGGTCCACTCAGAGGTGCCTTGGAAGAAAAGCCTGGTGATCTACTTCCTAAAAATGAGCCATTGAAAACCATTTGGAGTACAGTTCTACTCTGATACACACAGGGCCACCATAAAGTCAGTCTTTTTTAAAAATATTTTTGTTGTTGAGAACATACACAGCAGAACGTAAACCAGTTCAACGATTTTTGTGTATACAGTTCAGTGACATTGATCACATTTTTCATGTTGTGCAGCCATCCTTACCCTTCTTTTCCGAATTGCTCCTTCCCCTCTGAAGTAAACTCACTGCCCAGTAAGGTTCGTATCTGATCTCTGGAGCTGCTTTTGTCAATTTGATTCCATTTGCATAGTTCTTAGAAGAGCATAGTGGTCAAGGCAGACATTCTTCACTTGTTAGGCTAAACTATTGTTTGGTTTTAAGTAGACTTCACAGAATATTTTTGGTTTAAGGTTTAAGATTTAAAGATTATCTCAAGGCAATAGTTTTGGGGGTTCATGCAGCCTCTGTGGCTCCAGAAAGTCAGGATACCATGAGGATTTGAAATTCTGTTCTACGTATTCTCTGTTTTGATCAGGATTCTTCTACAGACTCTTCGGTGAAAATGCCCAGTAATGGTAGCTGGGCACCATCCAGTTCTTCTAGTCTCGTGGCAAAGGAGGTACTTAGTTGTTTATGGAGGCAATTAGCCACACATTCCATTTCTTCCTCCTCTTCCTGACTCTGTGAGTCAGTTTTAAGGATTGCACAAGACGACTGTGGCCTCGTGGATACTGGGTTGCAAAGTATATATGTGGTGGGGAAATGCATCCGGTCAGTGTAGTTTGAGATTGGAAAGTGTGGGAGTGGTCATCTACTCCATTAGAGTCTGCCTGCCTTTCCCATCTGTGGTCCACTGTGGTGCTCTGAAAGGTGTTAAACTTTCTGCAAGGCTTTCTCGTGACCTGCTGTGACTACTGTCATTCAGCAACTGGCCGTCTAAACATGTCTTCATGTACCCAGTCAGTGTGACATTTTATTGATCTATCTAGTCCAGTGTTTTAAATTTTCCCCCCACATTGTATGAAATAGATAAACTTGAAGATTCTTTGTTTGAAGAGGGACGGTGACTAAGAGAAATACCTTCTTAGTCCCCTTGGGTTCAGAGGAATGCAGTTTGAAAGCCAGTGCCTAGTCTAGGCTCATCATTTTGCAGATAGGGCTTGCAAGAGGCATTGTGAAGTCTCCATGTCGTAGTAGAAAGAGTACGCGATAAAAGGGCGGGAGATGTACGTTCTGGTCTAGGCCTTGTCCCAATTAGTTGGAACCTTGGACAATTCTTTCTCTTCTCCGAGCTTCATGTTCCTAGTCTAAGGGCTGGTGTGCTCCCCAGCTCTGATTGCAGATTTTGTTATTCTGGGTCATATACAAGGTTAGGTCTGGAAATAGCACTGGGTACCTGGTACCCCCCTCCCCCCAGCTTCTCATCAGGTCCTGTAAGGGTATACCCCAAATTGGAGCAAGGGCCCTTCTCCTGGAAATGCAGTAGAATGAGCTGGATCACCTCTGTTGTGTACTTTACAGGTATGAAATAAATACTGCCTCTGTTTCACCCACTCACCTAGAAGTTAGTTTATAATTTGGGGGAGGGGGGCCCCAGATCGTATTAGCTGCATTACCAAAACCGTGTACCTCTTTTAAAAGCAATATGGAATTTTTCAAGCTGAGTCATTGTTGACCTAGGCTCTCAATAGCAGTGATCTGAATAGCACTTGAATTGCTGGTATTAAGAAATGCAAACATATCATTCGTGTTCCTTTTCCCAAAAGTTTATTTCGATTTCACTTTGGATGCAGTGCTGTGTCAGGCTTCATTTATGAAGTGTTCTTGCAAATAACTTTTGGCAAATAACTTTTGGCACTTGTCCATTGAATTTTTGTTTTATTTGCTTTTCTGATATCAAGAAACACCATTAAGTTGCTATGGTAGCAGAGAACCAGGTACTTGGCGCGATGAAGCATCATCACAGGAAAGTAATCTTTATTTTAGTTGAGGATAGCCAGACTTCCCTATCTCCTTCATCTTCCTCTATTGAAACTAATATTTCCATTTTATGGACTTGGCAGGAAATGCAGCTGTTGTATTACATATCTGCAGGTATCTTCACACCCCTTTTGCTTTCTTAGTGTCCCTGCATTCTTACTTGGAAAATGTCCTTTTGCTGGTCACTGTGATAATATTTGCACTTGGTAATTGAATTTGAATGCTTGAGAGGCGGCTTACTATGGTGTAAAAAACATTGAATTGATGATGAAGAAACCTGGGCCCTGGCTCTGGCCCTCCCACTTGCTCACAGTGTGACTTCAGCCAAATCGTTCTTCACTTCCTGGGATCTCAGTTTCTTCATTTGAAAAGTGAAGGGATTATACTAGGTGATTGCCATTCCACCTTATTTTATAGCTGATTTTACTTGATTGTCTTTACTCTCTAGAATGTGAACTCCTTGAGGCTGGAAACCCTCTCATGTGTCTTTTATATCCCACCCCACCACATATTTTACTGATTGAGTCCAAACAGGTGACAGAGCTATTTTTCTAAGATGTGTGCAAGAACTATAATGGCCATTTTTCGGGTTTACACTCTGGGAGGGCATGCTCTCCTGGCTAGCATTTAATTCACATACTTTTCTGCATCGGAAGGGACTTAACTTGCCCAGAGTGACAAGCTAATACGTGGTAGGGCTCTGTTACGAAATCAGATTCAAAATTTGTGCTTATTTTATTAGGCTGCCCTGCTTCTCTGGGACATAAGAATAAGCTATAGTTTCTTCCCTTGAGGAATTTATAGTCAGTTGTAAACAATTCCAAAAAACCCATTGCCAGTTGAGTCAATATCGACTCATCGTGATCTATAGGACAGAGTAGAACTGCCCCATAGAGTTTCTAAGGCTGTAATCTTTATGGAAGCAGACTGACAGATCTGGTGGGTTTGCTAACCTCTTGGTTAGCACCTGAGCGCTTAAGCACTGTGCCACTAGGGCTCCTCACCTAATTGGAAGGCAGCCCCGTATTGATACTCTAAAAGGTTTTCATATTCAGAGACTGCACGTGGTAGGTTCCATATCACAGTGTTTGGAAAAAATTTTACAGCTGCAGTACCAACTTGTCTTTCTAGCCAGCATACTGAAAAAGTGAGTATTTCTGACCTGGATTCTAACCCGAGTATAACAGGTAAACTTGTCTGATAGAAAGAAGTTGGAAGTGTTTGGTCACGTAATGACTCCTTAAATCCGTATTTTCTTTAACAACTAGAAAAATATCTGGGAAGTTCTTAATAGATTTTCTTCATCTGAGAAACCTCTCTAGGCAAGTAGGTATGTTCAGATGGAAATATACATTGCCCTTCAGTTATTAGTGTTGTGCTCACTGTAATACTTTAATAACTTTTAGATACTTATTTTTTGTTATTGAGAATATACACAGCAAAACATATTTCAGCAATTTCTGCACGCACATTCAGTGACATTAATTACATTTTTCAAGTTGTGTAACCATTTTTTTTTATAATTTTTATTGTGCTTTAAGTGAAAGTTTACAAATCAAGTCAGACTCTCACATAAAAACTTAATATACACCTTGCTACATACTCCCAATTACTCTCCCCCTAATGAGACAGCCTGCTCTCCTCCACTCTTTCTTTTCGTGTCCATTTCGCCAGCTTCTAACCCCCTCTACCCTCTCATCTCCCCTCCAGGCAGGAGGTGCCAACATAGCCTCAAGTGTCCCCTGATCCAAGAAGCTCACTCCTCATCAGCATCCCTCTCCAACCCATTGTCCAGTCCAATCCACAGTCTGAAGAGTTGGCTTCGGGAATGGTTCCTGTCCTGGGGCAACAGAAGGTCTGGGGGCCGTGACCACCGGGGTCCTTCCAGTCTCAGTCAGACCATTAAGTCTGGTATTTTTTTGAGAATTTGGGGTCTGCATCCCACTGCTCTCCTGCTTCCTCAGGTGTTCAGTGTTGTGTTCCCTGTCAGGGCAGTCATTGGTTGTAGCTGGGCACCATCTAGTTCTTCTGGTCTCAGGATGATGTAGTCTCTGGTTCATGTGGCCCTTTCTGTCTCTTGGGCTCGTAATTACCTTGTGTCCTTGATGTTCTTCATTCTCCTTTCTTTTTTTGTTGTTTTATTATTATTTTTGGTTGGGAGTTTTTTTTTTTAATAATTTTTATTGTGCTTTAAGTGAAAGTTTACAAATCAAGTCAGTCTGTCACACAAAAACTCATATACACCTTACTGCATTCTCCCATTTACTCTCCCCCTAATGAGTCAGCCCGCTCCCTCCCTCCAGTCTCTCCTTTCATGACCGTTTTGCCAGTTTCTAACCCTTTCTACCCTTCCATCTCCCCTCCAGACAGGAGGTGCCAACACAGTCTCAAGTGTCCACCTGATACAAGTAGCTCACTCTTCATCAGCATCTCTCTCCAACCCATTGTCCAGTCTCTTCCATGTCTGATGAGTTGTCTTCGGGTATGGTTCCTGTCCTGGGCCAACAGAAGGTTTGGGGACGATGACCGCCGGGATTCTTCTAGTCTCAGTCAGACGATTAAGTCTGGTCTTTTTATGAGAATTTGGGGTCTGCATCCCACTGCTCTCCTGCTCCCTCAGGTGTTCTCTGTTGTGTTCCCTGTCAGGGCAGTCATCAGTTGTAGCCGGGCACCATCTAGTTCTTCTGGTCTCAGGATGATGTAAGTCTCTAGTTCATGCGGTCCTTTTTGTCTCTTGGGCTTATAGTTATCATGTGACCTTGGTGTTCTTCATTCTCCTTTGATCCAGGTGGGTTGAGACCAATTGATGGATCTTAGATGGCTGCTTGCTAGCGTTTAAGACCCCAGACGCCACTCTTCAAAGTGAGATTGTGTGACCATTCTTCCTTTTCTGAATTGTTCCTCTCTCAATAAAATAAACTCACCACCCCCTAAGTTTCCTGTCTAATCTTTCTAGTAGTTTTTGTCAGTTCACTTCTGTAGAGATCATTCTTAAAAGAGCATAGTGCTCAAGACAGACATTCTTTACTAGTTAAGCTAAAGTGTTATTTGATTTAAAGAAGACTTTAGGGCATGTTTTTAGTTTAAGGTATTTAATAACTTTAAAAAAATTGTGTCGTGGAAATATGTATAACAAAACATACGCTATCTCAACAGTTTCTACATGTACGATTCATTAGCAATGACTGCTTTCTTCAAGTTGTGCAGCCATTCTTGCTACCTTTTCCAAATCATTCCACCATTAAAGTAGCCCCAGTGCCCCCTGTTTAATAACTTTTTGAATTGCAGTCTTTTAAGAATGTTGAGGTGCAGGTGTGTTGGCAAGCTACAGCTAATACTTCCTGAAGTGTAAATATGTTTTTTGAAATATTGTTGAATTGTGCTTCTTTGAGGAGCCCTGGTGGTGCAGTGGTTAAAGCACTCGGCTGCTAACCGAAAGATCAGCAGTCTGAACTCGTCATCTGCTCCGTGGGAGAAAGATGTGGCAGCCTGCTCCTGTAAAGATTACAGGCTGGGAAACCCTATGGGGCAGTTCTTCCATGTCCCGTAGGGTTGCTTGCTATGAGTCAGAATTGACTTCATGGCAGTGGGTTTGGTTTGGTGCTTTTTTGCATCTTTATTTAAAAGAAAGGTCAAAACTGTGGCTTCATCTATTGCAGCCTGCACTGCTTAGGAATAAGACAAAGGAAAATGATTACTGTTAATTGCCGTGGGCAATTAAAAAGGGTTCTTTGTTCGGTAACAAATTGATTGTGTACAAATGAAAGTCAGCACTGCATTAATACGAGATTATGAGATTCTTGAAATCTGCCTCTTCAACTACAGTGGCTTTCCCATCAAAGGAGTTGTTTCACTGGGAATAGCGTACCTAAATGCTTGGCGATTAAAAAGTATCACTAGGTCTTCATTTTTCCAAAATGCCTGTTGAGTTTTTAGATAGCAGACTGGTGGATGCTGCCTTTGTGATACCATTTTTAATGACCTGAAATAACTGAATACTTTTTGAATGCCGACGACCTGTAGGAAATATCATCCTCTGGTCGATCGGTCAGTTAAAGAACACAGATCAAACCTCTGATGTATGAGGAAAGGAGGAGAGAAGGCCGCTGACTGCCATGGGAGTGAGTCTTGCTGCTGGCATATGCCCAGTATTCGTCAACAGCCACACAGGCTTAGAAGTGGTAGCTTTAGCCATAGTAGTTGGTGATTTGATGGGGTGTGTGTATACAAGGAAGGAGCCTTGGTGGCGAAGTGGCTAAAGTGCTCGGCTGCTAACCATTCAGCCACCCCGCAGGAGAAAGATGAGCCAGTCTGTGTCTGTAAAGATCACGGCCTTGGAAACCCTGTGGGGCAGTTCTGCTCTGTCCTACAGGGTCACTGTGAGTTGGAGGCACTGTGATATATCTTGAAGAATTAAGGATTTGATTTTGGGTTTTGGTGTATGCAAGGAATGCATGTTGTATACAGATTGTCTTCTTACAAGTTTTTATTTATTTTTTAAATTAAGATACAAGTTACATGTAGCAAAGTACATAAATCTTAAGTGTAGCTTTCTGAATTTCTGCATGTCATGCAGAGCCTTTTTCATATGATGGGGCCTAACTTCCTTTTGCACATCATTCTTCGTAATAAATTGGTAACTATTGGAGAGCCTGTGTATGTAAGGCACTGAAGTCATGACTTGACATTTAACACAAAAATGGGAATGTTTAGGGATATTTAAAACTTTTCCAAGTTTGTTTAAGGTCCTATACCTGATAAAGAATGGGATAAATTCATAAAGTACCACAAGTGTGAAAGCCTTTTTTATTAATAGGTCTTTCCTATTTGTGGTATAGTTCCAGTTTATTTTCTTCTCAGTTTGCAGGGCATTAAGATGAATGGATAAGGCTTGCTGCTGGTGTGATTGTAATGGGCCTGGTACTCAGACTGCCTTCCTGTGAACTTTCGGGAAAGAATTTGGCAATATTTCAAGAGACAGACAATCACTGATCTACTTATAGGAATCTAGGCAATAGACATAGAGATGTGAACCAAGATATGTATACAAGGATGTTAGCTGCCGTGATGTTTATAAATGGGAAAAACAGAAACAATCTAAGTGTCTTAATTTTAGGGGAATGGTTGCTTTATGGAAAAGTATGGAGTCATTAAAAAAGGATGTTTTGGGAATACTTGACATGGGAAAACGCACACAAAATAAAATTAAATATGAGAAAAAGCAGGATATCGAACTATAAACAGTGCGATTCCAGTTACTTTTGAAGATATATATGGGGGAAAAATGTGGAAGAAATATATCAAAGTGCTAACAGTAGTTATCTCTGTAGGATTTTGGGTGTTGAACTATTTTCTGAGTTTTTCTAAGTTTTCTACAATGAACTTTACTCATTTTGATTCTGCAAAAAAAAAAGTTAAAATTTTTGCAGTGTATTGGAATTATGTATGGTTTTTTTCTCACAAACATATGAAGGAGAAATTGAGCTGAAAAGTCAATAAATTAGTAATGGCAAGATCTACTCTAGTACCTTTGAAGGAAGGGCAGTGACCCTTTCTTAGATCGTTGTTGTGTGCCTTCAAGTCGATTCCAATTCATAGTGATCCCATCTGACAGAGTAGAACATTTTCCTAGGCTGTATCTTTTTTTTGGTAGATATATCTTTTCTTTATTTATATTATGCTTTAACACAAAGTTAAAGCTATGAAGCTGTGGTCATCAAATTAATCTTGTAAGATATGGCCAGGTCTTTTTTCCCCCGGAGCCATTGATGGGTTTGAACCACCGACCTTTCAATTAGCAGCTGAGGAGCACTTAACCATTGTGCTATGAAGGCTCCTTAGAGCCACAATACAAATTAACTAATAACAGTGTTACAAATCAATAGCAATACTATGCTTATCGAGGGCTGGAACACTGCTAAATGTTACCACCTCTTTCTCCTCACAATAGCCCTCTGAGGTAGGTTGGTCTGTAAAATCTGTGAAAGCCAAAACCTGTGTAAGGCGGAAACTTGTCAGAAAGAAAATGGAAATATTTAATATTTTCCACTAAAATGAGCAATAGAAAAGTGGTATGTACGACTGCGCCCTGTCAAAGGCGGAAAACTTGCGAGACCTGGAAAAACAAGCCGGTCCTGGCGAGTTCCAGCTCTCACAGGTTTCACTGTGTTGTTTTCATTTCCTAAATGGGAACTGAGGCTTCCAGAGGGGACTTGCTAGTAGTTAGTAAGGAGGCAGTCTGGCTCTGGAGCAAAGTCGCTCCTGTTTTCATTGAGATTTTTTCCCCTATCTGTGGTAGTTTTGAGAAAGGAGCCGTTGGTCTTTTACTTTTTCTTCTTTCGTCACAGTCAGGAATAGCCATGAAGTTAGTTATGTCTTCCCTTTTTGGGGCCAAAAATCTTTAAATAATTAAGGACTATTAGGCAGAAGAGGAAGGAGCCCTGGTGGCACAGTAGTTAAAGTGCTTGTCTGCTCACTGAATGGTCAGCAGTTGGAACCCACCAGCCACTCTGTGGGAGAAAGATACAACAGTCTGCTTCTGTAGATTACAGCCTTGGAAACCCTGTGGGACAGTTCTACTCTGTCCTGTAGTGTTGCTATGAGTTGGAATCAACTTGAGGGCAGTGGATTTTGGGGTAGGCAGAAGAGAGAACAAACTAGTTCTTTGTAGCTCCAGGGGATAGAGATATAGGGTGGCAAGTTTTAGTCCCCTCCCCACCTAATTCAACCCTTATTTGAAACGACTTGTAGAGTACCAGTTATACAAACCATGACACCTTCTCCCTCAGAGAATTTATACACCATTTATAAAACAAAAGCAATTCTTCCCTTACAGGTAACACAAGGAACAGCCTGTTTCTGTACCAGAAAGTAAAAAATTTAGAGGACCAGTGGCCTGATTTTTTTCCGATCGTATCTTAAAGAATTAAGTGTGACTAAACATTTCAATGCAAGAATGCGTTGACTAGGAAGACAGATTCCATCTTATTACGAGAAAGAACTTCTGAAGAAAGTGGTCCAAGTTCCCGCTTTAGCTTGAATAAGGACTAATGTGGAGATTTTCAAGTTTACCCGGTTTCTTTTTATTGTTGTTTAACAAGATATTTGCATACATATGTACTTACCAGTCGTTCTTTCCCTCCTGGGGAAGTGTATCAGGCCACCTGAAGTTCATTTGCAATGCCAGAGGCCTCAGGAAGAAATTGCAGAATTGAGTTTTGAGAGCTCCGGGGGGTTGGGGGGAGCCCGTGGTGGTGCAGTGATTAAGCGCTATGGCTGCTAAACAAAAAGGTCTGCTAAACAAAAAGGTCTGCTAAACAAAAAGGTTGCCAGTTCAAATCTACCAGCTGCTCCTTGGAAAACCTGTGGGGCAGTTCTGCTCTGTCCTCTAGGGTTACTATGGTTCAGAATGAACTGGATGGTCGTGGGTTTGTTTTTTTTTTTTGGTTTGGGGATGGAGGGCTGTGTTTTGTTTCTGCTGTATAACCATCACCATGAACAGGGCCTGACCCATCAACAGGAGCACGGTGTTTGTTGAATAAAGATATGAATTTTTAAGAGAGAAAAACCAGGATAAAGCTGTTGGAGCCTTTTACAGTTCTTTAGACTCGTGGGATTTCTCAGAGGATACAGCGGGAAGTACATTTTGCTTCTTACCAGCTTTGTTGCCTTGGAGAGGTCATTGATAAATTCCTTAAATTTGGGATCTCTTGCTTGTGAAATGGGCCTAAGTACCTACTCTGTCTGCCATAAAGGCTTTTTTTTTTTTTTGAGAATTAAATGCCAAGTGTGAACGTGAAAACTCTGGAAAATTAGGAAACCTCTCAGTTTGCTGGGAGAATGAAAGAGAACAATTTGGCTAATTTAAACATTCGGGGACTCCTGCCTGCACGTTAGTGTTACAAAGGCAGCATGATGAAATTTCTGGTCAGTGGAGCAGCACTTGCTATTGATTTGTTATCCCTTGGTCTTTGTACAGCTTGTGACTTGCCTGCAGGTACCAGTCAGTTTTAGGGTTTTATCAGTGAGCATCTCACACATCTAAAAGTTAACTGCAGGTCATAGGCCAAATAGCAGTTGAGGTTTGTTTGGTATTCCCAGTATTCAGATTGAGGCTTCTGTTACTCTCTCTCAGCGTGAAGTAGGGCCTGGCTCTGAGACCCAGTCACCCATCCGCTCTGCACCCATTGGACAAGGCATTTAAACTCTTGGTACCTCAGGTACTTCATCTATTAAAGAAAACCAAACCTGTGCCCTCCAGTTGATTCCTACTCATAGGGACCCCATAGGACAGAGGAAAACTGCCCTATAGGGATTCCAAGGATATAAATCTTTATGGAACATCTTCCTCCTGCAGAGCGGCTAGTGGGTTCAAACCACCAACCTTTTGGCTAGCAGCTGAGTGTTTAACCACTGCGCCACCATAAAAAGGGGAGTATAAATAGTGTCGGGGTCCCTGGGTGGTGCAAATGGTTTGCACTCATCTACTATTCTAAAGTTTGGTGGTTCAAATGTATCCAGTGGCACCGCAGAAGAAAGGCCTGGCAATCAGCTTCCATAAGGCATACAGCCAAGAAAACCTTATGGAGTTGTTCTACTCTGTAATACATGGGGGTTTAGTGAGTCAGAATCCACTTGACGAGTTTGGTTTTTTGGTTTTAGTGATGTCTACTCCTGTGATCACCATGCATATGAAAAGACATAGTGCATTTAAGAGGCCCAAAGTAATAGCTGGCTCATGTGTCGTTAGTCCCTAGGCTTGTCTTTTACAGAGCATTTGAAGAATATGGTGGTAGGAAAACTGATATAAGTTTGCCAGTTTTTACTTTTGCCAAGGAGAGCATTAAAGAAAGAAAAAGTATTCCGACAGGATTGCCTAAAAACTAGGATCCAATATCGGTGTAAAAGACAGCCTTTCCCAAGGCAGTTGGCTGTATATGAAGTATGTTTCTTATTCTCATTTTACATCGACTGGGGCAGACTTTGCCACAGGCCAGCGCCAATTATATGTGGACAGGTATTTAATCAGACAGGAGCCCTGGTGGTGCAATGGTTCAGCGCTGGGCTGCTAACTGGAAACTCTGGGGAGAAAAGACCTGGAGATCTGCTCTGGTAAAGATTACAGCCTAGGACACCCTGTGGGGCAGTTCTACTCTGTCCTACAGGGTCGCTATGAATCAGAATTGGCAGGATGGCAACTGGTTTGGTTTGGTGTTTGATCGAGCTGGTTCCTCCTGCTAGAGTGCTCTACCCGCCTCTCTGATTGGTGAATTCCCTGTTCATCCTTCTACATCCTCTCCAGTGTCGGGGATTTTCTGAGGCCTTCCTCACCAATATTTTGTTTCATTAGCATTTTGCTGGTGGTGTTACACTGATCACTTGTTTTTGCCTAGTGATATATGGTCACATGGTTCTGCATCAGTAGTCACAAAATACCAAGTACTGTTACCTTAGCTCTGTGTCTGTCACCCAGTTTTCCTTTTCAGAGGCAATGATGTTTTACCAGTTTCTTTTTTTCCTTTCAGGGATATTTTACGTACTTACAGCCAAGCAATTATAGGTATGTATAACTCCTTTTTAGGAGTTCCTGGGTGGCGAAATGATGAAGTGCTGAACTACTAACCAAAAGGTTGGCAGCTCAGATCTACCCAGAGGTACCTCAGAAGACAGGCCCAGCAATCTGCTTCTGAAAGGTCACAGCCTTGAAAACCCTATGGAGCAGTTCTACTCTGCACACCTGGGGTTGCCTTGACTCAGAATTGACTTGACAATAACAAAGCAATGACCCCTTTTTACACAAATGGTAGTTAAGTTGTTGTAATTACTGTTCTTTGTCTTCCTCTTTTCACCTAATATTTTGAGAGAGACTGCTTTATTAGTACAAAGGGAGCTTTCTCATTCTTTTTTACAGCCTCATGGTATTCCGTCGTACAGATACATCCTAATTTGTTTAGCCTGTCTTCAATGATGGACATTAATGATTTGTTTCCAGTTTTTTGCCTGTGCAGTCAGTGCAGTAGAGAAAACTTGGTGGACATACATTATTTTGCATATGTGAGAATGTACCTGCAGGAGAAATTCCTGAAGTGGAAAATAGTTGTCTCCTACTTCTCCAAGCTAGGCAGGCATATGTTCTTTTTTGTTTTCCACTTTGTGTAGTAAAGTGCCTGACCTGTCATGGTGCCTCGTTAATGCTTGAATGAAGTATAGCACGGTCTAGCTGGGGGACGACACAGATTTCTGGAAAAAATGAACATTCATATCCCGAGCCAATATATTAGGGGGTCACAGCTAAACCCTAAAGCTTGCAGACGTTCTGGCAGCTGTCCCTGTGGCTTTGGGCATTATGCATAGTCCATAGACCTGTTTGGGAGGTGTCCGTATAGCTCGCTTAGCTTGAGACTATGAGACTGGACTCTTTAAAATCCCCCTCCCAGTGCACAACATCCCTTTCCCCTGTGAGCTTACCCTCAGGGAAATCTTTTTACTTTCAGGCACGTTAAACTAAATCTTCAGAGAAGGTTGTTGACTCCTGTGATGATGATGATAATAGCGAATATTTACTTAATTCTTTTTCAGTGCCACTTTACATGTATTAACACAAGGAATCTTCATAACAACCCTGTGGAATAGGTGTTATCCTTATACCGGTTTTACCGATGAGGAAATGGAGGCAGTACATGCTAGGTGGCATAGACAAAGGATTCCAAGGAAAGAGTAAAACAATTCTTTTCTCCCCTTCCCCCACTCCTTTAGAAAGTACCAAGTTGTGATATAGATGTACCTGACTGGTTCTGTGTGTGTTCGTCCTCTCTCTCTCTCTCTGTAGTCCTACTTGTTTTTTTAATATGAGGTTATTCGCCTGTGATTTCACATATTGACCTTGATTATTGGGAAATGTTTCTCCTACTGAAAGGTATTTGGATGGGCATAGTGCATTCTTTGGTTTGTCCCCTTGATCCCTAGTTTGGCTTACCTGTTAAAGATTTCCAGAATGACCTAGCAGTTTCATGCTAGCTCCATTTTCCCTTCCTTCTGTTTAGTGAGATCCTAATTGGACTTTATAATATAGTTGCTGGTTTCTTTTTTTCACTTCAGGGTATTTTTATCTAAGCTTATCTTGGCAAAATGCAATCAAACCTATCTCCCATTCATTTCTATAATGCCTCCTTGAAGTATTTGCTTTTGGGTCTTGGGGGACAGCCGTGGAAGTTTGGTAGGCATGTTCCTGAAGGCCAGGGCCAATGGCACATTGCCATCAGCCCGCCCGGAATGCTCGCTTCAGTACCCATCTCAAGCCCATGTCTTCCCAGGAGCCTTTCCCAGATTCCCCACCAGTGTCCAAGGTCTGAGTTAGCATCAGGGCTTCTTCTAGGTCGGCCTGTCCGGTAAACTTGATGATTGTCCAGTACTATAGCTACTACTAACCATGTGCTGTAATGCAGCCAGTGGGACTGAGAAATGGAATCTTTAATTTTATTTAATTTTAATTACTTTAAATGGCCAGAGTGCTAATGCAAATCTAGACTGTATGCTTCACCGGAGTTTTATTTTTATTCTACCTCCTAACTCTGGCATAGGGCTGTGTGTATTTCATGAATGTTTGACGAATAGCCCTCAATAGCTGAAGTATTTGAGGAAAGTGAAAATACTCCTTAAGTTCTACCTCCCAGGGATAACCAGTGTTAACAGTGTGTTTCAGTTGTAAAAATAATTGCCAGTTCTCATTGGCGTTGCAGTGATTTCTGCACAGGATTCATCCTTGATTCTTGAAATCAGAACTTGGTCAAGGTTGTTGTACGTTTGGGAGTTTGAAGAGATGGAGGGTTAGGATGCAGGTTATAAATATGTCAGAAAAAAGTGTGACTAACATTTCTTGGTAAAGTAGCTTTCTAAATAAAAAAACCAAGCCAAACCCATCAATTCCGACTCATAGTGACCCTATAGTACAGGGTAGAACTGCCCCATAGAGTTTCCAAAGAGTGGCTGGTAGAATCGAAGTACTGACTTTTTGGTTAGCTGCAGAGCTCTTAGCCACTGTGTCATCAGGTTTCCATCTTTGTAAATATTGTTGTGATGAAATGGAATTCAGTCTTCATGATTAGAGTCCTTAATAAAAATCTAGGGAAGGGAGGATAGATCAGCCTTCTTTCCCGTCTCAACTCCTGAATGACTTTGCTAACGTTTTGTTTTGGGGGTAAATTGGGTATTTGGGTAGTTTTGGCTGACTCCTTCTTGGGTCGGTTGGAGTATTTGAAGAAAGCGATATTAAAGGGGATTTACTACTTGCCGGTAAGACTGAGGAGCCATGGTGGCATAGTGGTTAAGAGCTCAGGTGCTAGCCAGAAAGTTGGCAGTTTGAATCCACCAGCCACTCCTTGGAAACCCTATGGGGCAGGTCTCCTGTGTCCTATGGGGTTGCTATGAGTTGGAATTGACTCGACAGGAATGGGTTTGGTTTGGTTTGGTTTGGTAAGACTGACGAAGCAGAAACAGGCCCACTGGAATTTCTTTTTTCTTTCATAGAGTAGGCAGTAGGCAGCGCCCTGGGCCAAGTTCTTTTCCTAGGTAGAGGGTTGGGGAGGCCTGTGTGCGTGCACATATGCATCGTTCCCATGTAAAGAGTCTTTTGATTTCATTTGTTGGATTTTCTTGAATCCCTAATAGTTCTCCCCACTCCAAATCATGTTTTGGTAACTTCCATTCTGTACTAAAATAATGTGTTTACCTTCCGAGTGGGCTGGTGATCTTGGGTGTGGAAAACGCAGGTGGAGAGAGTGACAGTAAGTGATTAAACCAGGGTGCTCACAGTGAAGAAAGAGAATTAAAAGGTTTTTTTCTTTTTGGATTAAATGTAACATGGGATCTTGGGTTGGATCCTGGAACAGAAAAAGGACATTAGTGGAAAAACTGGTGAAATCCAAATAAAGTTTGTAGTTAATAGTTTTGTGCTAAAGTTAATAGTTTTGACACATGTCCCACGGTTATGTTAACATTAGGGAATGCTGAGTGAAGGGTCTTGGAAACTGTCTGGTATCTGCAGCTTTTCTGTAAATGTAAACTTATTCCAAAATAAGAAGGTGTTTTTATTTTATTTTATTTTTTAAAGCCGTAATAGCATGAGCATCCAAGGGCTGGAAAGTTACCAAGGGGGTATGCACAGAAATGTGAATTATTTACCGGACCTTACAGGGCTTGGCTGCTAACTGAAAGGTTTGTGGTTTGAACCCACCCAGTGCCTCTGCAGTAGAAAAGACCTGGCGATCTGCTCCTGTAAAGCTTATAGCCTAGGAAACTCCATGGGGCACTTCTGCTCCGTCATACAGGAACAGGTCATTATGAGTCAGGAAAAAGGAAACCTGGTGGTGCAGTGGTTAAGCACTGGGCTGCTAACTGAAAGGTTGCTCCACCAGCTGCTCTGGGGGAGAAAGATGTGGCAGTCTGCTTCCATAAAGATTACAGCCTAGGAAACCACATGGGGCAGTTCTACTCTGTTCTGCAGTATTGCTCTGAGGTAGAATTGACTCACTGGCAACAGGTTTGGTTTTGGTTTTTTGATCGTCATTATGAAGGAGCCCTAGTGGCACAGTAGTTGAAGCACTTGGCTGCTAACTGAAAGGTTGGTGTCTCTAATCCACCGGCTTTCGGGAGAAAGATGTGGCAGTCTGCTTCCGTAAAGATTTCCAACCTTGGAAACCCTGTGGGGCAGTTCTACTCTGTCCTTTTGGGTCTGTATGAGTCAGAATCCACTGGAAGGCAAAGGGTTTGGTTTTCCAGGAGCTCTGTCTGTCTCTGTCCCCTCCCTTCTTTCATCTCCACCACACCCTTGTTGAATGCCTGTGGCTCTACCAGAGATCCTTGTTTCTGGGGTCTTTTCTTAGGCTGTTTCCTTTTATCTGGGATAGTCTCCTGCCACCTAACAGTCCCCCCCCACTCCAAAAAAAAAACAAACAAATTAAGTCAAACACACCAACAAACAACACCTGGAAAAAATAGCTTGACTAATTCCTTTTAATTCTTGAAGTATGGCTTAAATTTCTTTCTCTCAGGAAGACTTCTCTGACCCTGGCCACTCTGGCCAGTTAGCCCCTTGCCAGAGTTTGCCTTCTGAGTCTATTCCTGTCCTCCTACTTATCATTACTCACTGTTTTCTTGTCTCCCCAACTTCATAAAGCCAGTGCTTTATTTATCATTGTATCTTCAAGCACATAACCCAAGAATGTAACACTGTAGATGTTCAGGACTTGTTCACTGAGTAACTAGCTTCCACAACAAGAAGCCAGCCTGTTGCTCATGCCCCCCAGGCTCCACTGACAGGTCCCTTCATGTCCGTAGGAACTGGGGCCTGTAGTTTGCTGTATACCAGCATATATGCCAGAGATGGCCAAATGCCTATCACAGAGAGAGAAACTCAGAAGTATAGAGGTGAGAAGGCACAATTTGTACAGCCTTATTTCAAGCTCCCATGGGTCTAGTTTAAGAACATACTTTGTTTTAAAATCTGCTTAGTTGTATAGCATTATCTTTTCCTATATGCTGGGAACTCATAGTTCATTTTCCTGGAAAAGATAACATGTAGGTTGTTTTAACCTTGTTCTTTTTGTAGACCAATCAGCAATCACTAATCATGTAAAATGTGTTCACCCCTAGGTGGAATTCATAATACTATCAGACACAGCTCCTGCTTTTGAATTTACATTCTAGGTGGGGGAGATAGGACACCTTCATCCCTGTTTGTAACTGCGGCTCAGTAACATGAGGCAGGTAGCAAGAGGAGTAGGGGTCCTTGTGGCCGATTGTGAGACGCTACAAGTACTAAAGTTATCACCTCTGCCTTCAATTCCCCTTAATGTGTGGCATCTGAAAAACTAAATGGATGGTAAATTTGAGTTGCCTCTAAATAGACATGTCTAGGCATGCAGATTCCAAGCAAAGAGTTTGAACTTGAGGGTCTCTGGACCCATAAGCGTTGAGCAGGGTGAAGTCCATGGTATGCTCAGAATAGATGCCAGATTTTGGTTCTGTTTATTTTCTGCCAGGAGAGCTTTCTGTAGCTTTTGTCAAGTTCTCAAGGGAATCCACGACCCAAAAAAAATTAGAAGCCCTGGGTTGGAGTAACACTGAGCTGCATGGCCTCATTTGCCTCTCTTTTATTTTGCCAGTTTGGGCTGGGCATTGCGTTTTGTTTTTCCCTGTTACTTATTTGGAGGAGTGCTTGGTGCAGGTGACTGCTGGCGAACATCTGAGGGAGGAATGTGTAAGTGTTCCTTTTAGAGGCTTGATTTGGCTCCCAATCCTCAGTGTATTCTCGTATTGTTTACTAAAAATGTCTTTATATTTGAAATAATGATTACTGCTTTCCTAGATCCAACTATTTAGTCCTTCATTCATTGTATGTTTATATGCCAGGGTCTATGCTGAGCTTGGCTGTGAACCAAAAGGTCGGCAGTTCGAATCCACCAACCACTCCTTGGAAACCCTATGGGGCCGTTCTATTATGTCTTATCAGGTCACTGTGAGTTGGAATCAACTCATGTCAATGGGTTTGGTTTTTTGGTTTTATGCTGAGCGGTAAGGAGCCCTGGCGGCACAGTTGTTAAGCTCTTGACTGCTAACCGAAAGGTCAGTGATTCAAACACGCCAGTTGCTCTGTGGGAGAAAGACGTGCTAGCGTTCTTCTGTAGAGATTACAGCCTTAGAAACCCTATGGGGCAGTTGATGACAGTGAGTTAGGTTTTTCAGGCTTATGCTGAGCAGTGGTCATTAAAAAGATGAAATGACTCGATCCTGGCCCTGTGGAGGCTTTCCTTGATACACAGTGCAAGTGCTCAATGATGGTAGCTATTCATCTCATGGGAACAAAGCTCATATAGTCTTGGAGGAGGTACAGGGTAGAATAGGAACATAGGAAAAAGATTATCTGGACTTACTCTGTGTGTTTTATTGAAATGTCACTGTTGAATTATCCCATTACCTCACTGATGTGTTGCAAACCTTTGCATGTGAGGGTGTAACAGATTAGGTACTTAGGGTTGTTGCCAAACTGGAGAGGTCTGGTTGGAAATGTGACAGTGAGTCCCAAACTGTGACACGTATATTCACAGGGAATGTTTTTAAAAACTGTTGAATCCACACACACCCCCCCCCCACCTTTGGTGGACAAGAATATAAGGGTCTCTTGGCCCTTAGTCACTCAACAAGTATTTATTGGACATCCAGAGGGCATGTAATACTGGACTGAACCCTTGGACTGGACAGTTTATTTACTAGGAGAGCAGATGAGATGATTGGTTTGTTGCTCTTTGGCAATATCTTTTGATCTCTCCCAGAAATCAATAGGGCAAGGGTCCTTCTGCTAGGAGGCAGGATATGGGGGTGGGGGGCTTTGGAAGTCAAATTGCCAGAGTTCCAAACCAAGTTCTGCCACTGTCTAGCTGGGTAGCCTTGACCAGGTCAGTTGACTGCTCTGAGCCTTGGTTTTCTCATGTGTAAAATGGGAATATAAATATTACCCACCTATTTTTATGAGGACTGAGGACTGCTGCATTAAATGAGATACTGCATGTCACCTGCTTTGCAAAGGGATTGTAATATGTTGTTAGATGCTGTCTAGTCAGTTCCGACCCATAGGAACCCTGTGTACAACAGAATGAGGCACAACCCAGTTCTGTGCCATCCTCGTGATTGTTGTCATGTTTGAGCCTATTGTTGCAGCCACTGTGTCAGTCCATCTCATTGAGGGTCTTCCTCTTTTTCAGTCATCCTCTATTTTACCAAGCATGGTATCCTTCTCCAGGGCCTGGCCCCTCCTGATAACATTTGCAAAGTATGTGAGACAGAGTAACATAGTAAATCCAAAAACCTGTTACATGACCCGTGACCGTGTAAACCCAAAAACCAAACCCATTGCCACTGAGTCGATTCTGACTCATAGCGACCCTATGGGACAGAGTAGAACTGCCCCATGGGTTTCCAAGGCTGGAAATCTTTACGGAAGCAGACTGCCACATCTTTCTCCCCTGGAGTGGCTGGTGGGCTCAAACTGCCAAACTTTCAGTTAGCAGCTGAGTGCTTTAACCACTGCACAACCAGAGCGCCTTCCTATCACATAGTAAAACCAAAAACCAAACCTATTGCCATCAAGTTGATTCTGAGTCATAACAACCCTGTAGGACAGTAGAACTGCCCCATAGGGTTTCCAAGGAGTAGCTGGGGAATTCGGACTGCTGACCTTCTGGTTAGCAGCCGAGCTGTTAATCACTGCGCCACCAGGGCTCCTTCCTGTCAGGCCGATAAATGGAAGCCGTATTGTTCTTAGTTGGTGAGGATTATAAGTCTTGGAGTAATTGCCTCATTTTACTTATTCATTAAGGATAATTACGCTGTCACTCAGACGAAGGAGTATTGTTCTATTACATGACTGGGGAGATTGGGTGCTCCTAGTTAGTATGAGTTGGAATCCACTTGATGGCAATTTAGTCTTAGGGAAGGAGCCTCGGTGGCACAGTGGTTAAGCTGCTAGTGGAAATGTAGGCAGTTCAAACCTAACAACTGCTCCATGGGAGGAAGGTGGCGCAGTCTGCTTCCACAAAGATTACAGCCCTGGAAACCCTGTGGGACAGCTCTGCTCTGTCCTGTAGAGTCACTATGAGTTGGAACTGACTCGATGGCAACGGGATGAAGGTTTTTTTTTTTTTTTTGACCTGTTTATTCCATAATTTTTATTAAAGCATGGGTTCTTAAACTGAGGTTCCTGAGTTTTTTGTGTAAGTGCATATTTCTGGGGGAGAAAGTACAGGTTTTCATCAGATTGTCAGAGGAGGCGTTAAGATTAAGAATTGGTTAACTGACTTTTTTGATTCGTGTGGAGCCACAGTTAGAACCTTTGATCCCAAAATTGTCAGTTAGACATTAGATATTACTGAGAGAACTTTCCAAGTTATAAAGAACATAATGAGGATAAAAAACCAAATCTGTTGCTGTTGAGTTGATAGGACAGGGTACAACTGCCCCATAGGGTTTCGAAGGCTATAATCTTTGTGGAAGCAGACTGCCACATCTTTCTCCCGTGGACTGGCTGGTGGGCTTGAACCATCGCTGACCTTTGAAACAGCTGTGGGCTTAACCATTGTCCTACCAGAGCTTCTTTATAATGAGGATAATAACAACGATGACAAAAAAAAAAAAAAACCTGTTGCCATCCAGTCAATTGCAACTCATAGCGACCTTTCCAGGACAGAGTAGAACTGCCCCATAGGGTTTCCAAGACTGTAATCCTTACGGAAGCAGACTGCCATGTCTTTCTCCTGTGCAGCAGCTGGTGAATTAGGACAGCTGACCTTTTAGTTAGCAGCCGAGAGCTGTAACCACTGCACCACAAGGGCTCCTTATAATGAGGATAAAAAAATAGAAAGTGAATATTCAGAAGTCTTTGTGTGCTTTTGCTGAAGGGGTGGGGTGTGGTGGGGTAGGGGGAGGTGAGATAAGTAGGAAAGAAAAGGGAGATTTCAGGAAGGAGTAAAGGAACTACCTAAAGATTACATACAGCTTCTCGCCCTCACACTCAGTTCTTCGCACAGATTGAGCCCAAGGGATCATTCCACCTCCTCTCCAAGTTGGGTCTTCCCTGCCCCGTACCTTTCAATCAGACTGCACCACTTTCTCCTGAACAGGTGTTGAGGTGTGTGTGCTCCTAGCAGTCCCTCCTCCTAGAACATCCCTTCTCCCGTGATTTGCACGTCCAGGTCTTTGTGCCCCTGAGCTCCTTTCAGATGCCATGTTCCTGGCTCTCATCAGTGGCGTGTGAGCTCCTTGAGAGCTGGCACTCTCACTCACCTGGGTGTCCTCCACAGGCACAGTCCTTTGCATGGAGTAGGCACTAAGTGAAGGATATGGAGGTGAAGTGAAGAATGGATGTGTGAGCAGAAGCTAACCGCATGCCTGAGGGAGGAGAGGATGTAGTTTAAAATGAATTGAAAATATAAAAAATGATCAGATACCAGTGTGAGTTCTGAGTTCTGGGAGGGAGCATGGGAAACCCTCCTAGCCTCAGTGACAGCCTGAGTGGAGGAAGAACCTGCCCCGAATTAGGAAGCAGGGGTCTGGGGAGTAGAGATAGCAGCAGTATGGTCTTGGCCAGGTCATATCCCCTCTGGACAGGGGTTATCTGAAAAATGTGTGGATTGGACTTTTTGAAATACATATGTTAAAGATGTTAGTAAGCATCTACCATGTGCCAGGTACTATTCTAGGCCCTGAGAATGCAGTAGTTTGACAACCAGACGGATAGAACCCTGCTTCTATTCTAGGATGCAGCACCGGGTGGGAAGTTCGTCCTTCCCAGCCTTCACAGCCTGTGCTTCTGTGATGTATAGAGTGGGCACCAGCTCTGCTTGGGATTGTCGCGAGAATCGAAGGAGAAAGCACTTGGAAGACCGTAAATGTTCCTCTCTTATTTTGACCTATAAATTAAACGGATTGAAAATGTTTAAAATGTGTATCAAGGTCACTGCCAGCATTTTTTCATCGCCTCCCTAGTGGATTTTTCATATCGCAAGCAAATTAACGTGGGAAGATTGATAGAAGCTTTTTGCACTGATAGACATATGAACTAATGATCCCAGGGTTTAGGTAGCTTCGGGTACTTCATTCTTTCAGTAGTAAGTGAACCCCTTAACGGGATTGGGATGTATATTTGCAATAACATCTTCGGCAACTGAAAATAGAGTTGAAGAAGGGACATTTACTTATGAGTAATTTTGAAGGGCTTCTGCATTAGGTTTATTTCTGCCTACCCATAAGTTCTTTCCATTTTCTTAAGATTCCTGACTGTCCGACTCTGCCGTTATTCCTAAGTGCAAGTTCAGGTTGGTGAAGGCTGTATGTTGGGGAAAATTAAACTTCTCTACTGATTTTGGGCACTTTTGACCATAACTTCAAATGAAGTTATTCTCTGAGTGCTTCCATTTTGTGATTGGGCTCAATATATTTAAGCACAACTTCCCTGTCCTTAGAGTTTGTCTCAAAACAAAGAGCAAATGATGCAATTAGGATGCAATCCATTGTCTGTGGATTTAAAGGAAAATTATTTTCCACACAACTTGGAAGCTCATGGATAAAGTCAGGTTTCCTTCAGATGCAGTGGGTTTATCAAAAGTGATCTGATAGAGGGAGAGTCTGACTTCGAGGTTAGAGTTTCTGAGTGTGGAACAATGGGGTGTGAAATATCTCAAGTAGCTTTAATTTATGACTAAAATGTCACTTGTGATTCACTCTTCAAATAGTGGTAGTGTTTTTTTCCTTTGAAACTTCAAATGAAGTTGATTTTGGTTAACACTGTATCCTGGTATCTTTGACTTTGAGTGAGAGGAAAGACATGAATGTTTGCCTGCCATCTCCTGTGTTTTTTCTTGTTTTGCTGTTTTGTGAGTTACTGGTCTTGAGAGTGAGATAACGGAAGACTGAAACTTAGTGTTTGTTGTCCCAGTTGTTATGTGCTGTCCAGTTGATTCCGACTCATAGTGGTACTATATGACAGAGTAGAACTGCCGCATAGGGTTTCCAAGGCTGTAATCTTTATGGGAGCAGACCGCCAGGCCTTTTCTCCAGAGGAACAGCTGGGTGGGTTTGAACTGCTAACCTTCCGGTAAGCAGCCGAGTGCTTAACCACGGTGCCACCAGGGTTCCTTGAATCTTAGTATAGGTGTTTTAATTTCTTTAAATTAGAGACTGGTTTTTTGTTTTCCATAGTATTTTATTTTGCCATTGTCCCTATGGGGCCTGACCCTCTCAGGGATCATGTGAACACTGCTGTCCAGTTGATAGAAAAGAGCTGCTTTTTCTAACTCCTTGGAAGAATATTCCCAGAGTGGTGAAGTTACATAATCACTTTGTGTGTGTGTGTGTGTGTGATTTTTCCAGTGAATTTTCTATGTGAGTAGAAATTTTTGCAATGGGATGAAAAAAATGAGATTACAGTTCAGGGCAACAATATAACGTCTTCCTCTTTCCATGATTTGGGAAATGAAGAAAGAAGGTACAAGTTAGTGTTTCCTTATGTTTGAGTGCTCAGACAACTGAAATTATGTTACTTTTTAAAGTGTAAGGACAAACTGTTTCTCATCATTTCCCACTTCGGAAGTGGTCTTTGTGCTTAACTGTGGCAAAAGTCCTGTTTCATCTTTGAGGCTTGGGTGACATTGGTGTTCTCATTTAGGAGATACATATTGAATCCTTCTGACTTTGGGCGAGTGATTTACTCTCCATGTCTCAGCGTTCTTATCTGTGAAGAGAATACCTACCCTTCACGGGTGCATGTTAAAATCATCAAGGCAAAGGAGCCCTGGTGAAACAACGGTTAAATGCTTGGTTGCTAACTGAAAGGTTGACGGTTTTAACCCACTTAGGTGCTCTGCAGGAGAAAGAGCTGGTAATCTGCTCCCATAAAGATTGCAGCCTAGAAAACCCTATAGGACAGTTCTGCTGTGTCACATGGGGTCTCTGTGAGTTGGAATAGCACCTAACAACAACCACAAGTAAGTGATTGAATTCATGTCAAGCCCATATCCCCAGCCTCCCGATCAAGAAAATTGAAGAGTAAGGATCAGCAAGGGAAGATAGGTAAAAAGTACTGCGGAAGGTATGAGGACATACACAAAATACTGTGGGGAGTAGATTTTTAAAGTTTTGCTCCAGGTTGGTAAGAGACTGTCCCTCTCACAGTGGACAGCGCTCCTGAAAGAGCAAGTGTGTTATAGCAGTAGTAAGGTCTGTTTTCTCTATAAAGCTCCAGCTGTGCAGCTGTCTCTGTCCGGTCTCTCTCTGCAGCAGTGCAGTGCTGGGGTTAAGCCACGTGCACGGGCATGCAAGGCAACAGTGGGCTGATCTTCAACAAGTCACTTGACCTCTCTGAGCCTGTTTTCTCATCCTCAGAATGGGGATTATAATAGTACCTGGCTCATGGGATTATTGTGGAGAGTGAAATGAAATCACATATACAAACTACTTATTTGGTACTGTGCCTAGCATATCACATAATGTTTGCTATTACTATTATTACTATTTGCTTTGAAAAAAAAGAGATGATTAAGTGGGAAAACAATAGTTGTTGAAGTGTGTGTGTGTGCACGCGCGCGCGTGCGTGTCTAAAGCCAGTTCTAGTGCATTTAACTCAGGACATTTAGTCCAATCTTCTTTCTTCATGTACCTCACTTGCTGTGCAGTACTGTGCAGTGGCATGGAACTCCTTCTCCACTTGTCCTTTTATTCCTCACCTGGTCCCAAGAAGGTCCTCAGAAAATGTTAAATAGCTGATGAACCTGAAGCCCCTCATTCTGAAGAGTTGGCGTAATTACCCGAGAACAATGTAATTGTTTATGGTAGAGGCTAGGTATACGTTCATATATTTCAGTGTGTCGAGAGTCAATTTTCAGTGAAGCTTTCAGTTAAAATCTCATTTTACGAGAACTTTACATTTGCCCTTCTCTAAAGGGAATGGGAAAGAGAATTTATTGTACCCAGTGCTTGGGAGGAGGGCAGTGGTAGAACTCTCACCTTCCATGTGGGAGACTGAGGTTCAGTTCCCGGGCAGTGTACCTCAAGTGCAGCTACCACTCATCTTTCATTGGACGCTTGTATGTTACTATGATGCTGAACAGGTTTCAGTGAAAATTCTAGACTAAGACAGACTAGGAAGAAAGGCCTGGTGATATACTTCTGAAAAATTAACCAGGAAAAACCCTGTGGTTCACAATGGCCCAGTCCTGTTGTGCTTGGGGTCACCATGAGTCAGCAGCCGACTCGATGGCAACAACGGCAGTACTTGGAAAATGCTCATATTGGGTTGTAGGTATGGTCTTATGTGATAAAGTTGTTAGAAGTAATAATGGACCAGCTAAAAAATGTTTAAGCATTTACCTATTAGGTGTGTTGTCAAATTGAGTATGAAAATGACAGTGGCTGATGGCCCAGTGTCATCAGTCATTTGGCCTAGAAATCAATGAGAGTCAAGCCTCTTTGTACTGTCTTTGGGGTTTATATTTTCTCTCAGGTTTCTATTTCGTGAGGCTTTTTTTGTAAATGGAAAACAGGAGTTAGCGGATGATGTGATGAAGGGCTGTAGGTGTGGTTAATAGTTGTTAACATCTGAAGTTAGTGGTTTTTATTTAGCCTTTTTTATACCCTCCAACACTTCTTACCTTTATCTTTTTTTTTATAAATTGTATGTTAGGTGAAGGTTTACAGAGCAAACTAACTTCTCATTAAACAAGACGCATACTGTTTTGTGACATTGGTTGCCAACCCTGCAACATGTCAGCACTCTCCTCTTCTTGATCTTGGGTTCCCCATTACCAGCTTTTTTGTCGCCTCCTGCCTTCTCGTCCTGGCCCCTGGACTGGTATGCCCATTTAGTCTCATTTCGTTTTATGGGCCTGTCTAATCTTTGGCTGAAGGGTGAACCTCAGGAGTGACTTCAGTACTGAGTTCAAAGGGCGTCTGGGAGCCATACTCTCGGTGTTACTCCAGTCTCTGTCAGACCAGTAAATCTGGTCTATTTTTGTGAGTTTGAATTTTGGTCAACATTTTTCTCCATCTCTGTCCAGGACCCTCTCTTGTGATTCCTGTCAGAACAGTCAGTGGTGGTTCCTGGATGCCATCTAGTTGTGCTGGACTCAGTCTGACGGAGGCTGTGGTAGTTGTGGTCCATTAGTCCTTTGGACTGATCTTTGATTTTGTTCATTCTCCCTTGCTCCAGATAGGTTAGGACCAGTGGAGTATCTTAGATGGCCACTCACAAGCTTTAAGACCACAGACACTACCTACCAAAGTAGGATGTAGAGCATTTTCTTTATAAACTGTTATGCCACTTGAGCTAAATTTCCCTGAGACCATGGTCCCCAGCCCTCAGCCCAGTAATTTGATCCCTCAGGGAGTTTGGATGTGTTTATGAAGCTTCCATGACCTTGTCTTGGTCAAGTGGTGCTGACTTCCCCGGTATTATATACTGTCTTACCCCTATCTTGGTTTAATACCTCAAAATTACGTTGAGACAAGATTTAGAGATCTCTAAATGACCTCTGAGCAGGTTGGAAACTCACAGACTTTGAGGAGCTGGGGGTTTGAAGCTGCTGCAGGTGAACCCAGGACTTTATCCTTCCAAGAAAAGTAAACTGTGTTTTGGGTAATTTTCTGTAATGGGGTCTTCAGGCTAGATCTTTAGCCAAAAAATGGAGGTCCTCACAAGAATTGTAGAGACAGCCTTGTAGGTTTAAGGAGTGGCTTCATCAAGGAAAAGGAGAAAAATTCTGCCCTTTGTGCCAGCCGAACTCCCCCTGGCTTCCCCCACTAGAGGCCACATCTCATGACTGAGGAGTTCTGCAATTCTTTGCTGAGTGCTGTGGATGAGATTTGTTTTCAGGTTGCTTTTTAGAACTACAGTGGTTCTGTGCTTGCCTTTCATCCCATTCTCTATGAATTCCAAAGCTTTAGAATAGCCATCAGTCAGACACCAGATACTTGGAAAGTACCTACTACTGATTTAGTCAGAAAGAGATACTATGTTGACTTAAAAAAAAAAAAAAAAGTACAGCTAAACTGGACTACAGGGAGCTCTGGTGCTAACGGAAAGGTTGGCAGTTTGAAACCACCCAGTGGTTCTGCAGGAAAAGCCCTGGCGATCTGCTCCTGTAAAAATTACAGCCAGAAGACCCTGTGGGCAGTTCTGCTCCCTCACATGGGGTTGCCATGAGTTGGAATCAACTTGACAGCACCCAACAACAGTGACAAAAATTGTATTACAGCACCTTAATTTTTAGAACTCAAAATTATGTTATCACACACTTAGGAAAAAACTTCCTGGGATTTAGTTTTCTGAGATCTTTTTATATTGCCCTTTTATATATCATTTTCCATCTTGCTGGCGGTTGCTCTTTTTATTTCCTCATTCTCTGCTGCTTTATCACTTATTGCCCAATCAAGAAAGTAGACGTCTCTCTAGATATTTCAAGCAGAGAGAGATTTAATACAAGGAATTTGTTATAGAGCTGTTGGAACGGCTGGAGGTGCAAAGGGAGGAGAAGGAGTTTGTGGAGGGTAAAAGGGAGGAGAGGGGTGTGTGGAAGTGCAAAGGGAAGAGAAGGGGTGTGTGGAGGGGAAAAGGGAGGAGAGGGGTGTGTGGAGGGGAAAAGGGAGGAGAGGGGTGTGTGGAGGTGCAAAGGGAGGAGAGGGGTGTGTGGAGGTGCAAAGGGAGGAGAGGGGTGTGTGGAGGCGCAAAGGCGGGGGGGGGGTGGAGGCGCAAAGGGAGTTGTTGCCCAGAGATGAGGAAGCTGCCTGTGGGCTGGAGCCCAGGGGTCCGCACTCACACACAAGCTGCCGCTGCTGCTTTTGAATCATATTGCTGCAGTCAAGCAGGAACCCAGAGGCTAGCCCTCTGCCTGGGCTGCTGGAGCCTGTAGTGTGAGCAGTTGGCGGAAGTCCTCCACAGTCACTCCCTGGTGCTGTTGGAGGTGTAGAACCAGAAAAAAATGGCAGATTCACCTTCCTGCCATCCTGACTCCAGCTGGAGACAGATGGGCACCTGGGAAATGTAGTTTTCAGGCTTTCAGCCCTGGTGATGCAGAAGGGAACGTGGTTGCTTCGGATGATGACTTTGTTGTAGGCAGTGGTGAGCAGAGAATGCACTGTGAAGGAGGTGAGGCTTATGCTGACGGAACTCAGATGGGTGGAGAAGAGGTCTGATGGCAGTCCAGGTGAGGGACGTGGAGTGTGTGATGGCATGGGGTGTGTGATGGTGTGGAAGCAGGGCCTACAAGGCCTGTTCTGGGAACAGCTTGGAGTATGGGTTCTTCTTGAATGGGACTTGTAAATAAGGTTGGAAAGATAGGTTGGGGTCAAATTTTGGGATGGGGGTTGTGATAAAAACTGTTTTAAGATTAACCCAGAGCACTGTACACAGCGATTTGGCCTGGGAAAGACTAGGGAGAAAGCTCTTATGATAGTTCAGGGGCAGAAGTAACAGTGTGGGAGTGGAATTAGAGAGGAGCAATCTGTCTAAGACAGGCTTTTTAACCAGTATAGCTGTCATGAGTGGGGGCAAGGAATTGATTGAATACAGGTGGTCCCTGACTTACGATGTATTTGAGTTACTGCGAACTGCACTTACGACCCTCTGGGGTTTTTTTGTACATCTTATTATTAGCAATGTGTACTGCATACAATGTGGCAGTGTGTGATTTGCTGATGTCATTGTATCTGTAAGTTTATATGTAATGTTTCCAATCCCCAAAGACAAAAAAAGGTTGACTTTATGAAGTTACTTGATAGTAAAAAAATAAAGTTACTGATAATAAAAGACAGTAACAATGAAAACTAAAAAAAAAAAAAAAAAAGGCATTTGCGTCAGAACTGATTTACAACAGAGTCGTCAGAATGGAGCCCCGTCGTAAGTTGGGGACTACTTGTAATACATTCTGATTTTGTGCCCGTTTTTCTGCATGAACTGAGTTTGTTGATTACTTTGTGATCTTGGAAAGGTCTTTGCCCTCTATTTCTCATTTCTTCACCTCTCTGTAGGATGATCAGTACCGCAGACATTTCATGCAGACCTAGAACTCAGTGATATTGGTAGGATCTCTCTTGAAGTGGTGCCAAAAATTCCCTTTGCTCATAAATTGTGCTGGTAAACCTGAACCATGTGTAACCTCTGCAGGGACCTTGATCACTTGAGGCAACACCTGTATTATTTGGACATACCTTTTGTTTTGTTCATTAGCCACTTAACCCATTTAGCAGGTATTTATTGAGCTGGGTACTATGTTTGTGCTGAGGTTGAGTAGGAAGCAGAATCGGTAAGACACTCGGGCCATCTTCTTGAGTTAACAGTTTAATGAGACAGGCATTAAAGCAAAAACAGTCACTAGGCCTTAGGCCTTTGTAGGTGCTGGTCCATATTCCGCATTATTAACTCCCCTGCCTCCCTCATGCCTTTGCTCTCATGCCCCCTGCTCAGTGGGCCCTTCTCTGACCACCCTTTTTAACATTGCACATACCTCCTCCCCACACTCTCAATCTCTTACCTCTTTTAAAAACATTATTATCCTTTTTAATATATTTTATTTTTTGTTCTTGAGAATATACACAGCAAAACATTCACCAACTCAACGATTTCTACATGCATACAATTCAGGGACATAGATGACATTCTCCAAGTTGTGCAGCCATCCTCACACTCCTTTTCCAAATTGTTCTTCCTCCCCCAGTAACATAAACTCTCTGTCCCCTGAGGTTAATAATTAGTTTTTGAATTATCTGTTTCCCCTTACTAGACTGTGAGTTCCATGAGGGTAAGGCTCCTTGTCTGTTTTGCTTATGGCTGTGTCTCTAGTGCATACAACAGTGGCTGGCACAATAGTAGGTGCTTGCTCAGGAGTTTTTTATTGAATGAATGAATGAAAGATGGGGCATCCAGGGAACTGAAAGGAGGCCACAGCTGCTAGAGCCAAATGAGGGAGAAGTAGGGTGGTGGAGATGAGCTCACATAGGGACCAGAGGCCATGTGAATTTGGGGCTTTAGCATTAGAGCGCGGGAAGCTCTGAAGGGCTATGAGCAGGGATTGGCAAGGTCAGATCTGTAGAGAGCAAGGGCTGCAGAGAGCAAGAGTGGACGTGGGAAGGGACACGTGAGGCTGTGGGGATCTGGGTGACTGAGCTGCCCTGGCAGCAGTTATGTTCTCTTCCTCAGTTGTATTTGAGTGTCCCTTCCAAGGGTTGGGATTGATTCTTATCAGCTGGATTATAATTGCATGCACTTAGGTTATCATTAGCCCCAGGAGAGCTACCTGTCTCCTTGAAGAACATCATTGTTCAACTCTGCTGCTGATGGATGAGAGCTGTCAAGATAGCTTGGCTGTGAGAGGCCATTTGACTGGTTTGTGTCTGTGTGTGCTGGTCCTCCCCGCTGCAGGATTGAATGACCTGGCTAAGGAGAGAGACCAGGCCTCTTGGCGACTCTCCAAATGTTCCTTTTTAAACTTTGATTTTGCCATTTTGGAGGCTGCTCGTGCTTTCTTGCTGTTGGAATTTGAGCTGCTTTGGCCACTTGAAGAAGACCCTTTCCCTTGCCTTTGCCTTTGAAATCTAACTTGACTAGCCTGGGAGAGGTAGGAATGTGTTGGCCTTCTGACATGTTCCTTGGCAGAGTAATTGAGGCAGCCCTTCATAAAGGTCACTTTGGAAGAATATTAGTTGGGTACTTAGCATTCTTGGCATTCTTGTGGAATGATACAGGTTTATGGCTTTTTTTTTTTTATTAAGTTCTTAAAATCAAATGGTCTGTAATTAGAAGCAAGCACATATAAAACTTTGTGACTCCAGACAACACTAGTCTCACTGTATTGGCTTACAGAGTGGAGTTTGCGCCTGCAGGTATTTAGCTCTTGTTGGGGGGAATGGGAAGGGTGTGAGAAGGCTCTATTGAGCACCTTCTACCCTGGCTTTTAGCTTCTGCTCACTGAGCCTGGGCCGGGCAGCATGTGGACGACAGCCTTAGACCTCAGTTGCCTTTTGAGTGCACCTGACCTGGTTTTTAGCTCTTGTGATTCAGCTGTTTGAGTTGAGCTCTCTGCTAAATAGTCAGTATGGGAAATGGAGTTGAGCAGACTTAAGTTTTTTAACTCATGCAATTATGAGACTAGATGAGCTTTGATACATATATTTCAATTGCTGTCTTTGAAATGGCCCGTTGTAGTGTTTTAAATAAGACAGTGGAGGAATATACAAATTCAAGGACTGACAAGTTGTTACAAAACAAGCTCCCGCCCCAAACCAAACTGAACCAAACCGGAAACAAGTGACAAAACCCCTACCTTTTTCTATTGTGTAGGATTCACAGGGCAAAGAAGGGCTTAGGAAGGTGTGTGCTTTCTCTTCATCAGAGTGTAACCTGTGATGGCCTGGTGAAGAAAACTGAGAGTCAGTATATTTGATTTGGCCTTTTGGTACATACAGGTTATGTAAGTTCACATGCCCACGCCTGTGCTCTTAAGGGGAGTTAATAGTCAGAAGGGGTTGTCATTTTCTGGCTGGCAAAATTAAGCCCCTGACAGGCTGTTTCACAGTAGCTTTTCTGAGCTGAAAGTAGAAATAACAGGTGGACGCTGGTGACTGATGTGAAGGAATTGGAAAGACAACATGCCCGAGCAAAGGCGCTGGGGTGAGTCAGTCCTGCTCGACTCCATATTCCCTCTTCATTCTGTATTAGTCATTTTAGCCATATTACACAAGTTTTCATTAAAAAAATTTTTTTTTTAATAATATTGTGTTTTTGGTGAAAGTTTACACAGCAAATTAGGTTCCCATTTGACAATTTCTGCACAGGTTGTTCAGTGGTATTAGTTACATTTTTCACAATGTGTCACATTCTTATTAATGGCTTTCTGGTTGTTCTGTTTCCACTGTTCTAGTTTCCCTGCCCCTCATTTAAGATTTTAACACAGTAGGTGTTATGGGTAGTCAAGTCAGGTCTGATGATAAGGTTTTTATAATGGTGGTATACTTGTCTATTCCATTCTTCCTGGTATGAGTTAGAAACCTGCAGTAGCTATTTGTCATAAATCAAGTTTTTAAAACGACTTTTCACAATAAAGTAGCTGCTTCATGCTCCTCCTGCAGGCTATGTGTAACCTGGGGAGTGGGAGGTGAGGTCACCTGGGGAGAAGACCAGTGGGTTTGTGTTAGGATGAAACAGTGGAGGCATTTTATGCATACAGAACGGAGAAGGGTACGTTGTTAATCTAATGGGGAGCTCCACAGGACAGTGAGACTGAGTATGTGTTCTAAAATTTGGACCAAGAGACAATGGTTTTCTGTATAGCAGCCAAATACATGAGGTCAGGGTGCTCCCTCTAGCAGGTTGGACAGCTGTTGTGGAAGAGTAGGCAGGGCCTGTTTTCCTGAAGTCTCAGGGCTGAAGCTGTGATAAGAGATGACTCATTGATGTCCATGAAAAAGTCACTGGCCAAGCACTTTCTAAGGAATGGTGGCTGATAAGGAGGAGCTAGTTACTATTCTGGTCTGTTATCTAAGGGAAAATCAGAGCTAGTATTTGATAGAAAATGCCATTTATTAAATTCCTTATATGACCACAAGTGGTTGCTTAGTTATTTTTGGGTTCCCTTGCAGAACATGTTACTTTTATAGCTTGAAATTTATCTTCCTGTGTTGGGTAGTAGGTAGATAGAACATGGTACAGAAAGTCATAAAGTCTCCATATGATGAGGGCGGAGATGGTTGCTGTAATAGATGGTCCTGGCTCAGTGTCCCTCCTGTTTGTCCCTTTCCCAGTTGTTTTGATTCTAGGATCTTGATTCATCTTTTCTCCGCTACTCACTCATTTCCAGAGCATGGTGTAGAAGTAGCTCAGGGGTGGGGTAAGAAGTGAGGAAGTGACCTTGATGGAGCTTGCTGAGGGTGTGGGGGACCCTGAGTTCTCCAGATGGCTGAGCTCCTTTTTCTCTGTCTCAGCTCTCTGTGTGTACTAAAACTGTCTGACTGACTGACCGAACACCCGACTTCCCTTCTCCTTGTTAGCTTCCTCATCTCTGACATTGGGCCCATCTCTTACGTACTTGGCTGCCTGCTCTAAGGAGCTCTGCCTTCAAGGGGCTTTTCATTTGGAGAGAAAACAGATGCACATCCCTCTAGAAATCCTTTTACTTGTTAATCCGAAGAAGAATCTTTGGAATTTTTCTCAAATCGCCAGTTTTCTTCAGATTTTACTTCTTAGTTATCTGTCCTTTCCCCTCCATCGACTCTCCTGACAGTGAGCCATAGGTCTAGCGGTTTCAGTATGGGAAGGAAATTATGGCCTTGAGCACAGTCTGAGGGAATCTGGCTCTCAGGCACTTCCTGTGAGCCACCGCGACATTCCAGAGCCTGGGCCCTGACAAGGCTTTTCAAAGGAGCTTCTTGGCCACCACTGTGTCAGTGTTTCCAGGCCTAGGCAGTTGTTTTTCATGGTGCTTATTATCCCCAGGTCTGACTTAGCCTTTACATGGGAACCAGTTACCCAGTGCGCTGAGGGGAAACTAGCAGGCCAGAGATCTGAGGGAGGAGGCTAAGAGTACCCACATGCTTCAAAATAATCTTTTTAGCCCAGACCTGGCCATGTCATTCTTGGTCAGAAACCTGTGGTTTCTCAGAGCCATACAGAATACTAAAGGCCATCCACAGGCTGGCCCCCGACCTCTGCATGCCACTGGCAACCCCTTGCCCCCAACCAGCCAGACACCCCGTCCCGTAATGCCTGTGCTCCCTGTTTTTGTCCTCTGGGCCAGGACAACAGGGAGAGTGGTGAGATGTGACCCCAGGGATGTGGGGGATCCTGGGTTCTCTAACTAGCTGAGTTCCTTTCTTTCTCTTTGTCTCAGTAGTTTTTAATCTGGATAGGTTTACTGAATGAGTAGAAAGGGTGTGGAAGACAGATTGGGAAGCTCTTTTGATGCTTATCTTTTGGGAATTAGACAGTCAAATGTCTGAGTATTAAAGGGTACATAGTTTGTTGGGATGGTATGGGCACTGTGGTGCTTAAAAAAAAAAAAAACCACACCAGTAAGAATACAGCCAGCTGCCATCCAGTAGAACTGTGTTGCATAGGGTTTTCAGTGGCTGATTTTTCAGAAGTAGATTACCAAGTCTTTCTTCTGAGGTGCCTCTGAGTGGATTTGAACCTCCAGCCCTTTGGTTAGCAGTCATGTTAACTGCACCACCCAGGAACGCCAGCGTGATGCTGTTGTTGTATGCCATTGAGTTGATCCTGACTCAGAGCGACTCTGTAGGGTGGAGTAGAATTGCTCTGTAGGGTTTCGAAGGCTGTAATCTTTATTGGAGCAGATCACCAGGTCTTTTCTCCCACAGAGATTCAAACCTCACTTAACCACCAGGGCTCCTTAATGTGATGCTAAACATATGTAAATCATAAAGTGTTTGGAGCTATTTTAAAAAACAGTTTTTAAAGACAGTTTATTAAAACAAAATCATTTTATGTAGGACTCTGGCATACAAAAGAGATCAAATTGGAATTGCTCTGGTTGAAGTGAGGCTAGAAGGGCTGATGTGCCACCTGTTCGGCCTTCTCTGGAGTAGTGAAGAATGGCTGGTACATCACGGCTTTCCAGAGCAAACGTGTCTCCTCACTTGCTGCACTGAGGATTAGTCACCTGTTTGACTGGACCCAGGCAGGTGGCTGGTGTGGAGCAGGGGGACAGTGTATTGTAGTACGTCAGAGAATGGGCTGTGTGAACTTGAGTTTCTTCATCTTTCTGAATTATGGCCTTTGTAAAAGCCATCTCGACTAGTGTAGAAAACAGGCACGGTATGAACAGTTAATGAAGTGGACATTCATGAAGCCACCACCCCAGTGAAGAAATAGAACCAAGGCTCCACTTGAGTCCTTTTTCTATCGTATCTCTCTTCCTCTCCTCAAAGCAGGGACCTGAGATCCACTTTTCACATATTGAGGTGGTAAATATTTGGATAAGAAGTAATAGTATTTTTCATAATAACTTTTTGTTAATGATACCGACATGTAACAGCTTTTCATTCAGAAAATCCAGTTTGTTTTAAAAATATTCAGTCATCTAGTCATCGCCTCTAAAAGAAAACGGAAAAACGCCCCAGTTTAGCAGATTCCCAAGTATGATAAATTGAGCCTAAGGCACAATTTTGTGCTGACTCCAGGCCTCTCCCCATATTCTGTCTTGTGGCTGTTCATTTTCCATCTCATACCTCTGCTTTTAACTTCATTTGAAACATGTAAGTAAATGCGAAGGCCAGAAAATGGAAGGGACGAACATGGGAACAGGTAGTCCCCATTAAGTCAGATACCTGGTTTTGTCTTTTTTTTTTTTTTTTAGTTTTCATTATTATTGCCTTTTATTATCAGAATCTTTATAAGTCCAACCTTTCTTTGTCTTTGGGGTTGGCCTGAGAGTGATAACATCAGCAAATTATGAGCTTTGACACTGTATGTAGTACATATTACTAACGATAAAATGTACCCCCCCCCCCAAAAAAAAAGACAGCTGTAAGTGCGGTTCAGTTGTAATATGAATATGACCTAAGTCAGGGACTGCTTGCATTGATTTTGTTTTGTGTGCATCCTAAATTAGTCCTTTAACCCATGGGTCGAAATTTGTTCCCTACTTAAATTTGCTGGATTTAGAAGTTGATTGTTCTAGTTCTGTGTAACCATTGTCATTAGCTTCATTAAGGTGCATTCGATAAAATTAAAAACTAACCATTCTTTTCATGAATGTTTATGCATGTACTATAACTTTTATTACTTGCAGTCGCCTATTTTAGGACTAGCAATTTATAAAAAAAAAAATTGCTAGTATAGAATGATGCAAATGAGCGGTGAGGAATAATTAGAGATAATGGGCAGAAGTTTTCATGTCACCTTGAAATGCTGTCAGGGGAATAGTAAGGCTTACTGTTGGACTTGTAAATCAGCTGACCTATTTTTCCCAGTTCGCAGAAATGCCTGTTTCTTCAGCATTGTCCTCTATTTGCAAGGCACATTTCTCTGAGATGGTGCTTCCACTTTTCTTACATTTTCAGAGACATTTTTATGGAGAACATTTTTTCAAAAAGAACCTTTTTCTGAGAAGTTTTTTTTTTAACTGAATCGATCACGTGTACTTAGAAACAGCTACTACTGAACTAAATGTATAGGTTTTATTGACCATTTAAAAAGTCAGCGTATCACTGGCCTTAACACCAGAAAATCCAAAGGTAAAACTAGCAGTTTTGGGGGGTGGGAGGGTTTTGGTTTGGTAAGAATCTCAGCTCACCGTGGTAATGGCAGATACACTGTGATACGTAGGCTTACTGGAGTGCTTTCAATTTTGAATTTGCCTTGGTTTTAAATTTCCTTTGGGATGGAATATTTTTACAGCTTATCAGAAATCCTACTTGTTTTTTGTTTTTCTTAATATAGGTAACCCAGTAGAAATTTTGCATCAGTAAGGCAGATTTCTTTGCTTTTGATTTTGTCTTTGTTTATAGTTCCTTGTGCTTTGATCAGATGGCTTGATTAGCGCACTCCATAGCTACCTGGTCGTGAGCTGCTGAGGATAAAGTTCAAGGAAGTGCTTTTGCTGAAGGCAGCCCCCTTTATTCACCAGAGGAATTTGATTTCACCCTGTGAACAACTTGGCTTAGAAATTTTGTTTTTCTGAGACTAGCTTGTCGAGTTCTGCACACCTCAAACCATGAGAACTGTGTCTGGGTGAAAAATGGGCTGCTGGCTTTTTGTAGGATGGGATGGCTGGAATGGTGAGATGGCAGCATGGTTCTGTTTTCTACCCTAGAATTCAAAGGTAACTTTACCAGGGGAGAAAAGAAACAGAGGCATTTGCCAGAATTACCAGTGGAGCGTTAGGGACTCTTTCATAGCTGCTCTTGAAAACATTAACATTGGGTCAGATTATTTTCAAAACAGACTTCTGTGTTATCAGTGCTTGCAAATCTTTTGACCCTTTGTATTTTCCATGTTGAACTCTCTGGAGAGTGCTTGCTGTACGTCAAGTTTGCAGAGGGTATAGTGAGAGTGGTTTTGATGGGAGGGAGGAAGGAAGGCAGTGGAGAAGTAGGAAAGATCCTGTTGATAAAATTTTGATTTTCAAACACCAGGACCAACTACCATTGACAGTAATCCCTATTGCAAGACAATAATCCCTATGTAAGACAATAAGAAGGAACCCTGGTAGTGCAGTGGTTAAAACGCTTGGCTGCTAATGGAAAGGTCATTGGTTGTAACCCACCAGTCGTTCCGTGGGAGAAAGATGTGACAGTCTGCTTTTATAAAGATTACAGCCTCGGAAACCCTATACGGCAGTTCTACTCTGTCCTGTAGGGTCGCCATGAGTCGGAATCGACTCGATGACGAGTTTGGAATTTTTGGCTTTATAGTGAGAGCCGAGTGTACATATCTAAGTGTCCAGGAAGAGCCCATCTGTCACATGAGATTACATGTCTCAAGACCAGATGGTTAAGCAGTTAAATCAGTCTTGCCAAAATCCAGGTGACCCATTTCAGAGATTTCCTGTACCCCGAGCACTAGGATATAGTGAGATGCTGTGGCTATGAGGAAATCCTCCCTCTTATACCAGATGGGAGTAGGTGTGTGTAGCCTAGAGTAGTGGGAGTAACCACTGGTGCTATTCCGGGCAAATATTATTTGCTCTTTGCTTCCTTTATAAATCCATGGTTGTGTTTAACTCCCCCCACCCCTTGTTATTTTTATTTGCATTGGACTGAAAGGTAAAAATATAATTGCCGTATTCAGATGGAGTTTGCTTTTTTATGTAAGATGTTCAACTTCTTAGACTCTGTTAATTGGTAGGGTAAGGAGTTCAGGTGACCATGTTTCCAACAGTAAATAACATCAGTGGGATAAAAGATTATTTTCATACTGGATTCTCACAGGTGAAAATACAGTCTGTTCTTAGTCTGACCCCTGGCTGGCCTTTCAGCTTTTTTACCTCCCACATATGAAAACTCAGTTCCAGTCAGTCTGTCCTAAAACGGGTCTTGTGCTCTTCCATTGTGGTCACCATTCGTGTCCTTTCGCGTCTTTAGAATGCCTAAACCACTTCTCCAAGCCCTGCCAGTCTTTTAAGTACAATTCAAGTTTTACTTCTGCTCTGACACCTTTCCCAGCCACCCCAGAGCCAAGCGATCTTCTCTTCCTTTCTCTGGATCGCAGGAAGTGGTCTATACCATTTATTATCTTGTGGCTCAGTTATTTTTTAAGTGTAAGCATTGTATCTCAAGGAAATTATAAGGTCTTCACCAGTGAGGCCAGTGCCCCGTTCTTCTTTGTTTCATCACATTGCTGTAGCTTTATAAATATTTAGTATTTGATTTGGTTGATGGACAGTGCAGTTCTTAATTCTGAAGATTAGCAACTAGAGTAATAAAAAGGCTAACCCCTCTGAAACATTACAAAGGAAGGAGGGAGTTTAATTTAGTGGCTCTATTACTGGCCGAGTAGTATGTCACTAAGGAGCCCTGGTGGCACAGTGGTTAAAGTGCTCGACTGCTAACCGAAACGTCGGATGTTTGAACCCACTAGTGGCTCTGTGGGAGAAAGATGTGGCAGTCTGCTTCCGCAAAGCTTACAGCCCCGGAAATCCCATGGGGTAAGTTATACTCTGTCCTGTAGGGTCGCTGTGAATTGAAGTTGACTTTGGTTTTGGTCAGATTCTGACAGAAATCACATACAGGAAATGAAGAGTCCCTCCCAGTATCTCAGTGAGCTTCCAAAAGATTATAGATTCCTGTTTGCAGGCATATGCCTGACACATTTTTGCATTTCACCAACTTTAAGCTTCTGTAGATTCATCTGAATTTCACAGATGAATGAATGAGATGAATAAGGACCTTGGACTCCACTTCAGCTTTTCTTCTCCAATTTACCTTTATTCAAAAACAAAAGCCTTAAGAACATTTAGTTTAGAGTTTGTTAATGAGAACGTGGAAGCACTGGGCTTTAAAGAAGCTGTTAGTCCAGTGGTTCAGTTGTCTGGAGAGCAGTGCTCTCTCCTTGCCGGAGCTCTTACAGCCCAGCCTTGCTGACCCTTTTCGCAAGAAAATTCCTCTGGAAAACTCAAGGGTCTGTCGGCAGGGAAAAGCCTTCCTACTTTGGTCCCCCTCCCCTTTCCCCAATACTTATTATTTATCTACTTAAACTTTTTTTCTGATATTTATTGAGTTTTTGTTGAAAGTTTACACAGCAAGTTAGGTTCCCATTTGACAATTTCTATACAAATTGTTCGGTGACATTAGTTACATTTTTCACAACGTGTCAGTGTTCTCTTTAATTGTGTTGTTTGTTCCCTTTCCAGTGCTCTAGTTTCCCTGCCCCCTTATCTTCTCATCTTTGCTGTTGAGTAATTGTTAACCTTTTGGTCTCACACTGATTGGTTTTTAAGTAGGATACGGATCTTAGGGTAATTTCCTTTATTTTGTATGCCACTCTGCTATTTTGTTAATAGGTGATCTCAGAGAATATGCTTTGTTCTAAGTTTAAAGAGTGTCTCAAGGCAATAGTCTCTAGGAGTCCTCTGTTCTCTGTTTGTCGTCTTCTTTTTTTAAATCAGAATTTGAGTTCTGCTCTATATTTTTCACCCGTTCTATCCAGGACTGATTATCGTGACCCGTCAGAAAGGTCAGTAGTGGTAGCCGGGTACCATCTGGTTCTTCTGGTCTCAGGGTAGTTGAGGTCTTGGCTCCTGAAGACTTAATAAAGGAAACATTTTAACCAGCTGCTGCTGATAATTCATAGCTTTAAAAATCCATTCAGAAATTTAAGGCGTTGAGAAATACGAGGTTTAAGAAAGGCTTTTGTTGTCTGTGAGTAACAACGTGTATTTCCCTTCGTTTCCTTGTCAGGGTTAAAAAAATTATGGTAACAAGTATTTTACTTTCTTTGCTAGCAGCTCTCTGAAGTTATTTCCTTATAGTATCGTTAGTTCTATATATGGTTACCTGAAACGAAAAGTATTTTCAGAAGTTGCTGAATATTCTCAGTGGTAGAGACGGTAATTTTGGTTATGGATAATGGTGGTAGGTCTGTGTCTTAGGGGGTCCTTCCAAATCATACAACCCCTGATGGGGGGAGGGGATGAGAGTGCTGGAAAGGGAGGGTGGTATACACCTTCGAGGCGTATCCTGATAGAGTTGTTGACAGTATGGACTTTAGCACTCATAGTAATACTGGGATCGCAGTGACATATGAAATGTGTGCTATCTTGGGAATGTTACCACTTCTTGCTCTGGGTGTTTTGTAGAGGTGTTAAAAAAGAAAACACCCTCCTCCCTTCCAGTTGAGGCACTCTGGTAGAGAGCTGGCATCTTGGTTAAACAAACCACATAAACAACTCTAGAAGCCTGGTGACAAGTTCTAAAAAAGCACTCAGATGTTTGCACTATGTTTTTTCACAGCATATATTTGTGACAAAGAATTGAAAATATTCCTGAAGCATTTTCCTCTCTGAAGTAGTTGAATTATGGTGTAAAATGAGAAACTAAATATTAGGTTGGTTGTTTTTCTTTTTCTAATACAAGCAGCTCTGTGAAACTCAGAAATAAAGGCAGCTACTGTTTTTAAAGGATACTTTTTCCCCACATCAGTTTGAAAAGGGTTAGTAGTGGTGAGTTATTAGAATGCACATTCAGACTTTGCCGTTTGGGTGGCGTAGTTGCCCACGAAGAACACGGATTCCCACGAGACTGAAACTCTGAAGACGTTGCGAAGCTTTGGTCATGCCCTGTCTCTTACTTGCTCTTGCCTTGTGGCCTTTAGATCATGAAATTTAGTGACTCAGCTAATTTTTTTTTTTTTTTTTTTACCCACCATTTAGAAAAGTTGAATATGTATTTGTGACCAAACACTTAAGGTTGTTTCCTTTAAACTAAGTGTTTGATACCGTTTTCAGATTTATAACAGTCTTTGTTTACTGTGTAATTCAGTCCAATTGAGGAACTAGTAAAACTGCATTATCCAGACATCAAAGCTAAGGATAGAATGCACTTATACCAGGGAACCTATTAGGTGTCTAACCAGTGGAAAGTTACCAAAATTAACCACTCCCATGCCGGCTAATTCGCATTTCCTGTCGCTTTTTTAGTTAAGAAGCAGCACTCTGGGTTTAAAATATCAGTTGCTCCCTTCTTGAGAGTTGGGAGTGTTCCTTTCCTCTCTTTAGAGGAGCTTCAAGTAACTGAACCTTTGAACTTGAATGGACTAAGTAGAATATGCCGTTAAAATTTTTATAACGAAACAAGGTGTTGAGTAGATAATGCATTTTAGTCTAGTTCAGAATGGAGCTGATATCTTTATTTCTTTAGGTTTGAAAGCAGGGTGATTTGCTTTTATTTCCCCCTGAGATTTCTGTGAAGGCGTGGGTTGTTGGATCCACTTTACAGAGAATAATCAAGTCAACAGACAATGGATGACTTATTTGCTAGCTGCCTACAACAATCACTTGTGGTAGAACCACTGTGCCAAGTTGTGTTTCCACACTGGTCACGTGGGTGGCCTTGAGACCAGCCGTACACTGGGATGAGGGATTGATAGACAAGGGCTCTGTTACTTGAGCACCCATGTAAAAAATGGTGTGGTGGCTGTGAGGCCTCCCTGTCTAACTTGACAAGGGGGAGAGAGAATAAAGATCATCAGCCCGAGGCTGATTCTTATGAGGCGGAGGTCACACATACCTCCACATGCAAACCTTTTTACCAATTCTGCCACCAGCCGTCCCTCCCACGGCACTTTCTACTTCTCTGCTGGGTTAGACAGTTCGTTACAGTGGCCACACGGAACTCTCAGACCATACTCACAATTATGGGATTTATTAGGGAAGTAACAGGGTACAATTCTGAATCAGGGATGACTCAGGATATAGTTCTTTGATCAAGACAGTCTCTTCTCAGCTATGCTCGCAGGGAGGCCTCTCTCTCAGCTCTGGGCCTCTCAGCCCAGCCTCTGCCCTGCCTGAGGGCAGAGTGTTACAAAGCTCTTTAGCTCTGTCAGTAAGTACCAGAGGCACCCCACTCTGCCAGTAAGCCTCCTACCCAAAGGTGCTCAACTGTCTCACTCTGTGGGTCAGCATACTGACTGCGGCCCCCTTGCTCTGTGGGCTTACCCCACCATGCCATCTCATGTCAGTCTCCTGGTTCTGTTGCTGCCATTTTTCTGCTGGGCTTGCCGACACTTCTCAAGGACTCTTTCTGTCTCCTGGGTCTAGGAGGTTCCTGGCCCAGGGACCCTGAGTCCAAAGGATGTACTCTGCTCCTGGCTCTTGATGGTAGCGAGGTCCCCCCTCCAGCCTCTGGAATTGGTTCATTTTAAGCCCAGAGGGATGGCAAAACTGACCAATCACCTTGTTAGGGTTTCTCACACCTTATTTGTATTATTAGCAGGTTGTCTAATCCCCTTGGTGGGCCAGAAGTACCTTATTTGCATAATCCCACCCAGTCATTGTGTGGAAGTCACAAAGACTGTGTCTAGAAGGGTGACATTGAGTAATTCACTGCACCATAACCCATGACTTTTCCTTCAAACTTTACTCAGTGTTCCTGTTTGAGGCTCTGGGAAACTTGAGTCTATTTGTGGGTTGAAACAAAATTCAATATGTATGCTACAGAGTAATGTGCAAAAGCACTTCGATTTTGTACAAATCTTTCTTGTTCAGGTATACCAGAGGATGGATGTGTGTTAATTGCTTTAGATCTTCATAGATAAATAAATCGAAAGCTGCCCTTGAGTTGACTCCTAACTCTGTGACGACTGTATACAGCAGAACGAAACATTGCTTGGTCCTGCGTTATTGTCATGATCGCTGGCACGCTTGAGTCCATCATTGCGACTGTTGTGCCAGTCCATCTCACTAAGGGTCTCCCTTGCCCTCGGTGGCCTCTACGTCAGCAAATACTATGGCCTCATCCAGCGACTGATCCCTCCTGATGATGGGACCAGTGCAGGCGAGCTGGATAGTATTCTGTTGTGATCCATAGGTTTTTACTGGCTGATTTTCAGAAGTAGATCTCCAGGCCTTTCTTCCTAGTCTGTCTCAGTCTGGAAGCTCTGCTGAAACCTGTCTACCACGGGTGACCCTGTAAGTATTTGAAATACTGGTGGCATAGCTTCCAACGTGCAAGCCACCACGGTCCGACAAACTGACAAATGGGCGGTGGTAGATCTTCATAAGAATCTGAAAATTTTGTTAACATAAACAGCCACCTAGGGAAGTAGATGATGGGGAAGGTTTATTTTTTTGTCTTTCCGTGGATTCTTCACTGGATCCTGCTGAAGTCTGGAACTTGGTTCTTTGGGACCTGCCGTTAGGTTACCTGGAGGGATTGCTTACAGTCACTGAAATTTCCCTTTTTAAAATGGTCCAACGATATGTACAGACCACAGCTCACCACATCTTATTTCCATAGGGAGTTTGGTTTTCTGGGTTATCAGAGGAAAATGTGGATGTTTGGAAAAAGTCTGTGACCTTTTGAGGTTATCCTCATAGGGCATAACCATGCTGTCCCTCCCGTTGTCCCCTTGTTCCCCCCTTGAGAATAATGGGTGGTGGCCAGACTTCCTGCAGCATTTTTTAGGAGATAGGCTTACAAAGCATCAAGGTGGTGGAAATGCTAGGTTCTTTCCAGGCATAAATGAGTTTCAGAATAAAATTGCTGTTTATTTTTAATTCTCTTGTTTGTGATTGTCTCAGGGGACTGTTCATTTGGCTTCAGGTTCAGCAATTGCACAGTCATATCTGAGCCTATGAGTAAAAGGCCGTACAGCATAAACTGTATAGCCGGAAGACACTTGTGTAGAGGCAGCTAAGGCTACATATTTTAGTTTCTCAGCCAGAAAGTTGCTAAAGACTTTTTGCAAGACAACTTAAGCATTTCGTTGTTTCAGCTGTTCAAACTGTAGCCCCTTTAAGGCGCTATTTAATAGCTGCATTCTGTGGTTCCCAGTAACCTTCAGAAAAGACTTCAAACTCTTAAAGTGGCTTAAATCTGGTTCCTGCTTATTTGCTAATCCATCTAACCCATCTGCTCCCAACACATACACTTTATTGCAGCTGCTTCCCCCATATAGATTGTACTTTTTTGTGGAGGAGGGAGGGAGGAGTCTTTGCACTTTTCAGTGCTTCTATCAAAAATGTGTTTTATACGTACTTCAGGTCTCACCTGAGATGAAACTTCCTTCAGAAAGATTCTCCTAAATCCAAAAGGCTGGCTCTGGGGACCCTTTAATATTTGCTCAAAGAGTTGCTTGTCTCTTCATTCATTCATTCACTAAATGTGTCAAGCACTGGGCCATAAGCAGGGGACACAGAAGTGAACAGGGCAGGCGTGGGCCTTATCCTCACAGAGCTTATATTCTTATCAGGGAGAGTATCCCACAGCCACATCCTTAAAACTTTTTATTTGGAAGTAATTGTGAACTTACAAAAAGTTTCAAAAATAAAAGTAGCATAAAAGACGACTGTAGCATAAAAACCTGTTGCCATCAAGTGATTTTCTGACTCATAGCGACCCTGTAGAACAGGGTAGAACTGCCCCATAGGGTTTCCGTGGGTGTAATCTTTTTTTTTTTTTTTTTTTTTACAGCCACCACATATCTGTCAGTTTGTCGTACCGTGGTGGCTTGCGTGTTGCTATGGTGGCTGGAAGGTAATGCTACTGGTATTTCAAATACCAGCAGGGTCCCATGGTGGACAGGCTTCAGTGGTGCTTCCAGACTAAGACTAGGAAGAAGGACCTGATGGTCTGCTTTTAAAAGAGCTGGCCAGTGCAAACCTTATGAATAGCAGCAGAACATTGTCTGGTATAGTGCTGGAAGATGAGCCCCTCAGGTTGGAAGGCACTCGAAATACGACCGGGGAAGAACTGCCTCCTCAAAGTAGAGTCAACCTTACTTACGTGGGTGGAGTAAAGATTTCAGGGCCTTTATTTGCTGATGTGACTCAAAAAGAGAAGAAACAGCTGCAAACATCCTTTAATAATCAGAATGTAGAATGTATAAAGTATGAATCAAGGGAAATTGGAAGTCTTCAAAAATGAAATGGAACACATAAAGATCAATATCCTAGGCATTAGTGAGCTGAAATGTACTGCCATTGGCCATTTTAAATTGGACAATCATATGGCCCACTATGCCAGGAACAACAAATTGAAGAGGAATGGCATCACATTCATCATCAAAAAGAAAGTTGTAAGAGCTATCCTAAAGTTCAATGCAGTCATTGATAGATTAATATCCATACACCTTGAAGGAAGACGAGTTAACGTGACTATTACTCAGATTTACGCACAAACCACTAATGCCAAAGATGAAGAAATTGAAGATTTTTACCAACTTCTGCAGTCTGAAATTGATCAAACATGCAATCAAGATGTATTGGTAATTGCTGGTGATTGAAATGTGAAAGTCGGAAGCAAAGAGGAAGGACCAGTAGTTGGAAAATAGGGACTTGGTGATAGAAATGACGGCGGAGATCGCCTAATAGAATTTTGCAAGGCAAACAACTTCTTAATTGCAAATACCCTTTTTCAACAATATAAACTGCAACTCTACATGTGGACCTCGCCAGTTGGAATACACAGGAATCAAGTCAACTACATCTGTGGAAAGAGATGATAAAAAAGCTCAATATCATCAGGTAGAACAAGGCCAGGGGCTAACTGAAGAACAGACCATCAATTGCTCATATGTGAGTTCAAGTTGAAGCTGAAGGAAATTAAAACAAGTCCATGAGCACCGAAGTATGACCTTAAGTATGTCCCATCTGAACTTAGAGACCATCTCAAGAATAAATTTGATGCATTGAGCACTAACAGGTCAAAGACTAGACGAATTGTGGGATGACATCGAGACACCATACGTGAAGAAAGCAAAAGGTCACTAAAAAGAGAGGAAAGAAAGAAAGGACCAAAATGAATGTCAGAAGAGACCCTGAAACTTGCTCTTGAACATCAAGTAGCTAAAGCGAAAGAAAGAGATGATCACATAAAAGAATTGAACAGAAGATTTCAAAGGGCAGCTTGAGAAGGCAAAGTAAAATATTATAATGAAATATGCAAAGACCTGAAGTTAACAAAAGGGAGGAACATGCCCAACATTTGTCAAACTGAAAGAACCAAAAAAATTCAAGCCTCAAGTTGTGATATTGAAGAATTCTACGGGCAACATAGTGAACAACGCAGGAAGCATCAAAAGAAAATGAAAGGAATACACAGAGTCACTGTTCCAAAAAGAATTGGTTGACATTCCATCATTTCAAGATCAAGAACCGATGGTACTGAAGGAAGAAGTCCCAGCTGCACTGAATGCAATTGTGCAAAAACAAGGCTGCAGGAATTGATGGAATACCAGGTGATTTGTTTCAACAAACCAATGCAGTGCTGGAAACATTCATTTATCTATGCCAAGAAATTTGAAAGACAGCTACCTGGTCAACTGACTGGAAGAGATCCACATTTATGCCCCTTCCAAAGAAAGGTGATCCAACCAAGTGTGAAAATATCGAACAGTATCATTAATATCACACGCAAGTAAGATTTACTGAAGGTAATTCAAAAGTGATTACAGCAGTACGCTAACAGGGAACTTCTAGAAATTCAAGCCTGATTCAGAAGAAGACATGGAACGAGGGTTATCGTAGCTGATGTCAGATGGATCTTGGCCAGAAAGAGAGCATACCAGAAAGATGTTTACCTGTGTTTTATTGGCTATGCAAAGACGGACCATATGAAGACTGGGAATCCTGTAGCAGTTAATTGTGCTCATGAGAAATCTGTATGTAGACAAGAGGCAGTTAGTTGTTCAAACAGAACAAGGGGATACTGAGTGGTTTCAGATGAGGAAAGGTGTGTGTCAGGGTTTTATTAACAACCTGCGATATGTAGATAACACAGCCTTGCCTGCTGAAAGTGCGGCACTTACTGATGAAGACCAAAGACTTCAGCCTTCAGTATGGGTTACGCCTCAACATAAAGAAAACAAAAATTCTCACAACTGGACCAATAAGCAATATCATGATAAACAGAAAAGATTGAAGTCATCAAGGATTTCATTTTACTTGGATACACAATCAACACCCATGGAAGCAGCAGTAGGGAAATCTCATGACATACTGGATTGGGCAAATCTGCTGCAAAAAAAAAAAACTCCTTAAAATGTTAAAAAGCAGAGATGTCGATTTGAGGACTAAGGTGCACCTGACCCGAGCCATGGTGTTTCCAGTCGCCTCATATGCATACAAAAGCTGGACAATGAATAGGGAAGATCAGAGAAGAATTGATACCTTTGAATTATGGTGTTGGAGTATTGAATATACTGTAGACTGCCAGAAGAACCAACAAATCTGTCTTGGAAGAAGTACAGCCAGAATGCTTCTTAGAAGTGAGGATGGCAAGACTTCGTCTGATGTACTTTAGACGTGTTAATCAGGAAGCACCAGCCCCTGAAGAAGGACATCATGCTTGGTAAAACAGAGTGTCAGCGAAGAGGAGGAAGACCTTCAACAAGATGGATTGACGCAGTGGGTGCAACAGTGGGCTCAAACGTAGCAATAATAGTGTCATGGATTGATTTGTGTCTCCCCAAAATATGTGTCAACTTGGCTAGGCCGTGATTCTTAGTATTGTGATTGTCCACCATTTTTGTCATGTGATGTGATTTTCGTATGTGTTGTAAATCTTACCTCTATGATGTTAGTGAGGCAGGATTAGAGGCAGTTACGTTAATGAGGCAGGATTCAATCTACAAGATTAGGTTGTGTCTTAACCCAATCTCTTTTGAGATATAAAAGAGAGAAGGGAGCAGAAAGACAAGGGGACCTCATACCACCAAAAAACAAGAGTCAGTAGAATAGCGTGTCCTTTGGACCTGGGATCCCTGTGCTGAGAAGCTCCTAGCCCAAGGGAAGGTTTATGACAAGGACCTTCCTCCAGAGCCAACAGAGAGAGAAGGTGTTCCCCTGGGGTTGGCACCCTACACTCAGACTTCCAGCCTACTAGACTGTGAGAGAATAAACTTCTGTTTGCTAAAGCTACCCACTTGTGGTGTTTCTGTTGTAGCAGCACTAGATGACTAAGACAGATAGTGAGGATGGTGCAGGACCGGGCAGCGTTTCATTCTGTGGTACATAGGGCCACTATGAGTTGGAACCAACTGGACAGCACCTAGCAACAGCAGGAATCTTTGTAGAAGCAAATTGCCACATCTTTCTCCCGAGGAGCAAGTGATGGGCTCAAACCGCCAACCTTTCATTAGCAGCTGAGAACTTAACCATTGCACCACCGGTATTCCTATACACTTTACCCAAGTTAACGTATTGCTGCCATTTCACCTCATTTGCTTGCTTTCTCTCTCTCAGTATATATACGTAATTTTTTCTTGCTGGACCAGTTCTAGACCAGTTACGTACATCACGACTCTTTTCCCCAAAATATTTCAATGTGTATTTCTCTCACATGGTAGCGATCAACGTCATAGATTTATATTGATAAAATTATTTTATCTAGTATCCCATTCATAGTCCCGTGTTGTTAACTGACCTATTCCTGAGGAAACACCCAAAGGCCTTTCCCCTCCAGTACTGAATCCAGTCTAGGGTCAGGTAATTGCACTTCGCTACCGTGTCTCTTGAGTCTCCTTTAATCTGGAACATTTAGTAGCCATTCTTTGTCTATTATGACGATATGTTTTTGAAAAAATACAGAGCCTCCCCCTCCTTTGTTAATATGTTCCTCATTTTGTGTGTCTCTCTGATGTTCCCTTGTGATCACATTGAGACTGTGCGTTCCAGGCTGTCATACTCCATAGCAGTGCCCCTTCCTCCTCAGTGTGTCACATCTGGAGACGCAGGATGTCCTTCTGCCTGCTACCGGTGATGCTGATTTTGAGCACCTGCCCCAAGTGTCACACGATTTCGTCTCTGTGTAATAAGTAGGTTGTATTTTGTTTCTCTCTTGTGCAACTAATAAGTAGTCTCTTAGGAGACACTTGAGTTCTGTGCAAATGTCCTGCTCCTCATCAAAATTTACCCCTCAGATTTAGCATCCTTTGATGATCCTTGCCCTATCCAGTGTGTGGACTTGTATTCCTATTTTTTCCGGTGGGTTATAATTCATCCCGTTTCCAAAAAAACCTGTTGTTGCTGATTTGATACTGACTGACAGCAACCCTGTAGTACAGAGTAGAAGCCTGTAATCTTTAAAGGAGTAGACCACATGTTTCTCCTTTGGAGCGGCTGGTGGGTTTGAACCTCTGACCTTTTGGTTAGCAGCCAAATGCTTAACCACTGCGCCGACAGGGCTCTTATAATTTGCTACTGTACTTCATTGTTTTGGTGTGCAAATGGTCCCAAATTTGGCCAGCGGGAGTCATCCCACCCTTATTTTAGCACTTATCATGCTGTTTACGTATGTCTTCCTCCACTAGATTGTAATTCTGTGGGGTACACGGATGACAGTCTCATTCACTATTATGTTTTCACCCAGCATACGGTCTGGCACATTAGATGTTTACTAAATATTCGTGGAATTAAAAAATTGGTTTTTGTCATAGTTCAATATTTATAATTGGGTTTTAAAGTTATGATGGTGATAGTTTTCCTTTTTTCCCTCCATGTAGGAAGAAATGTTGACTATTTGGCGATGAGAGACAGCGAAAACTGACCTTGTGCTGGTGTGCAAGCCCCATGGGACCTGACAGCTTCACTGCTCGAGCATTCGGCCCTCACTGATGATGTTGGGAAGCCTTCAGGTCCACTGGAAAACACTAATCTGATCTCGGAAGTGGTTGATTGTGGCAGGATGTGTCGACGATGATGATGGCAAGAAAGCAGGATGTCCGCATTCCCACCTACAACATCAGTGTGGTGGGATTGTCTGGGACCGAGAAGGAGAAGGGCCAGTGTGGCATCGGGAAGTCTTGTCTGTGCAATCGCTTCGTGCGCCCCAGTGCTGATGAGTTCCACTTGGACCATACCTCTGTCCTTAGCACCAGTGACTTTGGTGGGCGAGTGGTCAATAATGACCACTTTCTCTACTGGGGAGAGGTTAGCCGTTCTCTGGAGGATTGTGTGGAATGTAAAATGCACATTGTGGAACAGACTGAATTTATCGACGACCAGACTTTCCAACCTCATCGGAGCACGGCCCTGCAGCCCTATATCAAGAGAGCTGCTGCGACCAAGCTCGCATCCGCCGAAAAACTCATGTACTTTTGCACTGACCAGCTGGGGCTGGAGCAGGACTTTGAGCAGAAGCAAATGCCGGATGGGAAGCTACTGGTGGATGGTTTTCTTCTTGGTATTGATGTAAGCAGGGGCATGAATAGGAACTTTGATGACCAGCTCAAGTTTGTCTCCAATCTCTACAATCAGCTTGCAAAAACAAAAAAGCCCATAGTGGTGGTCCTGACCAAGTGTGATGAGGGCGTCGAGCGGTACATTCGAGATGCACATACTTTTGCCTTAAGCAAAAAGAACCTCCAGGTTGTGGAGACCTCGGCCAGATCTAATGTGAACGTGGACTTGGCTTTCAGCACCTTAGTGCAACTCATCGATAAAAGTCGGGGAAAGACGAAAATCATTCCCTATTTTGAAGCCCTCAAGCAGCAGAGTCAGCAGATCGCAACTGCAAAAGACAAATATGAGTGGCTGGTGAGCCGCATTGTGAAAAATCACAATGAGAATTGGTTGAGTGTCAGCCGAAAGATGCAGGCCTCGCCAGAGTACCAGGACTATGTCTACCTGGAAGGGACTCAGAAAGCCAAGAAGCTGTTTCTACAGCACATCCACCGCCTCAAGCATGAGCACATTGAGCGCCGGAGAAAGCTATACCTGGCTGCCCTGCCGCTAGCCTTTGAAGCTCTTACGCCCAACCTAGATGAAATAGACCACCTAAGCTGCATAAAAGCCAAAAAGCTCTTGGAAACCAAGCCAGAATTCTTAAAGTGGTTTGTCGTGCTTGAAGAGACGCCATGGGACACCACCAGCCACATTGACAACATGGAAAATGAGCGGATTCCCTTTGACATAATGGATACAGTTCCCGCGGAGCAGCTGTACGAGGCCCACTTAGAAAAACTGAGGAACGAGAGGAAAAGAGCCGAGATGAGAAGGGCATTTAAGGAAAACCTGGAGACCTCTCCCTTCATAACTCCTGGCAAGCCTTGGGAAGAGGCCCGCAGTTTTATTATGAACGAAGATTTCTACCAGTGGCTGGAAGAGTCCGTATATATGGATATTTATAGCAAACACCAAAAGCAGATTATAGACAGAGCCAAGGAGGGGTTTCAGGAGCTGCTCTTAGAATACTCTGAGTTGTTTTACGAGCTGGAGCTGGATGCAAAGCCCAGCAAAGAGAAGATGGGTGTCATTCAGGATGTCTTGGGGGAGGAACAGAGATTTAAAGCATTGCAGAAGCTCCAAGCAGAGCGTGATGCCCTGATTCTGAAGCACATTCACTTTGTGTACCACCCAACCAAGGAAACATGCCCCAGCTGTCCGGCCTGTGCGGATGCTAAGATCGAGCACTTGATTAGTTCTCGGTTCATCCGACCATCTGACCGGAATCAGAAAAATTCACTCTCTGATCCCAACATCGATAGGATCAACTTGGTCATCTTGGGCAAAGATGGCCTTGCCCGAGAGTTAGCCAACGAGATTCGAGCTCTTTGTACAAATGATGACAAGTATGTGATAGATGGTAAAATGTATGAGCTTTCCCTGAGGCCCATCGAGGGTAATGTCCGGCTTCCAGTCAACTCTTTCCAGACGCCAACATTTCAACCCCATGGCTGTCTCTGTCTCTATAATTCAAAGGAATCTCTATCCTACGTGGTGGAGAGTATAGAGAAGAGTAGAGAGTCCACGCTCGGCAGGCGAGATAACCATTTGGTCCACCTTCCCCTGACACTAATTTTGGTTAACAAGAGAGGAGACACCAGTGGAGAGTCCCTGCATAGCTTAATACAGCAAGGCCAGCAGATTGCGAGCAAACTCCAATGTGTCTTTCTCGACCCTGCGTCTGCTGGCATTGGCTATGGACGCAACATTAATGAAAAGCAAATTAGTCAAGTTTTGAAAGGACTTCTGGACTCTAAGCGTAACTTAAACCTGGTCAGTTCTACTGCTAGCATCAAAGATTTGGCTGACGTTGATCTGCGAATTGTTATGTGTCTGATGTGTGGGGATCCTTTTAGTGTAGATGACATACTCTTTCCTGTCCTTCAGTCCCAAACCTGTAAATCTTCCCATTGTGGGAGCAACAACTCTGTTTTACTTGAACTGCCAATCGGACTACATAAGAAACGCATCGAACTGTCTATCCTCTCATACCATTCCTCGTTTAGCATCAGAAAAAGCCGGTTGGTTCATGGGTACATTGTTTTTTATTCCGCCAAACGTAAGGCCTCCTTGGCCATGTTACGTGCCTTTCTTTGTGAAGTGCAGGATATTATCCCCGTTCAGCTCGTAGCACTCACTGATGGCGCTGTTGATGTCCTGGACAACGACTTAAGTCGGGAACAGCTGACTGAGGGCGAGGAGATTGCGCAAGAAATTGATGGAAGGTTCACAAGCATCCCCTGTAGCCAACCCCAGCATAAACTTGAGCTCTTTCACCCCTTCTTTAAAGATGTGGTGGAGAAAAAGAACATCATCGAGGCTACACACATGTACGATAATGCTGCTGAAGCCTGCAGCACCACAGAAGAGGTGTTCAACTCGCCCCGGGCAGGCTCACCTCTCTGCAACTCAAACCTGCAGGACTCTGAAGAAGACATTGAGCCCCCATCTTATAGCATGTTTCGAGAAGACACATCACTGCCCTCTCTGTCCAAAGACCATTCCAAGCTTTCTATGGAATTGGAGGGGAACGATGGGCTGTCTTTCTTCATGAGCAACTTCGAGAGTAAATTGAACAACAAAGTACCTCCACCAGTCAGACCAAAGCCTCCTGTCCATTTTGAAATCACAAAGGGGGATCTGTCCTATTTAGACCAAGGTCATAGAGATGGGCAGAGGAAGTCTGTGTCTTCTAGCACCTGGCTACCTCTGGATGGGTTTGATCCTTCTGATTATGCTGAACCCATGGATGCTGTTGTCAAGCCAAGGAATGAAGAAGAAAACATCTACTCAGTGCCGCACGACAGCACCCAGGGCAAAATCATCACCATTCGAAACATCAACAAAGCCCAGTCCAACGGCAGCGGGAATGGTTCTGACAGCGAAATGGACACCAGCTCCCTAGAGCGAGGCCGCAAGGTGTCCATTGTGAGCAAGCCTGTGCTGTACAGGACGAGATGCACCCGCCTGGGGAGGTTTGCTAGTTACCGAACCAGCTTCAGCGTGGGGAGTGATGATGAGCTGGGGCCCATCCGGAAGAAAGAGGAGGATCAGGCGTCCCAAGGTTATAAAGGGGACAACGCTGTCATTCCATATGAAACAGATGAAGACCCTAGGAGGAGGAACATTCTTCGCAGTCTAAGGAGGAACACTAAGGTAAGGCCAATTTGGGATTTAGGAATGAGTCATAATCATGCGAGTGACTTGCATGGTGTCTTCATGAGAGTTCGGTGATGGATGATGACGGTCAAGGACAACTTATTCTGGTAAAAAGGTGCTGTGTATGTGTGTGTGTTTACTCTTTGTTTGAGCATAAAAAAGTTAGCAGTATCTCAGTGATTACTGGCAGCTCTCAAGTAGTTAGGACCTTGGAGAGTCTGAGTTGCCTTCGTCCAGAACAATAGTTTATTAATTACCAAAATGAGATGGGGTAGGGCTCATCGGTGTGTTGACAAGTAGCCAAGCCCATGGTAATGCACTCCATCTTCCTTCCCTTAAACACCAGAATCCAGAATTCTGTGCCTCCGCCTCCTGCTATGACACATACATTCTGTTTATGAGAAAAGGTAGAAACAATAATGGCAAGACTTTGTCTGATGTACTTTGGACATGTTATCAGGAGGGACCAGTCCCTGGAGAAGGACATCATGTTTGATAAGGTAGAGGGTCAGCGAAAAAGAGGAAGACCCTCAATAAGATAGGTTGATGCAGTGGCTGCAACAGTGGGCTCAAACAGCAACGATTGTGAGGATGGCCCAGGACCAGGCAGTATTTCGTTCAGTTGTACATAGAGACACTATGAGCCAGAGCTGACTTGACAGCACCTAACAAAAACAAAAGTGACCTGTGAAGGTTGTAGCTTTTGAGATTACAGTATTTTTTGCAACTAACATTCCATGTATTTAACATTTCCATGTAAATCGTGCCCTATATGCATATAACGCACAGAAACGATGAGATTAAGTAAAAACAGTTCTAGCATAGTGCTTGCGTTATTTGCATGAAAATACAGAGTGGACTTATCAGTGAAGGGGGGCTTCCAGCCCATAAACGAAAAGTAAGAATCTTGCTACTGCGAGTTACAAACCTATCTGGTGTTTGTGAAATTGAAGTGCATGTATTTCCGTTATTTTAGCCTTAAGCGAGTCACTCTCACCGTCAGCAAGAGCCTCAGGTTTTATATAGGGACCACGAGTAGGGCAGGGAGGAGAAAGGGAAAGAAAGAATACAGTGTATGCATTATAACTGGCAGGCCCGCTCTGTTGGAAGAAGGAACGTTCCCCCATGCAGCACCAGCAGCTGAAGTCTCTTGCAGAGAATTGCACTTTACAAGGCACACCTCTGTCTGTAAGCAGCACTCTGTCCCCTGGGCCTAGACTTTGAGATAGAAACAGTATTTCCCAACTTATTCTGTGTTTTAGCCATTTAACAGGGGAAAGTCCTCTTTGTATTTGTTTCAGAGAAGGTCATCTCAATGAGATGCCACAACTGAACCATGTCGTGTAATACCCCTAAATCAGCACGGAGCCCTGGTGGCACAACAGTTAAGTGCTCAGCTGCATGCTTGGCTGCAAACCCAGCCAGCCACTCAGCAGGAGAAAGACCTGATGATCTGCCCCAGTAAGGATTACAACCTAGAAAACCCTACGGGGCAGTTCTACTCCCATCACATGGGGTCATTATGAGTCGAAATCATCTTGCCAGCACCCAGCAACAGTAAACCAGCATGGTGATACACAGAATGTTTTCTCAGCATTGAAAGCGTTTGCTCCTCTCCCTTCTATAAAGTAGCAGAGAATGCAAGGCTCCTGTCTAAAAGTATTCCAGGACCTCCGGAAAAAAAGGTTGCCAAAAACTTAGGTTGTCAGAAAAGCAAAAAAAACCAAACCCAATGCCATCAAGTCAATTCTGACTGATAGCGACCCTGTAGGACAGAGTAGAACTGCGTCTTAGTATTTCCAAGGTTGTAATCTTTACAGAAGCAGACTGTCACATCTTTCTCCCTCGGAGCAGCTGGTGGGTTCGCACCGCCGACCTTTCGGTTACCAGCCAAGTGCTTTAACCACTGTGCTGCCTCAGGTTACAAGACAGACCAAATCAGAAGGTCTGGCGTGCAGGCTGTCTTGAGAGCTGACAGTTCTGTTGTAAAGTAAAACATGGAGGTCACTTCCGTAGCTGTGTTGGTTAAGAAGGCCATCGGAGATTGAGGAACAGGGTGCCACGGCCCCTCAAGGAAGGTGTATCCACTCCATGTTCCTTGATTGCATACAGAGTACTCCCTAGCCATTGGCCGGGAGTAGCCAGAATTTTCTTACCTGTGCAGTGTCAAAAAGGGCAGGGCAGTGTCTGTGTCTGTTCTGTTCCCCTCCCCCTGACCCTCCCTGCTGAATATTAATAAATATCACAAGCATTCTTCTCTTTCTGCTTGAATTCCTGGCTTATTTTTCCACTTGGATTCCTTCATCTGCATTTTGTGTTTTGTTCTCCAAACTTTGGTTGAGGCAGACCCATTGCGAACAGTCCTTACTTAAAAAAAAAAGGGAAGCCAGAAAATGGGCCTGACCTGCTTCCCATTATTTTCCCAGAGCTCTCCTGTTTAACGATACTGGAATCCAAACATTTTGGAAAATCTGGCTTTCTTCTCTTCCTCCTCCACTCCAAGGAGGGCTGTTGCCAGAACAGCTGATCTGAATGCTGACAGTATTGTCATTTGTAGGGGTGTGTGCACACCTGAGAGTTAGGAAGGTGGCGTAATAGCACACTGTGAATTATAACTATTTGTCTGGCTTCTGGCTACATACTTAAGACTTGTTGAAAATAGTGTTTTTAAGACACTTTCCTGAACAAGCCATGCTTTAAACAACACACACTTAGGCTCAGTGGAAACCAGCTGGTTATTGTGAGCCTCTCAGATAGCTGCGCTTATGCTGGTAAAGAGCACTTTCTAACCTAGGACTTCCTTACCCCGGGTCGCTGGGTCAGCGTGCAAGAGTGATCACTCCCCGGCTATCTTTAGTTATGTGGGCCACACCTCTTCAAGTCAAATAAAAAAAGACACCTCTGGCCCAAGAGCAATTGCGTGCCAGAAGTCAGTTTAGGAGTATGCTTTGGAAAGAGCAGTAAAAGGTGAAATTGTCTTTTCCTGCCTTGGAAAATGCTGCTTTGAAAGGAGTATAGCTGCTTTATCATCCTGAAGCAGAGATAAACAAAGCCCTGATTCTCTTCCCTGCTGGAGCAAACCTCTTATTAAAATTGCCGCTGTTGAGAACACGGACTGACGCTCATTTTACTGAAAAAGCAAGATTACCATCAGGGCAGAGAATGCCAAGCCAGCCCCTACATGGGGGATTCAGCCTTTGATTTTTATTGGCATGACAAAGCAATACGGTATTTATTTGAAGTTGGGGCGGCGGAGGGGGAGCCAAGCAGTCCAATTTCAGTTGGTAATGGAAAACGTACTTAGTACTCCTGTATGCCAGACATCATTGGGAAATGGCACAGACTCTTCTTGCCCAGATGCTGGCACCCAGTTGGGGCAGCAAGACCTACAGAGCTACAGAAAATAGGTGGTCAACCTGGTGAGGGCTGTGTGTGGTCAGAGTGGAGAGTCCATGTTGGAGGCGGTTAAGGTAGTATGTTGTTAGCTGCTGTTGAGTCAGCCCCTGACTCACGGCAACCCCACGCACAACAGAATGAAACATTGCCTGGCCCTGCACCATTCCTGTGATCTGTTGTGATCCGCAGGGTTTTCATTGGCTGATTTTCCCAAGTAGGTTGCCAGGCCTTTCTTTCTAGTCTGTCTTAGTCTAGAAGCTCTGCCAAAACCTGTTCAGCATCGTAGCAACACGCAAGCTTCCACAGATAGACAGGTGGCAGCTGCACATGAAGCGCATTGGCCAGGAGTTGAACCCAGTTCTCCCACATGGAAGGTAAGAATTCTACCACTGAACCACCAGCATTTTCAAAGTAGTGTAGTATGCAGCGATTAGGAACTCAGTCTTTGGGAGTCACATCTCAATTTCTCTACTTCCTCATTGGGTCTTTGGGAAACATGATTCACATGTCTGCATCCCTTCTCCAAAAGGGGGAGGGCAGTAGTAGCACCTTCCCCATCTGATTGTGAGAAATGAATGAGATAACACCCAGAAACCACTGAGCATACTGCATGCTGGTGTTAACTACTAGTTAACTAGACCTTAAAGAATGAATAGAATTGAAGAAATAATATAAGGAAAGGCTTGAAGGTGAAATAGGCATGTTGTATTCAAGGAAAGGAGAAAACTGGTCGGGTCTAGCTGAGGATCTGAGGGATGCAAGTGTCCTCTTTTGTGTAGGTTTTAACCCTAGGTGCTACTTTGCTGCTTTCTCAGCTGTTACCCTAGCAACCGCCCTGACAAAAAAGGCCTGTGGTTGGGTACCAGCGCGACCTGGAAAAAGAGCAACTGCTCAGCGCCCTTGGCTCATTTGCTAGATTAGCTCTTTACTGTAAAACTGGAGTCAGGGTGAGGGGAATCACTTTCATTTCCACTGATGAAAGTGCAGACTGTGAAGCTGACTCTCATTCTGGGTCCTTTTCCCAGCTGAACCATTTAGCAACCCACCCTCACGGTGGGAGCCTTCTGCACTCAGCTGAATGAAATTCGAAATCTCCGCTTGCACTTCAGTGGGGTCCATGAATAGATGCTTTGTGCGAAGAGGAGCTTTTGCACATGGTCTCTGTCTCCCAGTGCCATGCGTTTGCAAAGATGAGATCACGACCGGCAGGGTCCTATTTTAAAGCCAAGAAACTGGCCGAGGGAGCCTAGCCCCACAAAATGCGCCTTTGGGGCCAGCTCCGATCGCTGAGTGTGGTGTATTTGACCACAGACTTAAAGGGAAGACGTTATTGGCTGTTTATCCTTCTATCTGGTGTATTCTAATTTTTGTGTTTAAAATAATAATAAAAAAAAGACAACATAGAATAATAAAATCTTTTACTCACAGTAGCAACCACGTGACAAGACAACCTATTGAAAAGCAAACCAATTCAATCATGCATTGTTTGGTCTATAAGGCACCAAGTAACCAGTTTGACAGTTTGTGTGTATGTATCCCCCGCCTCCCCCCCAAGTGAATTGGCTTATTTCATTGGCTTCAATGAATTGGCTGGTTGTTACAGCTTGTGTGGACACAGTTCTTATTTTGTGAGGCCTAGAACGGAGTTAAAGTTCCTAGTGTGAATAAAAACCAGCTGGGGAATTGGACTGCTTGCTCCCCTGGGAGAGACATTGCATTTCGACAGACAAGCTGAATGGTATGAAATATGAGCTCTTTGTAACCCGCTCAGGAAAGGCTCTGAATGTGTGCTTCAGAAAAGGCTAATTGCACGCAGTAAGCTTTAAGACCAAATAAATACCTTGGTCTTAAAAATAGGGTGGGGACACCGACTGGACCTGGGATTTTGTGATTCCTGAAAACATTTTATCTATAAAAAGATGTGTTTTTCTCTCCAAAGCACCTGCTCGTTCATTCTTTTAGGAGGGGAACATTCAATTCAATGCCTCAGTGTTTACTGAGCACTTGCTGTACGCCTGGTATTGTGCCAGGTCCATAGGATGCGGTAGTTATGTTCTTCAAGTTACCTCTCCGGGATGACAGATTTTAAACGTGTCTTTACATGTATTTCAGATGTTCTTAGAAGGGAGGCATAGGGTGCTAAGCACCTGTATGGTAAGGAGTTTTAACCTCACCTGGGAAATCCAGGAAATGATGTTGGAGGCTGAGAGCGAAGGGTGAGGCAGGCAGGTGGTGAAGAGGGAGGAGTTCACGAGGAGAGCTTTCCAGGCCCAGGAAACAGTATAGCACTTACAGCTGAAAAAACATGGCATGTTCCTAGAATTGGAAGATGCCTAGTATGGCTGCTGCAGAGGGGTGAGGGGGAACCGGGCCAGTAACCGAGGGCTGCACATACCAGGGATTTGGTGCTTTTGTATTATTTATTGAATACCTACTGGATGCTAGGGGTGGTGCTAGGCATTTTCACACCAATTTTTCATTCATTCCTTTTATCAGTCTTTTTTTTTTTGGTTGTACAAAGCAGCCTCAGTGGCTACTTTTTTTGTCATTGTTGTCATAAGTATATCTATCACATCAGCCTTTACCAGTTCAGCTTTCTACAGGTATACAATTTATTGACAGCAATTACAGTAATTGGCTGTGCAACCCTACCCTTAATGTGATTTTTCTATCACCGTAAACTGAAACTCGGGACTCCATAAGCAATAACTCCCCCTTTGCTCCTCCCTCCTGCTCCTGGTAACCACTATTAAACTTTGGTCTGTATACATTTGCCTTTTCTTATCTTTTTATATACCGCTTATCAGCCTTAAAGGAGCCCTGGTGGTGCAATGGTTAAGCATTTAGCTGCTAACCAAAAGGTTGGTTGTTCGAACCCACCAGCTATTCTGCAGGAGAATGATGTGGCAGTCTGCTTCTGTAAAGGAACCCCCATGGGGCAATTCTCCTCTGTCCTATAGGGTTGCTGTGAGTTGGAACTGACTCTAGGGCAACGGGGTTTTTGGTTTTTAATCAGTCTTAATGTGATTTTTTTATCCTTGTTTTAAAGATGGGGAAGCTGAGCCTTCAAAAGATTGAACATCTTGCCCAAGAGAGCGTAGCCACTAATCGAATGGGCTGAGATTTTTCAGCCCTGGTCTTCTGACTTCCACTTCTGGGGTGCTTTGAGAGTCCAATCTGCAAGAAAGATGGCGGTATTCAATATTCAGACATACTTTATTTGGAACACTCTATCAGTCCAGTCAGTTTGCTCATTGCAAACAAAGAACTTTGATTATTATCTTAAAAAGTCCACTCCCTCAACACCATCACCTCAGAACAGCCTGGTGCTGTTTGTGCCTAGCTGTAGAGATCTAGTTGAGTAGATGACAAAGAAGCACGGAGACACTGAAATAACAACTGGAACTTTGAGAAATTGTTTTGAGCTGGTGTCATTTGTGTCTTGGTTTATTTTAAGTCCAAGGAACTGCTGTAGTGTGTTCTTGGTGATAAAAATAAGCTGTCTTTAACTCTCTGCTTTAGCATACAGTGCACCTGTTCTTAAAAAAAAATTACAGTGGGCAACCCAAATCTATTTTTCAAAGACTAGAGAATTGCTCTGATGCTCCTCTGAGCCAGCCTGTTCTCCACCACCTTGCGATACTGAACTCTCATTGGAGGGACCTGAGTTGTGTCAGCTCCAGTCAGGAATCAATCCCCTGTGCTTCCAAAGGGAAAGGGCTTCTGAATGCATTTTCTCCAGTGTTTGAGGGCAGGCAAGCAGATGGAAATTGACCCATCGCTATGGGCTGTCTCAGTTCAGTGTGGTTGAATTGTGCAGGGTGGACCCTCCTCTCTACTGAACCCCCAACGCACCAGTCGTTGATTCTGAAAGCACAACAGGATTGACCCAGGCTGGCTCAGACCTCATGCCTCTATTGAGCAAAAACCCATGGTCTCAGTTTATTGGGGGTCTATGAGGGGATGACTTAAGGTCCCTGGGTGGTACAGACAGTTTCCACTCATCTCCTAACCTAAAGGTGTGTGATTCAAATCCAGTCAGCGGCACTGCCAAAGAAAGGCCTGGTGATCTGCTTCCGTAAAGATAACAGTCAAGAAAACCCTATGGAGCACGGTGCTATTTGGTAACATTAACATGGAGTCACCATAAGTCAGAATCAACTCAATGGTAACGACTTGGTTTTTGGTTTTTGGGGATGACACGCCTTTTTTTCCCCATCATGCAGGAGGATCTGGGATGGTAGGAAGGCCAAGACTCTGTGCTATGTCCTGTTCCATCCCTTAAATAAAGATGCTCCAAGATGGTGAAGAACTGGGTCATAATATTAATTGCCAACTGGAAGTAGACAGGATCTAAGTGTTGGCACTTTGATAGTAGACTTTGCCAGCAAGAGCAAATTGACCTTCAGGTTTTCTCTTAAACTTGGGCTTGGATTTTATTCCAGCCAGCAGGGGGAGCATCAGTTAACCAAGAACGCATTTGGGGCATGAATGATTGACTTCATTGAAAAGGTCCTTTTGAGGCCCTGGTGCAAATATGAGAGAAATAATTGCCAGTCAGAAAGGTGCAGCCATTGAACGTAGAACGTTAGCATGTGCATTAGGGGGAACTTATAGTAATGTACTTTCCGTTTTCCCAAGGCTCATACCAGTTTCAGCTAGTCACCACTTAGTGTTTGACCCTCTAGCGCTCTGCTTCTGTCAGTTGAACTAGCAAGCGGGAGAATTGTCCCCACGCAGATGACACTGTCCCAGAGCCAGACTACATTCTGCATATACTGTTCCCCTTTAGAATAACAAACAAACCAGATAGAGTCCAGCAGCCTGAGTTCTGCTTTTTATTTCCTTTATTAGACATGCTCTCAAGCATTTAAAAGGCTATGCTAGGTGATACAGTTTTCGTGACCATGTTTCTGACCCTAACATCTGGACAAGTAATTTGATATGCATGAGGGTGTTTATGGGGACCAGAGGAATTCCTGAGTGGCTCAAACAGTTAAGTGCTCAGCCATGAACCAAGAGGTTGGCGGTTAGAACACTCCCAGAGGCACCTTGGAAGAAAGACCTGGTGCTCTGCTTCCAAAAGGTCACAGCCTTGGAAACCCTATGGGGTGCAGTCCTGCTCTGCACACATGGCTTCGCCGTGAGTCAAAAGACTTGATGGCAACTGGTTATGGGGCCCAAAAGAGAATATTTGCAGTTGGCAACTTGGGGTCACTAAATATCTATACCTTCTGTTTCTACGGAAGGAAGAAAATTCTTTATCCTGGCAGGGTGGCTACCTCTCGACTGGGCCCATGGAGGACATTGCATGTGTGCTTATAATCCTGCTTACCTATTCTCTGTGGCTCAGTTGGTATTTACTGGTGTGAATAAGCTTTGCTGATTGTGGTTCTGTGTCTTCCCGTTTGGAGTCCCTGAGGGGTACAAATAGTTAACGAACTCACTGAGGTGCTAGCCAAAAGGTTGGCAGTTCGAGTCCACCCAGAGGCGCCTTTGGAAGAAAGGCCTGGTAATCTACATCTGAAAAAACAGTCATTGAAAACCCTATGGAGCACAGTTCTGCTCTGACATACGTGGGGTCATCATGAGTCACAGGCGACTCGATGGCAGTTGGTTTTTTTGTTTTGTTTTTGTGTCTTCTGTTACCAGTTAGATTGTATGTTCATCGAGGGTGAGAGATGACTTTGGTCCTAGTATTAGCTCTGCTGCTAGCTTGCTGTATGACCTTCGGTAATTTCTTTTAAAAAAATAAAAAAAGATGGTGAGGGGTGTCTGTGATCTGGTACTTTCAAAGTGCGGACAAAACCTTTTGGCCCTCACTTCCTCACCTAATAGGGAGAGCAGCACATTGTTAGAAAAGAAGAAACTCCCTCTACCCACAGAGACAGCCCTCCTCTCAGCTCAGCTGCCAAAAATATAAAGGAACATTGACCCCAGTGCATTAGTTGGAAGCTTTTTTGTTCAATAAGTGTGTTGAGTTGAGTGCCTACTGTGTGCCTGAGGCTCTGGAGCCCAAGCATTTCATAGGCTAATGGAAGAGCCTTTCTCTTGGCTATCTTATTCTTTGGCTGGCATGCCAGTCTTTTTCCTGCCACCGTGGACTTGCGGGGCTAAGGAGTGGGGTTACCATTCCAGAGGGGAGCAGCGGTAGGTGACAGATGTAGTTTCCTTCTCTGCCACAGCTGGAAGTTTCCCCTGAAGTACTTGTCTTGTTTTGAAAAGCCAAGAGGCCAGGCAGAGGCCAATTCCAGGCACTGCTTTTCCCCAGAGCAGTACTGGTATAAACTGTAGGTTCATCTACTTGGTTAGCTCAAGATCAAGAATCAAGCATGTTTTGAAGGAAACCATAAAGCATAGAGGTAAACATCTATCCATAAGGACCAGGTGATTCAAACTGGTCAGTCCTTAACCATAGTGGCTAAGAGCACAGGTTTTGTAGTCAGATAGGCCTGACTTGGGCAAGTTACTGAATTATTCTCCCAGTCAGTTTCTTCATGTATAAAATGGGGTTGGCGGTAGTGTATTTCAGATGGTGGTGGGTCATGTAGGAGACAGTGTGGGGCTTTGGCATTCATTGATTACAGGCCTTCGAATCCTGGCTCTCTCATTCTAGGTGTGAATCTCTCTCGGCCTGTGTTTTCTTATCTGTAAAATGGAGCTCCTAACCCTTACCTTGCAGAGTGGTTGTAAGGTTTCAGAACATTGTGCAGAGCACCTTGCACAGTGTGTAGCACATAGCCACTCTAGTGTAATCACTATTATTTTCATTTTTTGGACCCAGTCAGATTCTAAGCTTAGAGGCACAAATATGTGGATTGTTCTCAAAGGTTAGTTTCCTCTGACTAGATGTTTTTGTCAGTGCAGCCTGCTAAGTGAGTCCCCCAGATATGATGGATGTTGGGATGGTGTCACTTTCGCCTCTCCAAGGACCTCCTATTAAGAGTGCTCCCAGTGACTCCCTAATGAATGACACACGTCTGACCCGGGACATGGGACATCTGGCAGGCCACTCAGGAGAATGGCATTTCCATCTGAAACGTGCCCAGTAACCCTTCTGATGCCTGGTGTGTGTTTGTTACGTCAGCAGCCTGGCCCAACTCTGGGCATACAAACTCTGACTTCCTTACTAGGAAGATTTAGAATTAGTTGTGCAGAGTTCCCTGCCCGATTTTGTGACATCCAGGGGAGCCTTCAGTTATCTTAAGCAGGTATTTTGACATTCCGCAAAACAGAGCTTGTTTAAATCTGAGAGAGACTATCTGTTTCTTTCAGCAAAGGGGGGGCGGGGGGGGGTAATGCTGTTGCAGGAGCCTGCTCTTCATTTTCTCATTTGTAAATTGAAGGGTTGAGCTTGATACCGGAGTCTTTGAGACATTGCTGTTGTTGTCGTTAGTTGCCTTCGATTGTGACTCACAGCAACCCCAAGTGGCAAAAGCAAACTGCCCCCACGGGATTTCCTAGGTGATAATCTTCATGACAGCAGATCACCAGGCCTTTCTCCCGTGGACCTACCGGGTGAGTTCAAACCAACAACCTTTGGTTTGGCAGCAAGCACTCACCCCCTGTACCATGGGGGACTGGAGTCTTTTGAGGTGAAAGGAATAAAAGCAGTTGTCTCATGTAGCCTCCACCTAATGGCAGAATCCCTTTGACAACAGGTATGGCAGTTTGCAGTCTGCTTTGAATACTTAGCAAGCAGTCCCTTCCTTTTTTTTTGTTGTTGTTGTTTCTGAGAATGTACACAGCAGGACATATGCCAGTTCAACAATTCCTGCACGTACAAGTCAGTGACATTGGTTACATTCTTTGAGTTGTACAACCATTCTCATCCTCCATTTCTGAATTGTTCTCCCCCGTTAGTAAATTCACTGCCCCCTAAGCTTCCTGTCTAATCTTTTGAGTTGCTGTTATCAATTTGATCCCACATAGATAGCTTTTTAAAAAGAGCATGATACTCAAAGCAGACATTCTTTACTAGTTAAGCTAAATTATTGTTTGGTTTAAAAAAGACTTCAAGGAATATTTTTGGTTTAAGGTTTAAAGATTTTCTCAGGGCAGTAATTTCAGAGGTTCATCCAGCCCCCATGGCTCCAGAAAGTCTGGAGTCCATGAGAATTTGAAATTCCATTCTGCATTTTCCCTCTTTTGATCAGGATTCTTCTGTAGACTGATAAATTCATTCAGTAATGATAGCTGGGCACCATCCAGTTCTTCTGGTCTCATGGCAAAGGGAGTAGTTATTCATGGAGGCAGTTAGCCACACATTCCATTTCCTTTTCCTATTCCTGGCTCTCCTTCTTCCTCTGTTGCTCCAGGCAAATAGAGGCCAGTTGTGGTGCCTTGGATGGTTACTTGTAAGCTTTTAAGACCGCAGGCTGCAGGTACTATGCAACAAACTAGGAAGTAGAACGGAAGCACTGAACTCTGCTGTTTGTCTTTGCAAGTTTCTCCTTTATATTGGCCAAAATTGCCTCTCGGCATCTTCCTCTTATCTCTCCTTACATGGACGTGACTACACAAGATAAACCTACTCTCATTCCATGAGGAAACTCTACAGCTCTTTGAAAATAACTCTTGTGGTGGATGTTCTTCCCTTTTCCGCGTTAAAGATCCCTGGTTGTCATGGATTGAATTATGTCCCGCCTAAAATGTGTCTATCAATTAGGCTGGGCCATGATTCCCCATATTGTGTGATTCTCCTACATGTTGTAAATCCTGCCTCTATAATGTCAATGAGGGAGAATGGGTGGCAGTTGTGTTGGTGAGGCAGGGCTCAGTCTGCAAGATTGGTTTGTGACTTGAGGCAATCTTTTGAGATACAAAAGAAAGAAGCAGGGGGGGGTGGGGGGCATGGGTTCTGAGGTGACTTCATACCACCCAGAAAGTAGTACGGGGAGCAGAGCGAGTCCTTTGGACCTGAGGTCCTTGTGCAGAGAAGCTCCTGGTCCAAGGGATGATTGATGAGAAAGCTGACAGAAAGCCTTCCCCTGGAGCTGACATCCTGAATTTGAACTTTTTATGAGTTGGAATCGACTCAATGGCAGCGGGCTTTTGTTTTAGCCTGCTTTACCTTGAGAAAATAAACTTCTCTTTGTTAAAGCCATCTGCTTATGGTATTTCTGTTATAGCAGCACTAGGTAACTAAGACACTGGTACTTTATGGAAGTGAGTGTTACTTTTAGAAGCTCTCCAGCTTATCAGTGTCCCTTTATTCATTTTTTTCAGTCATGCATTCTGCCTATCCCAGGAGCTTTCAGGAGAAGACAATAAACTGTAGTGGCTAAGAGCGTAGGTTTTGTAGCCAATCAGACCCAACTTGGGCAAGTTAGTGAATTTTTCTCACACTTAGTTTCTTCATCGATAAAATGGGGTTCTTAACACCCATAGATCTGTTGTGAAACTTGAGCAAGATAGTGCATGTAAAGAACTTAGCAAGGTATCGTACATGGCAGCTGTTCAGTTGATGGAGGCTCAACTTTCTAGTTAACTTAGATTGTTAGAACACACTTAGATCATCTTGTTCTAGAATTGAGAGGGTGGAGGAAGGACAAGATTGAATTTGTTGTCTGTTTCATAGAGCTATGGTCAAAAGGCTTTCCGTTGTTGTTAGGTGCTATCGAGTCAGTTTCGACTCATAGCGACTCCATGATACAGTAGGACCGCCTCATGGGGTTTTCTAGGCTGGAATCTTTATGGGAGCAGATTGCCAGGTGTTTCTCCCGAAGACCTGCTTGCTGAGTTTGAACTGCCAGCCTTTCAGTTAGCAGGTGAACGCTTAATCGTTGAACTATAGAAGGCTTTCTGGTGAGTAGAAATAGCATCCTTGCAGCTTCCCTTTCAGTTCCATTTTTTTATTCCTTAACAACAGTGTATTTGGTTGCCTTGGTTTTATTGAAGAACAATGCTGTTGTTAATGCTAGTTTTGACAGGCGAACTCTGCTGGATTGGGATTGCCAAAAAAACTTGAATTCAAGAAGATGGAGGAATGTCGCCCAAACAGAGATGGTGTTCTTTTTTTCTTCAGTGTCTTTAGCTAAAACCACTTAAAACAGTATGGTGGTTTGAAGGAGCACATGGTCCGAATCACTGTTACTTGTTTGTAACAATGGTGCAACAGTGGAAACACTCAGCCCTTCTCTTTTCTGTAACACGAGCTCACATTTGTTGAACAACCACTGTATACCTGATTGAGCCACTTCCCATATGTCATATCATTGCATCCTCCCAAAGTCCTTGTGAGCAAAGCATTCTCCCTGTTTACAGAAGAGGAACCCAAGACTCAAGAGATGTTAAGTTACTGGAGGTCACAGAACTTGGCAGTCAGGATTCCAACCCTGGTCTGTCAGGTTTCAAAGCTTAAAGTCTTTATACTTTGTATAAGTAGAAGATGCTAGGGAGAGTCTTTTTTTTTTTTTTTCTTAACGTTTTGTGTATGTGGTTTTTATTGTAACAGGCACACAACACATACAGTATTTCATCAGTTTCTACATGTACGCTTCAGTGATATTGATTACATTCTTAAAGTTGTACAACCATTTTCACTCTCTTTTTCCAAATTATCCCACCTCCGATAACATATCTTCAATGCATTCTAAGCAAAAACCCCTCTTTCCCCTCCCTCCCAGCCCTAATAACCATTTTGGTTTCTATATATTTGCTTATTTCGTAAGCGAGATCATAGTTTTTGTCCTTTGTTGTCCGCCTTACTTCATGCAGCCTAATGTCCTCAAGGTTCATCCCTGGAGTGGTAAGGCATTAGAACTACGTTCCTCTTTATGGCCGAGTGATATTCTATCGTCTGTATATACTATGTTTTGCTTGTCCATTCATCAGCTGTTGGGAGACAGTCTTTTTATTGGCTCTGTCAGGTTGGCTCCAACTCAAGGGTAACCTTATGTATAACAGAACGAAATGGTGCCCAGTCTTGGGCCATCCTCATGATGATTGGTATGGCTGCGGTTGGTTAAATTATTTCGTGTAAAGGTACATCATATGCATCAAGGTGCTTTTCCTTACTGCTGTAGGGAGAAACCTGACATCAGAGCCTATTTGCCTCAGGCAGTCTGCAAGGGGAGCTAATAGCGACAGTTTCCCCCGTCACTGTTTTTAGGAGTGGGCATATCACAGTGGTCAGGGACAGGCCTTTTTGAGAGCAGGGCTCTTTTCTGGGGCCCCAAGATCTGTTTATGTTACAGAATTCTCTGTACTGAGTCAGTTAGCGGGCTTTGTGGAGATCGGGTTTGTCATTTGACTGCTGTGGATTAGGTTTGCCCTTCTTTGGTGTGCGTTTGATTCTCAGCTCCTCTTCTGTTGTCACTGTTTGTACAGGAAGTCCTCAAAGAATCTCAGACCAAACAGGAAGTGATCTGTTCCACTATAAACCCAAACCAAAGCCATTGCCTTCAAGTCGATTCCAACTCCTAATGACCCTATAGGACAGGATAAAACTGCCCCGTAGGGTTTCCAAGGAGCGGGTGGTAGATTCAAACTGCCGACCTTTTGGCTAGCAGCCAAGCTCTTAACCACTGTGCTGCTAGGGCTCCGTTCAAGTATAACGGGGTACCAAAAGTAATGAGGATGGGCAGGCTGAGAAACAGGAATGGTTAGTTAGTTGTCCTCTGTGGTGGATTTTGTGCAGAGATCCTCAGATACTTAAGTTTACAGGCTGTGCACATTTCTAAGTAAGTCTGCCTTTGTAAATTGGTCTCATCAACTTGGAACTGAGACCAACTTGCTGGAGATAGACCTATGTCCATTTCCCTTGATCCTTTTTGGTTGTCCTTCTCTTCAGTAGGTGTTTTAACAAAAGGCCCAAATTTCAGATGTATTTCTTGTGGCTTTAGGAAATTAACCATTTGTTGAGAGCGTTTTTCCCCCCTCATGTGAGCTTCGGAATGGATGGAGTAATTTTGAAGCAGAATATTTTAATACTGATGATGTTCAGGAGCGTGGGCTTTGGAGACAGGTCGGGCCTTCTGGGTTGAATCCCAGCACTGTTGCTTACTAATGTGTCGTTCAGGGATGTGAGACTCTTTTTTTTTTTTTTTTTTCTCTTGGTAAAATGCTTGCTTGGTATGTAAGGGCTCATGTAGCTGCTGCTGGTGCTGCTGCTAGTGCTGCTACACGAGGAAGGTGACTATGGGGAAAGAACAGACCAAGAATGATTGGTTTTGTCCTGTTTCATTAGTTGGCTTTGCCTTCTCGTAATATGGAAACTATTTGGGGTTTCCCCTCAAGGTAACATGTCAAAGGGGATTCGCATTTGAGGCTAGCAGCCCTAGCGGAATGCACACACACTTTTTTGGAAAGTGAAAATTCTGAGCTTTTTAAGATTTTATCCATCTCTGGGTGTATAACATCTATTATCCGTTCAGGATGTTTGGAACACTTCCTGTTTACCCCACTGCATCCCTGATAAAGGCTGTAGATAGTCATCTCATTATCACTAAGTAAATACGGCCTACTTCCTATAAACACCTTTGTTTGTTCTAAGAATGCAGTCTCACACTCAAGATGTAACTGGGTGGCAACTTGCCAGCATTCGTGTGCAGTACTTGGAGGCTAGAGAATACACAGTTAATGCAATGAGCTCGAAACCGTTCCAGCCATTCCCACACTACTGTAGGCTCCCTCTGAAAGCCTCCCTGATGTTCAGGTTACATGTTGGTAACTCACTGTATTTTTGTGCTTTCTCTCTTTCTTGGACAGAAACCAAAGCCCAAACCCCGGCCATCCATCACTAAGGCAACTTGGGAGAGCAACTATTTTGGGGTGCCACTAACAACAGTCGTGACTCCAGAGAAGCCAATCCCTGTTTTTATTGAAAGATGTATCGAGTACATTGAAGCCACAGGTAAGAGTGTTCCCTCACAGCAGATTGGAGCTCATCATGTCTTCAGGATGCTTTCTAGAGCGCCGAGCCGTCTGGAGGTGCTGGAATCCACTCCTCTTTAGCAGGAGATGCTTTCTGAGAAGGAGCTGAGCAGTCCCCACGGCTGGTAGGCATGGGGCTCCTCAGTTGGCATCTGGTCTTGAGGCTGCCATGCCAGACATATTAGACCTTTTAGTGTGCGGGAGCAGTTCCGGTCTCAGGTCTGTGGTTGTGGCTGGTTAGGTGCCTTCTCTGTGCTCCCCCCAAACCCCTGTCATAGCATACAGCCCTGTTTATCAGTCATCTGATGGTCTGTGACCCCTACCGATCGATGAGCTGCTTGAAAGCAAGGAAAGGGCTGTGTGACCTCAGTACTACACTGGGGACAAAATACATTTTGGTTTCATAAAATGAATGAGCAGTTGTGACTGTTAGTGCCCCTTGCTATTGATCAGGTGCCTGAGATTCATGCACTGCTGGGATTTTTTTGGGCGGGGAGGGGGGCGGTAAAAAACAACTGGACGGTTGGGTATCTTCTGGTCACACAGTTAAATTTCACCCCCACCGATAACTTGGTATTATCAGAAAGGCGGACTGAAACTTTCCACATCGCTCTCGAAATAACAACATTTGACTTGTGTTAAAACCACTTATTGCATTCGTTTAGAGTGCCCATAATGTTTCTCTTAGGCCTTCTCTTGAAACCCATAGAGCTCCCAGTTTCATGCCATTGTTGCCCTAATTTTTCTCTGGGATGCTTTGAAAGCTGATGAGCTTTGAGGAGTCGGTGGTGTATGGGAATGTGGGACATGTGGAAATGTGGATTCATCAACATTACTAGTTGGGCTCAAGAATATAGGCTTAAACTAATTTGAATGACACTAAGCATTTCGTGGTGTGGACAGACACTCCCAGCCTCTGCTGGCAATCGCAGCAGCAGCATATGAGGCTGAGTGACAGTGTTAATATTTACTTAGGATGTGCCGGTCAGGAATATAGGTTTCAAGGTAAAGCCCTCTAAAGACGTGGTAGTTATTTCCAGGATTTTCTCTGCAGCACCCCTGATTGAATCACAGTAAGCACTTGGCAAAAATCACAGCAGATCCGCAGCTTTGTTTCTTCCACTCTGTGCTGGAAGCCTTTTCTCAGTGTCCCACTGATTTTCTTCTGTCTGTTTGCTCCTGGCACCTCTCTCTTTGGCGAGGAGGGAATCTTCAGGGAGCAGAGACGAGTAGTTGAAGCCTCTCCTGCTTGTTGACCCAGCACTTCAGAGAGATAGTTTGTGTCCTTTCGCCTGGAGGAGCCCTTTGTTCCTTAACTTTGTAGTTCGAAATAATTTCAGATTTATGGGAAAATTATAAAAGTTGTAAGTTGTAACAAATCAAAAGTTACAAAAATTCCCAGATCCCTTAAGTGTTAACGTTTTACCACATTTGGTATATCATTCTATTTGTTTTTTCTTTTTTTCTTCTGAGATGCTTGAGAGTAAGTTGCACATACGATGGGCCTTTACTTCTAAATCGGTCCCTGGGTGGCACAAATGGTTTGGCTCGACTACCAAACTAAAGGTTGATAGTTCAAACCCACCTGGTGGTGATGTGGAAGGAACTCCTGGCGATCTGCTCCTGTAAGAATTGTGTTGTGTTGCTGTTAAGTTGATTCCAACTCATAGCGACCCTACAGGACAGAGTAGAACTGCCCCATAGAGATTCCAAGGCTGTGATCTTATTGGAGGCAGACTGCCACAACTTTCTCCTGTGGAGCGACTGGTGGGTTCGAACCCCAGACCTTTCAGTTAGCAGCCGAGTGCTTAACTGCTGTGCCACCAGGACTCCTTCCTGTAAAGAATACAGTCAAGAAAACCCTATGGAGCAGTTCTACTCTGTGACCTAGGAGGTCACCATGAGTCAGAATCAAAGGCACCAGGTACTTCTAGACAGATAACATATTTCCTTAACATATTTCCTAAACACAATGGCATTCTCTTACATAACCACAGTACAGTTATCAAGATTACGGAACTGGCATTGATCCGGTATTTGTAGACTAATTTATAATATAATGTACAGACACTTGCTTTTCATCGTTGTCCCACTAGAGTTGGTCGCTGACGCCGAATCACATGTTACGTTTAGTTGCCAAATCTCGCTAGTCTCCTTCACAGTTCCTCTGTCTGTCTTTCATGGCTTAGATATTTTTCAGTAGTACAGACCAGTTATTTTGTAGAATGTTCCTCAACTTGGGTTTGTGTAATGTTTCCTTGTGGTTAAATTCTGGTGACACACTTTTGGCAGAAACCACGTAAGTGGTGCTGTGTCCTCAGTGCAGTGCATCCTATCAGGAGGTATGTGATGTCCATTTGTCCCATCCCTGGAGGCGTTCCCTTTGATCTCTGATTAAGGTGGTATCTCTGGCTTTTCCACTGTAAAGTGACTCTTTTCGCCTTTGTAAGTAATAAGTTTTTTATAGGGGGATGCTTTGAGGCTATATAAGTGTCCCATTTAGCTTCCTCCTCATACTTACGTGCACTGGTCTTAGCATCCATTGATGACTCTTGCCTGTAACAGTGATAACCATTGTATTTCTGCCTCCCTAATTCCTTCTGCATGTATTAGCTGGTATTCTTCTGTCAGGAAGAGCTTTTTTCCATTCTCTGGGGAGCCTTTTGAATGACCTCCTTGAGTGGTTCCCTTGTGTGACATCAGGTGCTTGAATGTTACCCAAATGCCCTCTTAACTGAGCTCATCAATGGCCTTGACCTACCCTGCTCCCCTGGCTTCTCCAACTCTGGAACTTTCCAGTCCATGTGATTAGCTCTTTGACATCCAATATGGAAATGACGCCTCTCCTTGCAATTCTCTTGGTGAACACTTCCAGGTGTGAAGAGCTCTTCAACCCTGCCCTCAGCCTACCAGCAGCCAGCACCGAGCTGCTGCTTCTCATATATTCTAAAGCTCTGTTAAATAGCACCCTGTTGCCAAAAAGCTTGGAGCTTCAGAGTCACCACTGACTTACACAGTCAGGTCCCAAGCTGTGTCGGTTCTACTCCATCATTTCCTTGCTCTGTCCTCTCCACTTTCTTTCTGCCGCCCCACCACCCCCAGCTCTCAGTCTGTGCTGATTATGATGATTCCTCTGCTGAAAAACCTCTTATTGCTTCCTTATTGTGTCCCACATGCAGGCCACGCATGCTCTGCCGTCCCCGCCATTCATCCCCTGTGGCATCTGGCATCCGGCGAGAATATTGTGCCTGGTTACCTGCCCGTCTTCTCCTCTTTCTCCTTCTCTTTCCCTCCCTTCTGCTTTTCTTCCTTGACTTTTCTCTTTCTCAACCTTCCTTCTGTCCTTTCTATTTTACAGAACTTCAAGCATTAATTTTAAAACTGTTTTACAAGAATACAAACAATCTGTTAATTAGGACAGAGCCCTAGCAGAGCCTGTTTGTATCTCCCTGCCTTCATGTATGCCCCCGCCCCCGTGGTTTGTGTCCCACCACAATTCCCAGCCTCAGGAACTTCTTATCCTTCAAGACTCCCCTCGCCTCCCAACAGCACTTCGAATGTAATCTCCATCGAAGTCCTTCTCAAGCAAATTTCAACTTCCTGAGAATGGAATAAAGAACCTGGTGTTGCAGTGGTTAAAGCGCTCAGCTGCTAACCGAAAAATCAGGCAGTTTGAACCTGTTAGCCACTTCCGCAGGAGAAAGATGTGGCAGTCTGCTCCCGTAAAGGTTACAGCCTTGGAAACCCTCCGGGGCAGTTCTATCCTGTCCCGTAGGGCCTCTGTGAGTTGGAATTGACTTGATGGCAGTGGGTTTGTTCTGTTTTTTAATGTAAAGCAGGCAGGCTCCAAGTGGCTAAAAAGCTGCTTATTTGGGCTATCTCTAAGTCAATTTGATGTGTACAAATTTGAGTTTGGCACTACCAGGCGGCTTTTTTTTTTTTTTTAATGAAGAGACAAAACCTGGGCCCAATATATAGAGGCCATCTTTGACTCATTTTTATAACAGTACTTCTCTTTTAGGAGCCCTGGTGACACAGTGGTTAAGCACTTGGCTACTAACAGAAAGGTTGACGGTTTGAACCCACCAGTGGCTCTTGGGAGAAAAGACCTGGGCAGTCTGCTCCCATAAAGATTATAGCCTAGAAAAGCCTATGGGACAGTTCAACTCTGTCATAATAGGGTCCCTATGAGTCAGAATCGACTCGACAGCGATGGATTTAGTTTTTTAGTTTGGAGAACAGGATACTGTGTTCTCCTTGTCTCCCTAGAGCCTGGCAAACAATATATGTTAATTGTTGATTGAATGAGCAGTGTTCAACCTGGAATACCCTAATTCCATTGTTCAGCTTCTTTTTTTAAATTTGTTGCTTTATAGAATTTCAGAAAATATTTAAGCTGATATCTGTGAGCTTAGTGTGTATGTTGTGTACCTTTTTTTTTTTTTTTTTTGTGCTTTAGATGAAAGTGAAACCCTGGTGGCATAGTGGTTAAGAGTTACGTCTGCTAACCCATAGGTCAGCAGTTCAGATCCACCAGGGTCTACTTGGAAACTCCGTGGAGCAGCTCTGCTCTGTCCTATAGGGTTGCTGTGAGTCGGAATCGACTCGATGGCAGTGGGTTTGGGGTTAGGTGAAAGTTTACAGAGCAAATTAGTTTCTCATTAAACATTACACAAATTGTTTTGTGACATTGGTTGCCAACCCTGAAATAAGCCAACACTGTCCCCTTCTTGACCTCGGGTTCCCCATTTCATTCATCGTTTTCCTCTCCGTTCCTGCCTTTTCGTCTTTGCTTTGGGGCTGGTGTGCCCATTTGGTCTCTTACACATGGTTGAGTGTACTCTTCCTGTTTCCTAAAAGAACTTTTTTTTTCTTTTGTAAAATTAAAGCATGCTCATTGTAGATATTCAACAAAAAGCACAAACTATGACAAAGAAGTTAAAGATGCCTTGATTATTCTCTTAGTGAAAACCACTGTTAGTGATTTGTTTTCCTTATGGTCTTATTTCTCTGCATATCTTTGTATTTTTACATAATTCAGTTGGTGCTATGTGATGGTCTCAAAAAGTTTTGAGTGTAGCCCACTTACGGGAGGCAGAAGAGCCCAGAATTCACCAGCTTACCAGCACCCATTTCCAGGGGAAAAGAATTTTGTAACCAAGAGTCGATGGGTTTGTAGCCCATCAGGAGGACCAGTTTTTGAAAACCACTGCTTTTTAAACCACGCGTTGTCTTGTAAGCATGCTCCCCTGTTGTTAAATATCTGTGAAAACACTGACTTTTAATTGCTGCATAATGTTCCATTAAGTGGCTACATCACAGATGATCTAGCTGTTCTCTGCTCTCAGGCCCCCCTACCATTTTCTCCTGGTGTACCTAAAACAAAGAAGCAGAGCAGCTCAGAGAGGCATTTTGGAATAGTGATTATAGAGCTCCTGATCTGGACTGTTCTTTAAAATGGGGACAGTGGCAGGGCATGCCGCCTAGGCTGCTGCGAGGGTTCAGGGAGACGTGCGGGTACTTAGCGTGGGCTGGCACCCAAATTGCTCGGGGTATTAGCCACAGTGGCAGCTTTGCCAGTTGTACATTTGGTCTTCCTTCTTCTGAAAGTTCAGACTTTACTGATAAATGTAAATATCCATGACTGTTTTTTTTCCCCTAGTTTTTAATTTTGAAAATGGTAAAAACCTATTGAAAGGTACGATGATGACCTAGTATCCACCCACAATCCACATTTTGCCACATTCGTGCGCCCGCTCTCTTGCTCTCACTCTCCAGTTCTCCGAGAGCATTATCACTTTTAAGAATACTAACGTTAATTCGAAGACAGGCCTGGCAGTCTGCTTCTGAAAGTTCCCAGCCTTGACAACCCTATGGAACAGTTCTACTCAGTACACACGGGATCACCACAAGTCCAGATCACCTCCACAGCGGCTACGACCACCGTTAATTCAGTCATAGCATCTCATGTACAGTCCCTGTTTAAATTTACTCAGTTGACTCAAAATGGTCTTTTATAGCCGAGTTTTTTGTTCTAGGATCTGATCGATATTCACACTGCATTTTGTTATCGTCTCTTTAGTCTTTTTCAATCTAGAACAGTTCTCCCTGCCCTTTTTTTAACTTAATGACGACATTTTTTGCATCGTCTAGACATTGTCTTGTTGAATGTTCTCTTCGTGTAGCGTACTGTCTAGATCTCATCATCACACTCAGCACCCTTCCATCACAACCTGTCATCACCTCACAGTGTGGCACCTGTCCGAGCAGAGAGCTGAGCCCTGAAGAAGTGGGGGGTGCAGGACTGCTGCCCCCCTTCTGGGCAGGGCACGGCTATGGGTTGAGGGGCTCTGTGAAACTTGGTTGAACAAGTGAATGACTTATGGATTATTGCTCCCTCAGCTCTGACTGACTTGTGTTGAACTCACACTTTTCTCAGGGAACGCTTCTGCTGGCCCTGACCTCCCCACCCAGCTTCTCCCTCTCTTTCTCTCCCTCCCTCTTCCCTCTCCCAGTCCCTGTTCTCCTCTCTCACCTTCCTCCTTCCTTGTGGTAGAAATGGCCACACAACCTCCACATAGTGGTCTAGGCAGTCAGCCCCAGTTGATTGGAGATGATATTTCAAATGAAGCTTGTTTTCAAGGCCTGCTCCAAGCAGTTCACAAGTCAGAAGTCAGCGTGTCCATTTATTTGTGTCAGTCACTTTGAGGCTTGTCCTGGCAAACAAAATATTGCAAGTTAACACTGGTCTGGTAGGAGGGGGCAGGAGGGCCCAGCACCCCCTCTAATTCTCCATGCCTAAGGACTTCCTTTAGCACCTGCTGCCATCTCATCAGTGGTAGTGGAAAAAACACAAAAACAAGACTTGTCAACTTAACAGTGGGGTGGACAAGAGGAGGGAATAACCAATTATAAATTGGGATGACTGGAACCATCCCAAGTTTTCTAATTACTTGCTCACTGTGAAAAAAAAAAATCACTATAGATATGAATAACAAAAAGTGAAAGTCCTTTACAATCCCAGCCTCCAGAAGTAATCTCCATTAGTAGTTGGATTATGTTTTCTGCTAATAAATTTCGTTGCTGTTGAGTCAATTCCGACTCATAGCAACACCATAGGACAGAGTAGAACTGCCCCATAGGGTTTCCAAGGTTGTAATCTTTATGGAGGAGCTGTGGTGGCACAGTGGTTAAGAACTCGCTTGCTAACAAAGAGGTTGGTAGTTCAAATCCACCAGCTGGTCCTTAGCACCCTATGGGGCAGCTCTACCCTATCCCCTATAGGGTTGCTGTAAATGTCAGAATCAACTCACTGGCAACAAATTTGGTTTTTCAGGGTGATCTTTATGGAAGTAGACTGCCACAGCCTTCTCCTCTGGAGCAGCTAGTAGGCTTGAACCACCGAACTTATGGTTAGCAGCAGAATGCTTAACCACTGTGCCACCAGGGCTCCTTTTTTGGTTAATACTGGCCCCAAAATGTATAAAAACTTGGGATCGTATACATACTGCTCTGCAGCTTCCTTTTTTTCTTTTTTTAACTTAACACCATATACCTTGGGCATCATCTTTTTAATTCTGTCTTCAGGCCAGCTGCATTTTAATTTCTGACATGAGATGAGGGGTCAGGAGCTGGTGTGAGAGGGGGCCCCCAGCACTGTGGAGAGAGAAGCTTTGTCTGCAACCAGCTCCATGCGCAGGGGTGGCACACAGCAGGGCCCTGGGACTGCGATGTTCCCCTGCCCGTAGTTGGTGAGCAAATTGCCAACTTCCCCCAGACACGGATTCCCAGGCAAAGATCATGGCCTCCTTGCCTCACAGTTTGCTTCTTCTGAGGTCTGTCACCAGGGGTCTCGGGGGAAGCTCCTCCCCCGTAGTTTTCCTTCTTCAGTTAGCTCATAACATTGTGGGTGGAGATGGGTTCTGGTTCGCACCTGTCTTTTTTCCTGAGCTTTCGAACCAGTTCATTTACTCTCATGTCATGTTTCCTAAAACTAGAACATGTTTAAGAAATGGCCAGTCGGTGGAACAGCTTTCAGATTGATCTGCTGAGGCTTTTAGTGCAGCCCAGGCCTGGGGACAGTGTCTGAGCTCGCTGTGCTAATAGGATATTAGATTTTCCTTCTCTCGGCTCCAGTTACACGGAGGGCTCTAAGGGCATAGAGCCACCGCAGCTGCTCTGGAATCACCGCTGAGAGAGACAGGGTAGGGTGGGGCTGGGGTCAGGCCGCCTGCATAGTTCTGGCTAGAACCCTTTCCTCTCCAGTTTTCATCTACGTGAGAAATCAGTCAGAGCAGTGCAGTCAGTGCCCCCCTTCCCTAGCAGTGTGGCTTCTCAGGTGAAAGAGAACGGCGGCCAAACTCCTCTGAGCTCTCGGATGCGTGGCAGGAAGGAGGAATGGTGGGTCCTGTCCAGAGTGTATTTCTCCAGAGTGGGGGTGAGGGATTGCTTTTAGAGCCTGCTCACAGTCCTCGTGAGAATAATGTCTCAGGATCATGTTCGCCATCTTTATGCCTCACTGTGGGGACGAAAGGGAGCCCTGGTGGCACAGTGTTTAAATACTCAGATGCTAACTGAAAGGTTGGTGGTTCAAACCCACCATCTGCTCCACAGGAGAAAGATGTGGCAGTCTGATTCTGTACAAATCACAGCCTTGGAAACCCTGTGGAACAATTCTACTCTGTAGGGTCACTATGAGTCCAAACCAACTCGATAGCAACGAGTTTTTTACAGGTGGACACAAAACCAAAGTTTTAAATCCTGGGTTTCTGGGCCAAGTTTTAGTCAAGGCCTCCCACAGTTCAGGGAAATGTCTATGTCCCTCAAGCCTAGAAGCTCGAGGGAGCATCCATGTACTACTCCTCCCCACTGTGAAGGCCTCAGTGTCCTGGAGGCAGGTGGCCAGGCCTGCTCATCTCCTGTTCATCTCGGCTCTGCTGCTGTCAGTTTTACCCTGGCCCCAGCCTCTCCCTGGCCTCACCAGCCAGCCGTCTAACTGAAAATAGCATTTTCTAAGCATGGTTTCTCTGACTAATGTGTGAGACCCAACCTCCTTACTCCCTCGTTCTGTGATTTGTTACCTTTTTCTTTGGGGGGGGAGGGTGCGGGCGGAGAGAAGCAGGGTGACAGTGACAGAAATGATTTCCCATTCAGGGAGTCCTTTTCCAAATTGGCTTGCTTACTGTAGAGGTGACCAGCTCCCAGCGGCCCCACCAAATGAGAAGAGGAATTGTTCCCAGGAAAAGCAGTTTTCTTTGGGCAGAAGGCATTTTCTTAGATCTTGAATTCTGATGTCTTCAGTCCATAGTGTATAAATAACTGGTAGGCCTTGATTTTGTTAATGTATTTTAGTTTCAGTTAGTCTCTGTAGAGTGAAAAAACTCCCTGTAGTCAGTCAGCCTGGCAGCCGTTTAAAATTATAATGCTCTCTGCCACCAAGACCAGAAGGGCTGAATGGTGCCTGGCTATCAATACTGAACCAATCCCTGATCAAAAGGGAGAAAATGCAGAACAGAATTTCAGATTCTCATGGACTCCAGACTTTTGGAGCCAAGAGGGCAGTATGAACCCCTGAAACTACTGCCCTGAGATAATCTTTAAACCTTAAACCAAAAATATCCCCTGAAGCCTTCTTCAAACCGTAGTTTAGCTTAGCTAGCAAGAAAAAAGTCTGCCTTGAGCATTATGCTCTTTTAAGAACTGTCTGTGGGATCAAATTGACAACACTAACTCAAAAAGTTAGATAGGACTCTTAGAGGCAGGGAGTTTATGTGAATGGGGGAGGAACAGCTCAGAATAGGAGAGTGAGAAGGGTTGCACGACTCTAAGAATGTCGTCAGTGTCACTGAATTGTACGTGTAGAAACGGTTGAATTGGTATATGTGATGTGAATATTCTCAACAACAAAAGAAAATTAAAAAAAATAATAATGCCAAAGGTAGTTTGCCATCCTGTCAGCCCTCCTCCCCATTTCTTATCCCCTCTGCTTCAGAGCAGCTCAGCGACTGTAAAGACTCGGCTGCCTGGTGCATCATGTGTCACTCCTGACAACAGACGCGATGTTGCTGCTTCAGGAGCAAATGAGATTTCATGTTACTCAGTGCTTGCTGTGATTTAGGGATTGTGCTGTACACGTGGCATATGTGGTCAGATTTCATGAGAGATGGTTTTGTCGCTCTGAGATCCCAGGTTTGGTGGGAAACTGGCCCTTGGGAGGGGGTTGGGGTACAGCACACTGTTTTATTACTAGAGGGGAGGAGCCGTATCTTCCCTTCATACAGTACAATGTTAGGACAGCCTTGACGAAAAAAGGCCAGGGTTAGCCTGGCTGGGGAAGACGAGGCAGCATTTGGATTCCCTCCCCCTACTCTAGCAGCTCCATGGAAGAAAGACCTGGCAATCTGTTCCCATAAAGATTACAGCCTAGAAAACCTATGGGGTAGTTTTACTCTGTCACATGGGGTTGCTGTGAGTCCGAATCATCTCGACTGCAAACAACAACTCTTGTGGGAGGAATCCTGCACAAAACCTGGCAACAGTTGGGGCCTCTGCCTCTCAGGGCAGCGCCTGTCTGGGCACAATATTGAGGTGGAAGCCTAGGTTGATTTTCCAAAGCCCTTTGCCAGTGAGCCTAGAATTGAGGCCCACACACCTGCTTTGGGCCTCAGTGCCTGCACTGAGCAGGCTGTGTGGTCAAGAGGTGCCTCTTTCTGCACCTGAAGGAGCGCTGTTTCTTGATGGGCAGTATCACCAGGTCACGACTGCCCTTTCATCCCTGGGGGAGGGGGAAATCCATGAGAGCAGGACCCAGTGGTTGGAAGACAGAAACTTGCTGATCACTCATTAGTCGGTCTCAAAATATTCAGCTGGTCACCCTTTTTTTTTTTTTTTTTTCTTAATAAAGGTGCCAGATTTCATTCATTCAGCAGATATTTACTGACTATTCCTTTTTTTTTTTATGTGCAAGGCACTGTGTTGAACTGAAGTTGCCCTCATGATGTCCGAGGGTGGGAGAGGGAGACATACTCACACAGATGCAGAATTAATTCAGGCACTGAACGGTATTACGTTTTAAAGTCATTGGGGAGTAGAAAGACTAAGCGCAGCAGGCATCGGTGAGGATGCGGGGCAGTCAGAACTCTCCAACGCTGCTGGTGGGGATACAGAACGGTACAGTCACTGTAGGAAATGGTTTGGAGGTTTATTAAAGGGTTATACACTTACCATCCACTTCCCGGTATTGGCCCAAGAGAATTGAAAACATATACAGTATTCACACAAAGAATTGTACTCAACGAAACAGTTCAGGTGTCCATCGACAGGTGGATGAATAAACAAATTGGTATACCTACCTGTTAAGGATTGAATTACATCTTCAAAAGTATGTGTTGGAGTCCTAACTCCTGTATGTGCGGATCTAACCCCATTTGGAATACGGTTTTCTTTGTTATGTTAGCAAGGCCATATCAAACTTAGTGATTTTTTTTTTTTTAACTGTGTTTTCAGTGATGCTTTACACAGCAGTTTAGGTTCCCATTCAGCAATTTCTTCACAAGTTGTCCAGTGACATTGGTTAAATTCTTCACAATGTGTGAACATTCTCGTTGTTTCCCTTCTGGTTGTTCTGTTTCCATTAATCTTAGTTTCCCTTCCCCCCTTACATTCTCATCTTTGTTTTAAAGTATTGTTGGCCGTATGGAAACCTAATGCCTTTTAAGATATATAAAAAGAGCAGATTAGACAGAGAAGCAAGCAAGCATAAACAGGGGAAAGATGGATAGATGCCATGTGGCGATCACTGAGGAACCAAGGAACACCAGTACTGTAGAAGCTGAGACAAGTATCTTTCCCCAGAGCCGACAGAGAGAGCAAGCCTTCCCTAGAGCTAGTGCCTTGAATTTAGGCTTCTAGCCTCCTACACTACGAGAAGATTAATTTTTGTTCTTTAAGGCCACCCACTTGGGCTATTTCTGTTACTGCAGCACTGGGTAATTAAGACACCACCCAATGGAATACTACTTAGTGATAAAAAGAATGAATTACTGTGATATATGCAACACCATGATCAAATCTCAGAATCATTATGCTGAGTGGTAGAAGCCATACACAAAAGACTAAAACTATGATTCTGTTTATATAAAGGTCTGGAAAATGCAAGCTAATAAATACATAGTAACGGAAAGCAGATCAGTGGTTTCCCGGGAACTGGGTATGGAAACCCTGGTGGCATAGTGGTTAAGTGCTACAGCAGCTAACCAAAAGGTAGGCAGTTCAAATCCACCAGGCACTCCTACTCTGTCCCATGGGATGGCTATGATTTGGAATCAACCCCATGGCAATGAGTTTTTTTTGGTGGGGGGGTGCGGTGGCAAGAAGAATGAATTGCAGAGAGGCGCAATGGAAATATTTTGGGGGTGATAGAAATATTCTGTATCTCGATTGTGGTAATGATTCACTGGTAATGTATACATATTTCAAAATTTATCAAATTGTACATATTAAATGGATACAGTTTATGGTACATAAGTTATACCTCAATTAAGTTGATCTTTAAAAACTAAAAAAAAGGAAAGGATTTTGGGGGGTATGGTATTTACATTAAAAAAAATTTTTTTTAATGTATTTACATAGTCTCAAAGTATCCCCCAACACATTAATTACTAATTACAAAGGGGGGATCTACCTTTCTAATGGAGAGGTCTGGGTAATGGTTAGCACCTTCGCAGAGTGATCAGACTTAGCATCCCCACTAGCAGTTCAACCTAACATCGTGTGCCTCCTTGCCAAAAATATTTGTGCTGAATGTTATCATGAGGAAGCAATCCAACAAATCCATAATGGGGTCCATTTTACAAGACAACTGGCCTGGTCTCAACCAAAAAGTCAGTGTTGGGAAAAAGAAAAGAGTAAGGGGGCTTAATGTAACTTCTGTGTTTAGAGCACGAACCCCATCCCCATTAGAATAGGCGAGCGTTGAGTACCTGGGCCTTGGAGTCAACACCTGTTGCCTTGACTTTCCCGTGTAGTAGCTGGCATCTATAAGCCAGTAACTGAAACTTTCTAAGCCTCATTTTCCTTTTCCTTCAGGTTGGGAATAATAACGGTACTTCTTTCAAAGGGAGGTTTTGAGAATTGAATGGAATCCTGTTTGGTAATGTGCTTAGCATACTGGCCCCCACATACAGTTTAGTCAGTTCCATATTAGCCATTCTTTTGGCGGCCCCAGTCACTGGTGTGCTGTGGTTGTTTTGGTTTCCCCCAAAACAGCAACAGGTGAAACTGGGCAGTATCTATAGGCAGTTTTTAAAAAATTTTTATTGAAGTAGGACCAATACCCGTTGCCAGTTGTCTAATTCAACTCATAGCGACTCTGTAGGACAGAGTCGAACTGCCCCACAGAGTTTCCAAGGCTGTAATCTTTATGGAAGCAGAGTCCCAGATCTTTCTCTTGAGGAGCGGCTGGTGGGTTTGGACCACTGACCTTTCGATTAGCAGCTGAGTGCTTAACCTCTGCACCACCAGGGCTCCTTGTTGAAGTATGGCAGACATTCAGAAAAGTGTGCGTGTCATAAGTAGAGCTCCGTGAATAGTCCCAAAGTGAACACACCTTAGTAACCAGCACCCAGTTCAAGACCCAGGGATGACCAGCCCTCCAGGAGTCCCTCCCAGTTCTTCCCCTCATCCAGGGTAGCCACAATCCTGGCTTTAACAGTATAGCGCCATTTTGCCTGCCTTTGTACTTTAAAAATGGAGTCATACCAAATGCACATTTTTATGTTTGGCATCTTTCCCTCAACATTCTGCTTGTGAGATGCATCCTCGATGGAATCCGTGGATCAGCCTTGGTTGGGTGTGCTTGTAGATTGTTGATTCTTGCTATATATAATATACTCTTCTATCCAGTTCATTTACTCATTCTTGTCTTGATGGCTATTTGGCTACTTCTCAGTTTGGGGCTATTCGGAGTAGTGCTTCTGTGAACATTCTAGTACAGGTAGTCCTGGACTTAGGATGTATTCGAGTTACACAAATGGCAATTGTGGCCATATGTTTTTGTTGTTTTTTGGGGGGGAGTACATCTTATTGTTAGTAATATGTACTGTGTACAGTGTTGCAGTCCGTAATGTGCTGGTGTCGTCACATCTGTAAGTTTATATGTAACGTTCCCAACCCCAAAGACAAATGAAGATCAGATTTATAAAGATGCTGATAATAAAAGGCAAGAATAATGAAAATTAAAAAAAAAAAAAAAAAGACATTTGACTTAACATCAGAACCGACTTATGATGGAGCCATTGGAACAGAACCCTGTCATAAGTTGGGGATTACCATATGTAAATTTTAGTGCACACGTGTGCGCACTTACGTCGGGTATACACTGAGGAATGAAGCTGTTTTTAATCATTTGTTTTAGTATGTTGAACACAACGATTTCAAAGATGTCTTCAGCCGCGCGTGTCAGTCCCTGAAGGGGCAATAATCTGTGAAGGTGAAAGCTAAAGCGGTAAAGGGTCTCTGTGCTACCTGTCTATGGCTTTGGGGTTTTGCTTTTTAATTTGTTGGGGAAGGGGGGCTCTGGCAAGGGTGATGCTGGGTATACGAAACTGCCTCGCCCATTTTCTCAGCAGCCTGGTTGGTCCCATCTGCAGAGTGTACCAGGCTAAGTTTCCATCCCTCGTGGTGTAGCTCTTCTCTCCGTTGTGGCTAGAGTTGAAACTGTGGCTTCAAGTCGAGGCTGTGGCTAGCACAGATCTCGATAACTACATGGTTGGTACCTGCTGGGCTGGTTATAGCCCAGCAAAGTAGGCGGTCTTACTGACACCTGCCAGTGAGCTTCACTCAGACTCCAGAATGACAGGTCATCCCCTGTGAGGGGCAGAAGGGAGAGCTGAGTCAGGAAGGGAGGCTCCCCTTGTCCTGCAGCCTGAGCACTAAGCACCTCGGAGCACTGCTGTGGACATTTGTTTGCATCCTTCGCGTGTCAGAGGGGCCTTTGGCTCCCCTGCCGCAAATGGAGCCCTGTAGAAAAATGGCCTCTGACAGAACCCTCATAGCTGTGACCTTCCTCCTGATTTAGCTCCTGTCCCTGACTAAATGAGTCGAGTGCTTTCTGTGTGGCAGATTTAAATTTCACCACTAATTGATGGTAGCATCTTGAGGGAAAAACACTTGCCATTAGATCAGAGGCCTCTGGGAGACAACCTGGAAGCAAACATATTCATTCATGACAGAATAAGGCGGGGCAGGGATGGGGCCAGCCACGGAGGAGCCCGGTGAGGACCCCTGCCACATGCCCTTGGGGACCGCACACATGTGCACATACATGCTGTGGTGTTTTCATGGCCCTTTTTCTTTGTCTTGCTGTTGAGTAGTCTTTGTGCCAAGATGAGCTGGAGCCAAAGTACCTGAATTCAAGTTCCAGCTCTGCTGCTTGCAAACAAACTTTTACCCTTTTTGTGCCTCAGTTTCCTTGACTATAAAATGGGATAATGAGTGTTGTGATGATTCCTGACATAAAGACCTTACATCAGTACTTGGCAGGTTGTAAGGAATCAATTAGTGTCCGCTGCTGCTGCTATGTCATTATTCATAGTCTCTCAGATGCCTCTTCCACTCTAGTTGGGCCACTGTGCTTGCTGTGCCCTTGTTTGCCAGCCCCTCCCTGTCCCCTGGGCTTGCTCTCCTCCCCTGTGCAGAGGTACCTGTTCTTCAAGGTCCAGCCCAGGCTTCTCGGCCTCCAGGGAGAGAAGCCCACAGCCATCTGCTCCCCTGTCTGAGCTCCCAAGGGTGGGTCAGAGCATGGACTGCGGAGCCAGTCATACCTGGTTTAAAATCTCAGCTCTGCTAGTTTTCTTGACAAAACTGCTTCACTCCTCTGAGGTCTGTTCCGTGAAATACAGGAAATGACAATGCCCACCTCCTAGGACTGTGAGGACTGAACGAGATCACGCACACATGGTAAACACTCAGAAACGGGAGCCATTGTTACTTTGTTGTGAAATTTCTAGTTTTCCTTCTTGCCTAACCTCTGATTATTTCATAGGTTGGTTTTGAATCCTTATCTAGGTGGGCGCTATTTAAGGTCAGGGATCTTCACTTCAAGTTCTTTGAGATCTAAATGTTGGTGATGGTTGTCGTCAGGTCAGCCCTGACTCCTGGTGACCTTATGTGTATCTAACCCAAACCAAACCCAGTGCCGTCGAGTCAATCGATCATGACTCACAGGGACCCCATAGGATTTCTAGGCCTGTGATAAAGCCTTGGGAATCTTTTTTCCTACAGAGCTATCATCGTTTCAGCTCCATTTTACTTTCGTGTTTAAGTATGTAGAAGCTCTGGTGGCGCAGCAGTTAAATGTTCAGCTGCTAACTGAAAGGTCAGCGGTTCAAAACTACCAGTGGCTCCATAGGAGAAGGACCTGGCGATCTGTTTCCATAACGATTACAGTTTGGAACAGTTCTATGGGACAGTTCTACTCTGTCACATGGGGTCACTATGAGTAGAAATCGACTCAACGGAGCCTGACAACAATTTAAACACGTGGTCCTTTGTGCACTTGTTTCTCTGCTTGGTTTCCAAGTGCCAGAGGACTGGAGCACCTAGAACAGTGAAGATGGTGTTCTTTCTTCATTCATTCAGCAAGTATACCTTGAGCACCCACCTGTGCTGTGGGTCAGACACTGTTCAACATGCTGGGAGTACAATTCTGGACTAAAAAGACAAAAAGCCCTACCTACAGGCAGTGTCAGTTACAGCCTGGTGGGGGAAACAGAAAGCAGAAGTAAAACAAAGTATCTTAGTGCTCAGGAGGGGAAACAATCAAGAAAATAGGATGCAAAAGGGGGGGGGTTGTTAAAATTGTAGAAAGGAGGGCTGGGGAAGCTTGATGTGCCTGAAGGAAATGAGGGAGGGAGCCGTGTCCTTACCTGGGGGAAGAACCTTCTAGGCAGAGAGAACAGCAAACGCAGGAGCCTGCAGCTAGAGCCTTCCTGGAAGGGCCTTTCTTCTGAGCGAGGTGAGAAGCCACTGAAGGGGGTTTTGTTTTTCATCTTAAATAATTTCTTCTCATTCTTATTTCTTTGTTTTTTAATATGTTAAAATATAAACAGCAAAGCATACATCAAGTCAATAGTTTCTACAGGTACAATTCAGTGACATTGATTACATTGTTCAAGTTGTGCAAGCATTCTCACCCTCCTTTTCTGAGTTGTTCCTCCCCCATTAACATAAACTCACTGCCCGCTAAGCTTCTTATCTAATCTTTCAAGGTGCTCTTGTCACTTTGATTCTGTATAGATAGATCTTAAAAGAGCATAATGCTCAACACACACATTTTTTACTGGTTAAGCTAAACTATTGTTTGATTTTAGGAAGACTTCAGGGATATTTTTGGTTTAAGGCTTAAAGATTATCTCAGGGTAGTATTTCAGGGGTTTATCCAGTCTCCATGGCTCCAGAAAATTTGGAGTCTCTGAGAATTTGAGATTCCATTCTGCATTTTTCCCCTTTCCATCAGAATTCTCCTATGGAATCTTTGATCAAAATGTTCACTAATGGTAGCTGGGCACCATCCAGTTCTTTCGGACTCATAGCAAAGGAGGCTGTTGTTTAACCATACATTCCAGTTCCTCCTCCTGTTCCTGACTCCCCTTCTTCTTCTCTTGCTCCAGGCAAATACAGACCAATTGTTGTCTTGAATGGCCACTTGTAAGCTTTTAAGACCTATTCACAACAAAGTAGAAGGTAGAACAGAGGCACTAAACACATTATTAGGCCAGTTAACTGGGATGTCCCATGAAACCACGATGCTAAACCCATCGGAAGGTTTTGAATGGAGGGACAGGATTTGACTTTTTAACAGAATCTCTGACCACTGCGTGGAGAAGAGCCATGGCCCTTGAGAACTTGAGTGCCCTTGATCTAGCTACCTTTCCGCAAATCTTCCCACACTCTGCTTTATGAGGTGTACTCAGTGCTCTCCTCCAGGGTGCTGGCATGGCTCCACCCAGACCCTTGGCTTGGACCTGAAAGGATGGCATGATGTTACTCAGCATGGGAGGCAGCCTGGGTTTAAGGCCAAAGCTGGGAGAACCCAAAAAAATCTAAGCAGGTGGCTTGATCCCTGAGCACAGCGCTAGTCTTTCCAACCTCACCTTTCTGCACACTGGACTCCTCACCATTTGTCAGACCATTTTATGCTTCCAAGTCTTTGCTCATCACAGTTCTGGCTGCCTAAAATGTCATTTCCCCTCCACACTCCAGACATGCATGTTAGAGCCCATTTCCCCTTGTATTAGGACCATCTCTTTACCTGCCTGTCACCACTAGACTCAGACCCTTAAGGCACAGGCTGATCTGTTCTTTCTGCACCCCAGTGGGACCTGGCTCTCTCCAGAGACCTCGCTCAGGGGTTCTTTGTGCCCACGTGGCCAGGACAGAGCAATTGGGTCACAGGGATGGGAATTGAGGCCACAGAAAGTCAGAAGGCCTCAGACTCGGGGCAGAAGACATGAAGAATACCACTTGAGAATCCTGGTCTAAAAAGATAAGCACGCTTTTTTGTGCAGCACCTGGCTCCCGGGGGTTTATTTGTTTGAAATGTAAGATGACTTGGGCATCGGACAATCGAACCCCACTTTTTTCAAACAGAGATGGTGCAAGGCCTTGTTATCTCACCCCAATTTGCGTTCTTTCACTCTTGGCTATTTAAATTTGGTGGCCTCCCAGCAGCTTAAAAACAACAACTACTACTCACACAATTTCTCTTTTCACGTAAGCTGCAATTTGGTTGAAACAGGACCTCTCTTGTACGCAGTCCAAAGTTCCTGATAACTGCAACTACAATCATTGTTTCTGTTTTGTGATTTTTTTGTGTGTTTTCAAAAGCCACAACGGAAAATACTTTATTCTGTTGTGGTTGTCAGGAGCCAGCCTTTGGGCTGTGGCAGCAAGTATTTTTTGGTAGAAACTTAATCTAGAATGAGGTATTTCACTTCCTGGGCCAGGCTGTCTATGGAGAAAGCACACATTCCTCTACAACCCATAGAGTGAGCGAAGGACCCCTCATCTGGGCAAATTCAGCATTCTTCAGAGCCTTGGATAGTCTTGAGTATAGCCTTAAGTCGGGGTTCTGACTTGAGAAATGTAGGTTTTCTGTTGTTTTACTATTTTTTTGTTGTTGTTGTTATTGAGAATATACACAGTAAAACGTACACCAATTCAATAGTTTTTACATGTACGGTTCAATAACAATTATATTCTTCGAGTTGTGCAACCATTCTTACTCTCCTTTTCTGGGTTGTTCCTCCCCCATTTACATAAACTCACTGCCCCCTTAGTTTCTTATTTTTTGAATTGCTGTTGTCAGTTTGATCCCATGTAGATAGTTCTTAAAAGAACACAGCGCATAAGGCAGACATTCATTATTAGTTGAGGTAAAATGTTGTTTGGTTTTAGGAAGACTTCAGGGAGTATTTTTGGTTTAAGGTTTGAAGATTATCATATGGCAGTAGTTTCAGGGGTTCATCCTGTCCCCTTGGCTCCAGAAAGCCTAGAGTCCATAAGAATTTGAGATTCTGTTCTGCATTTTCTCCATTTTGATCAGGATTCTTCTGTTGAATCTGCCATCAAAATGTTCAGTATTGACAGCCGGGCACCATCCTGTTCTTCCCGTCTGCTGGCAAAGGAGGCAGGTGCCCCTGGAGGCAATGGCCCACACCTTCCATATCCTCCTCCTCTTCCTGACTCTCCTTCCTCTGTTGCTCCAGGCGAATAGAGACCAGTTGTCGAGTCTCGGTGGCCACTTACGAGCATTTAAGACCCAGGCACTAGCAGCCAACTAGGAGGCAGAACAGAACCACCAAACATGTTATTAACTGGGATGTCTCATGAAACCGTGACCCTAAATCTCCAAACCATGAAACCAAATCCCACGAGGTTTTTGGCTGTACCTAAGCAGCCTCAGCAGCTACTACTTTTTTTTTCTTCTGTCATTGTAAATACATCTATCACTGTTTCTGTTGTTTTCCTGTCACTAGGACTAGATAAAAGGAGCCATGGTGACAAAAATTAAACGCTTGGCTGCTAAACTGAAAAAGGCTGATTGTTCAAAGCCACCCAGCAGCTCCATGAGGGAAAGACCTGGCGATCTGCTCCCATAAAGATGACAGCCTAGGAAACCCTACATGGCAGTTCTGCTCTATGACATGGACTTGCCATGAGTTGAAATTGACTCGACAGCACCTACAACAGCAAGACTAAATAAAGAAAAATGAGGTGAAATTATCTAGTCTGAGCCGAACTAAATAGGGCTTTTTTTTTTTTTTTTTAATTGTTCTGTAAGTGAAAGTTTACAAATCAGGTCAGTCTCTCATACAAAAATTTACATACACCTTGCTATACACTCCTAATTGCCCTCCCTCTGATGAGATAGCACAGTACTTCCCTCCCTTCTCTCTCCTTGCGTACATTCGGGTAGCTTCTGGACACCTCTGCCCTCTCATCTCCCCGCCCGGCAGGAGATGCCAACATAGTCTCATGTGTCGACTTGCTCCGAGAAGCTTGTTCTTCACCAGTCTCATTTCCATCCCCTATTCCAGTCCAACCCCTGTCTGAGGAGTTGGCTTTGGGAATGCTTCCTGAATAGGACAATTTTTTATGTTAATCCCCGTAATAACAGGTGTGAGGGGTGGGGCAGTACAGTAAATCTATGGATTAATGATACGTTAGGTGAGTTTGGAGAACATTAAGGTAGGCAAAGATGTACATCATCGAATGGAGGGAATGTGGTAGTAGCTGCTCTATTAATAATGATGATGAAGATAATTAACATCTGGGAAGCACAGCCCTAAGCTCTTTGTAAGCATTGTTTTCTCCTCACTATAGAGCCTCAGAGGAGGTATCTCTTGCCCACAGACAGATAACCTTCCAACAGCCTGCTTGGCTGCAGTTACGTGAGGCTGACAGTATCTTCCTAATCTGAACATCACTATTTCATATTTCCTATATTTTGGATAAGGCAGTTTTATCTTCAGAGTGATCTTTGAAGGGATGGACTTAACTCAGCATTTAAATAATTTAAGCAAGATTAAACCATTTCGGGAAAAAAAAGTCATCCTTTTCCTCTTGAGAGGTATAAAGAAGAAATTAGAAATGGGTGTTAATGCCGGTACCCAGATTTGACTATTGTTGAATAAGGGAAGTGATACCGCACAAGGGCTTAGAGCAGCTGAGTGGAGCCAGGGTGCTGGGATTCTAGGTCTGGCTCTGCCACTCATGACCTCTGTGATTTGGGCAAGTTACTCCACCTATCTAAGCCTCAGTTTCCTCATCTGTTAAATGATGATGATGATAAAATATTTTGATATATACATGTAGCCTTCTAGATTGAACCATGTACTTCTAAGCATTTGAGAAACACTGTAGCTCTCAACATACTAAGTACAAATGGTTTTTAATTGTTCTTAAAGCAGACCTTCTTACACTGCTATTCAAATGGTACCATCCTTCATCATTAAAAAAAAAAAAATGAAGTGTGATTTAAGTTAAATGTGTGGCATAGAGGATTTATTCATCTAAAGTGACTTTCTCGGTTACTGCAGATTTGTGAATTTAGGCCAGGTAACCATTTTGGTGACTGTGATGCACCCTGAGGACCCTGGGCTTTTGGTTCTGGACCTGCCACTCCCTCATTCCCGTAATGAGCTTGTTTGATGAGCACCTCCAGGCGTTGTAAGACACTGAGTAGGGCATGGTCCTGCCTTAGGAGTGAGGAGATAGGAATGGGGGAACTAGGTAGAGGAGCAGGGTTGTCCTGGCATACTCATATGTTCAAAAGACCATGAGCACCCAGAGAAGGGAGCTGACATGATTTAATCTCTCACAGGTTTCATGACGGGTGATACTGAAGATCGAAAGAGAGACACCAGGAAATGTTCTATAAGCTGTAAAACTTTTCAACTATTCTTGTCTTGAGGTGTGTCATTCTCATGATTTGATAAGTAGAAATGGGGCCTTCAGCTAGTCTGGAATAGATACGTGCTAGGTACTGGGTCTCATCTAACCTTCCCAGGGTAAAGGTGGTTGGCAGCCATGCTGTCCCAGGCAGGGAGCTGGGCCAGCACAGCCGTCTTCTGATTTCTTGCGTATCTTGCCTATGCAGAGTTTGTTGGTTTAATCCTAACCTCTGCTGCAGCGGCTCCCAGGCTTTTGATTTAGTGGACCAGTACAGTTGCGTTTCCGGCTGGGGTGGGGGTGCAGGGCGGAGACAGAGGGTTGCCAGCTTCTTATTCTGCCTAATAAGGACGTTAATTTTTTTTTAAAAAAAACATATCTTTTCTGATTTTGTCATTTCATAAAAGAAAGGATACTTTGTCAACCCTGAAGGAGTAGAAATACATGATTGCAGACTACAGGCCAGCCCTTGATTATTTTAATCATGTGTTTGGTAAAAGAAGGAGCCCTGGTGGCGCAGTGGTTAAAACACTCAGCTGCTAACCAGAAGTTGGCGGTTCAAACCCACCACCTGCTCCGCAGGAGAAAAATGTGGCAGTCTGCTTCTGGGAAGATTACAGCCTGGGAAACCATGTGGGGCAGTTCTACTCTGTCCTGTAGGGCCTCCCTGAGTCAGAATCAACTCACCGGCACTGGGCTTGGGTTTTTTTTGGTATAAAATGCAGGACAATATACAATGAAGAAGGAAGCCTCCTTCTCATCTCTCTGCCACAGCCCCCTAACCAGCAAACTCCCATTATCTATAATATAGGTTGCAGGTATCATGGTTTGACATTCAACTTTATTTATAATCCTTCTTTTTAGGATTTATTTGTTTTTACAGTCCAATTTTCCATTGTTTCTTTTGGCTTCTGAGCTTTGGACATATTTAGAAAGGGTTATCCTGCTCTAAGATTACTTTTGAAAGTCTCCCATATTTCCTTCTAGTACTTTATGATCTTTTATTTAAAATTTGTTATGTGAAAGGTGAAAGATGATTTTTCAAGAAGGTTGTTCAATTATAACAATATTGTTTATTGCATGAAATGCCCCCCCACACTGATTTGAAAGCTACTTTTTTTTTGTTAACTTTTATTGAGCTTCAAGTGAACGTTTACAAATCAAGTCAGACTGTCACATATAAGTTTATATACACCGTACTCCGTTCTCCCACTTGCTCTCCCCCTAATGAGTCAGCCCTTCCAGTCTCTCCTTTCGTGACAATTTTGCCAGCTTCCAACTCTCTCTATCCTCCCATCCCCCCCGCCCCCAGACAGGAGATGCCAACACAGTCTCAAGTGACCACTTGATATAATTAGCTCACTCTTCATCAGCATCTCTCACCTACGCACTGTCCAGTCTCTTTCATGGCTGCTGAGTTGTCTTCGGGGATGGTTCCTGTCCTGGGCCAACAGAAGGTTTGGGGACCATGACCGCCGGGATTCCTCTAGTCTCAGGCAGACCATTAAGTATGGTCTTTTTGTGAGAATTTGGGGTCTGCATCCCACTGAAAGCTACTTTTAATATATGCTAAATTCCTGTATGTATTGCAGGATATTTCTGGACCGTCTTATCTTGTTGATGTTCCTAGCTAGCTAACCCTCCATCTCTCCACGTGCCAGAACTGTACCGTCTTCATTACTGTAGTTTTATAGGTGGCCATTTTGGAATTTTCATGGCTTTCCTTACTTTCAGAAGTAGATCGCTAGATCTTTCCACATGGACTTTAGAATCTACTTGTTTAGCTTTAAAAATAAATTTTTGGTAATACACGTGGCTCACTCATGTATACAAGACTGAATGGGCATACCAGCCCAGGGGCAAGGACAAGAAAGCAGGTAGGGACAGGAAAGCTGGGCGAATGGAAATGGGGAACCCAGGGTTGAAAAAGGGGAAAGTATAGACACGTTGAGGGTTGGCAAGCAAGGTCACAAAACAATGTGTGTATTAATTGTTTAATGAGAAACTAATTTGCTCTGTAAATCATCTAAAGCAGAATAGATAAATAAATAAATTTGGGGGAATCCTACTGGCATCATACTGAATGATACATTAACTGTCGATATCTTTATGATGTTACACCCTCTTCTGTGTCCCTCAGTGGCGTCTTAAAGCTTTCTTCGAATAGCTCTTGCTTTTTTGTTTTTGATGTACATGTAAAAGGGACTAATAGGTGGGCGTTTAGGTTGTTGTTGGCTGCTGCTGTGGAGTCAACCCTGACCATGTCGACCCCGTACACAGTGGAACAAACTCTGCCCAGTCCTTCGCCATCCCCATGATTGGTCTGGATCAGACCATTGGGATCCATAGGATTTTCTTTGATTTTCAGAAGTGGTTCGCTAGACCTTTCCTCCTAGTCCATCTTAGTCTGGAAGCTCTGCTGAAAGCTGGTCCGCGTCACAGCAACACGCAGAGCACCACTGACAGGTCACCGGTCAGAAGTCAGACCCTGGTCTTCTGCATGGAAGGCGAGAATTCTGCCGTTGAACCACCACTGCCCCCGTGGTGTTTAGATAGATGAAAGCTTTTGAATTCTACATAGTAATAAATTGTGTGTCCAGACAACTTACTGAATTTTCTTGTTTGTAGTAGTTTTTTCAAAGGATTCTCTTGGGTTTTTTCCAATTAGTTTATTGAGATATAATTTGCATGCAGTAAAATTCACCAGTTTTAAGTGTACATTCAGTGAGTTGGGTTTTTTTTTTTTTAATAATTTTGTTGTTGAGAATATACACAGCAGAGCATATACCAATTTAACAATTTCTATATTTTTAATTCAGCGACATTGATTATATTCTTCAAGTTGTGCCATTCAGTGAGTTTTGACTGATGTAATATGTAGTCATGTAACCATCACCCCATTCAAGATATAGAACCTCTAGGGTTTTTTAGGTAAATAATTAAAGCATCTGTAAGTAATGATGATTTTTACCTCCTTTTCCCCATATTTATTTCTCTTTATTTTTTTCCTCTAGACTAATTATATTGGCTAATACTACCTCCAGGACAATATTAAATAATGCTGATGGTAGTGGATATTCTTTTCTTGTTCATTGTTAGCTTGTGGGGTGAGATAAATACCTTTTTTCATCTTAAGGAGTCCTTTCTAACTAAGAGCTTTTTCGTTGGTTTGTTTTTACCAAGAATGGAGTTAAATTATATCAAATGTCCTCTGAGCTTTTTTGAAGATCCAGTCATTAGAATTTTTCTCTTCTGGTCTATTTAGGAGTATACTGAATTAATAATTTCCTATTACTGAATCACCCTGGCAGTTCTGGAATGAATCATACTTGGCCATAGAATATTATTTTTACATGCGCTGCTGAATACTATATACTAATTTTTTATATCAGTATTAATAAATGAAGTTGCTCTGTAAGAGAGCTTTTTTTTTTCTTTCTTTTCCCTAAATACTCAAAAATATTTAGTTATCTTTATTTTCAAATGGCAGTTTTTCTGGATATGCAGTTACCAGGTTAGCCTTTCTTTCCTTTATGACGTTCTAGGCAGTGCTCTGCTGTCTTCTATCATGAACTGTGCACTGGAAAAAGTTGAGGCTAGCCTGTGTTTTGCCTGAATGCCCCAAATATTCTTTTTTTTTTTTTTTAGCTCAGTAAGTTTATTAGAATATGTCTTGTTAACTGAGCTAACTGAGTTTTTTCGGAAGCATGTTGTTGGTAGTTGTCATCAAGTCCATTTCGACTCATGGCGACCCCACATGTGCAGAGTAGAGCTGCTTCATAGAGTTTTCAAGACTGCAGCCTCTCGGAAGCAGATTGCCAGGCCTGTCTTTCTAGGTGCCCCTGGGTGGGTTCAAACTGCCAGCTTTTCAGCTAATTGAGCACTTAAACTTCACCGCTCAGGGACTCTCTCTGAAACATAGTGAACGCTTTTAATCCGTAGATTTGAGTTATCTTTATTTCTGTAAAGTTTTCTTGCCTTTTTTTTTTTTTTTTCCTTTGGGGCACTAGTAATGTATATGGTACCTCTACCCATCGCTGTCAAGTCAGTTCCGACTCATAGCAACCCTATAGGACAGAGTGGAACTGCCCCCATAGGGTTTCCAAGGAGCAGCAGGTAGATTGGAACCCCTGATGTTTTGGTTGGCAGCCGTAGCTCGCCATAGCTCTTAACCACTGCACCTCCAGGGCTCCAAAATGCATATGGTGGTTCTTCCTTATCCTCTGAACTCTATATGTTGGCAGTGAGACCCCTTATTTTCCAAATCTATTTTTTTTTCTCTGTAATCCTTTTTAGCCATTTGGTTTTTTCCATTTCATTTTGCACAATATCCTAACTTCTGTTCTACATATCCTGTAAAAATGGCATGGTGTAGCGTGGCCAGACTTCCTCATCTTATTTCAGAGGGGGGACAAGAAAATCGAAATGAATATCAGCTCAAGGCTGGTCACTGAGAGGCAGAGGCCAGACATGCCTTCTTTCTCCAACCTTTTCACCAACTCTGACATGAGTCATTCCTCCCGTGGCACTGCCTTCTTCTCTGTTGGGTTCGATAATTCATTGCAGTGGCCACACAGAACTCACAGACAATACTCATGATTATGGGGTTTGTTAGGGATGTAACAGGATCAGAAGTGACTCAGGATACAGTTCTTCGGTTAGGATAGCTTTTTGGCCATGCCCTCAGGCAGACCTCTCCCGTGGTCCATGGGCCCCTCTGCCTGGCCTCTGCCCTGCTTGGGCAAGTGTTACAAAGCTCTTTAGCTCTACCAATAAGTGCCCGGGGCATCCTCCTCTTCCCAGGAAGCCTCCTGCCTGAAGGCACTCAACTCTCTTGCCTCATGGGTCAGCAAGCCTGGCTCTATTGACAAGTGCCCAGAGGCACCGCACTCTGCCAGGAAGCCTCCTGCCCAAAGGCACTCAGTCTTCTTGGGTTGGCACGCCCTCTGTAGCCACATTGTTCTGCGGGCCGGGAAGCCTGCCATGCCATCTCATGCAAGTCTTTTGGTTCTGCTGCTACCATTTCTCTGCCACTGCTTCCTGCCATCTCGCATCATCTCTGTTATTACAGCTCCCTCTGTCTCTTAGATCTAGGAGGTTCTCAGCCCAGGGACCCCAGGTCCAAAGGACGCACTCTGCTCCTGGCTGTTCTTTCTTGATGATAGTGAGCTCCCCGCTTTGCTCTGGGATTGGCTGTGTTTTAAGCCTAGCAGGTTGGCAAAACTGACCAATCCCCTCATTAAAAAAATTAGGGTTCCGTATACCTTATTTTCATGGTCCCACCCCCACAGGGTTCCATGCACCTTACTTCCATTATTAGCAAGCTGTCCGGTCCTCTCGGAGGGCCACAAGCACCTTATTTGCATAGCCCCACCCAGTCACAGTGTGAGAGTTAAAAGACCACGCACGCACAGCTAAAAGGGCCATATTAAGTAATTCACTGTACCACATATCCCTTACTGGGTTTTTGGCAATGTCTTTTCTAGGTAACTTTTATTTGTATGGTTGTTTTATTTTCCTCTTCCACTTTTCTGAGTACTGTCCCCGCCTCCAAAAAAAAATGTTTTATCTACTTTTATTGTCTCATATCTTTTCTAAGTGCTGTATCTCTGCTTTACACACTTTGTTTATAGACGTGATTGCATTGTTTGTTTTTCTTTTGTAGCTCAAGGAAATACATTGTTACGCACTGCACGGCAACATTTGTCCATGAATTTTCTTTGCCATTTGCTTTTCCTGTAACTACCTTTTTTGCTGGTTGTCTTCCTGGATCTCCTGTGTTGGTTCCTTTTTAAATTATTGTTCATCCTTGAATAAGACGATATCTCCCTAGTCTAGCAATTTGTAGAAAATTCTTGTGGGGTTAGAGCCTGGTTTAGCAGGAGTTTAGTCTCTGTATGAATGAGTGCTACTAGTCTACCTAGTCCTCAGCTACCAGGGATTGGCATTGTAGGGACACTCTAGGCAATCTTTCTCTGTCACTTGACCTCATTGATAGACTAAAAAAAGACAAACCCGATACCATCATGTTGATTCCGACTCATCATGACCCTATAGGACAGAGGAGAACTGCCCCATCAGGTTTCCAAGGCTATAATCTTTATAGAAGCAGACTGCCACATCTTTCTCCCATAGAGTGGCTGGTGGGTTTCAACCACCAACCCTTTGGTTAGCAGCCAAGTGCTTTAACCACTGCACCACCAGAGTTCCTTCATTGATTAGACTACAGCCTGCAAATTTGCTATGTGACTCTTTAGGCCACATAGGGCCTGAGGAAGCCTCAGGAAGCCTCATCACCAGTCCCTGGACCAGTTCCCACTGTTTGAAATAAAGCGTGCTGGTTTTGCCCCCTCGGGGGCGAAGAATTTCTGTGAAGAAGTGGAGCGGCCTGCTCTGTCTGACATCTGTGACAGGAGGCATTCTCTTTCATCACGTTCCCACACCCTCGTTTGACCTTTCCAGCCCTTGGCCGTTCTTACTCATATGTTGGGGTTTGGGGCCACAGATGTCCCCAGTTTTGTCAGAGACGTGATGTTTCTGTTGCTCATTCTCCTGGTTGCTCTTGTGTGAGTCTCTGGAGAAGAAGGGGGAATGGCTTCTCTGCGCTGCCGTTTGTAAACTCAGCACGGTCCTTTACGTGAAATAAATTCAGCATTCAGAAAAGCTCATTTGATGGTCTGTCTTTTCTGCCTACTGATGGCTGCCTTTGTGTCATTGAAAGGTAATCTGATCTTGCTGGGAGAGTGGCTTGAGAGTTAGTGAGAGGCATACGTTCTTAAGCCCTTTCTGCCTTCTCCCCATTAGCCCCAGCTATTTCTGATTTTTGTGATTTTATTAGCATTTCAGGAAGATCTTTGTCCTTGGTGCCCTTCTTCCTGTATGTCTATCACTCTGCTGAGAAACTGCAGGAAGAGTCTCCTCTGTGACCAGGCAGTGTGTACCGCAGAAGTCAATGTGGATACATCTGACCATGAAAATAGGAAGCTGTTTGTAAGCTTGTAGGTCCTAGACCCCAGGTTCCCATGACTTCCTTAGGTGATGTAGTATGGAGAGTGTCATAGGTTTTCATTCTTTAGTCTACACAAAGGGAAGAAAGGTCCTTTTTAGAGAATGGATTCTCTTTTTCTCTGCAGCCTTAATTATTACTATACTTTCCTTAGTTAAAGGAGCCCTGGTGGTGCAGTGGTTAAGGACTCAACTGCTAAGCAATAGGTCAGCATTTTGAACCTACCAGTGGCTCCATGGGAAAAAGATGTGGCAGTCTGCTTGTGTAAAGATTACAGCCTTGGAAACCCTATAGGGCAGTTCTACCGTCCTATAGCGTGGCTGTGAGTCGGAATCAACTCATTGGCGGTGGGTTTGATTTGGTTCCTTAGTTAAACTTCTCTTGTTGACCATGGTGTCAGTCAGGTTAGCCTTGGTTAAGATCTCAGTGGCTTAAAACAGCAAAGATTTCTTTCTCACCCTCAGTGTTTGTGCTGGGGACTCTGCTCCACGTTGTGCTCACTTAGGGATCCAGCTGATGGAGCTGCCACCCTGTTGACTGATGCTGGTACAGCAGGACAGAGACCTCTGGAGGAACTCATTCCACCAAAGACCTGCTTCAGCCTGACCTCGCCTCCTCTCACATCACTGGGCAGAACTAGTCACATGGCTTCATCCAACCCCAAGGGGGCCAGGTAGTTCATTCTCTTTTGTTCCCAGGAAAGGAGAGTGGGTGTTGGTGAGAAGCACTAATGATTACTGCAGCCACCTGTCAGTTGTTTCAGCCAGGCTAGCAAGTGTTCTATTTAGAATATCTAGTGTTTGGATTTGTACATTTTTCTTTCAGCATACCACTGGGCTGGAATGTCTGTGACAAGCTCTGCATATAGCTTACTGGGTGATATCACAGTGGGAAAATGTCCTTTTTTCTCTTCTCTTTTCTACGTGATCTTACTTAATCCCCCCAAACAGTCCTATTAAGTAGAGACTGCTGTTTTCGTATTTTAAAGACAAGGAGCTGGTATTGAGGAAAATTAAATCATTGCCTCTAAGGAGACTTAACTAATGAGTTGCAGATTCAGCTCCAGTGTTACCTGTCTAATACTAAAGCTCAGACCCTGGCCTTTATTCATTTATACCATAAAGCCAACTTTAAAATGGGAGGCTTAGACTAGCTCATCTACAAGCACCCTTCTGGCTTAAAAGCCTGCCCACCTTCCTGGAGCAAGCAGCCCTGGTTGTCTATGCTTAGAAATGCTGACTGTGAAAAGATTTGGCTTTTCCTTGGAGCTGGGGACCAGGCTATAATGGAGTAGTTAAAAATGGAAGGAAAGATGTGGCAGATGAGAGTGATTTGTGGCCACATGAGCTGTTCTCTTCTTACCCACGGTAGCGTGGACCATGGCAGCCCGCTGTCCTCTTGGCTTTATTGTGTCTGATCACATGTCCAGAGCCAGCATTCTTTGTGGGCAGGGAACAAACGCATGGCAATAAGTCACTTTTTTGGCCTTCTAGGTAAACTTGGCTGTGGGAGACCACCTTTTAAAATAGGTTCAACTCGAGACGAGAAACCTTTTTTTTTTTTTTTTAATTTTTATTGTGCTTTAAGTGAAAGTTTATAATCTGGCAAGTCAGTGTCTCATACAAAAATTTATATACACCTTGCTATGTACTCTTAATTGCTCTCCCCCTAATGAGACAGTCTGCTCCTTCCCTCTACTCTCTCTTTTCGTGTCCATTCTGCCAGCTTCTGACCCCCCTGCCCTCTCATCTGCCCTCCAGATAGGAGATGCCAACATAATCTCATGTGTCTACTTGATCCAAGAAGTTCATTCTTCACCAGCATCTTTTTCTGTCCCATTGTCCAGTCCAATCCCTGTCTGAAGAGTTGACTTTGGGCATGGTTCCCATCCTGGGCTAACAGAAGGTCTGGGGGCCATGACCACTGGGGTCCTTCTAGTCTCAAGACTGGAAACCTTTGCTAGGTCTTTAGATGTTAATCTCCTCTTTAAAGCTTTTTTGTTCTTGTTGTTAAAAATAGTCACAGACAAAGTGTTTGGAAATTGGGGTACTCATGTACTGTTGGTAGGAACATAAATAAACACAGTAGCCATTTAAAAAGAGAATTTGACAATATTTGGTAAAAATGTAAACCCCTTAGACACTTGGTCCTAGCCATTGGCCCTTCTGGGAATTTGTCCTGTGGAAATGGATATGCCCACAAAGGTCTGTACAGAAATGTCTGTTCATTAACAGAAGAGTACATCCCTACAGCAGAGTTATTTAAAAAAAAAAAAACCTTTGCAGTGGAGTCGATTATATTATAGGCTAGAACTGTGCTCCATAGGGTTTTCTTGACTGCTATAATCTTTACAGTAGCAGGTCACCAGGCTTTTCTTCCACGCTGCTGGATGGATTCCAACATGTATGTGGTATGGTCCCATTTATGTGGGTGGAGAAAACCTGTGTGTGTGTCTGTTTGTGACTTGATGGAAAACATCTGGAAGGACAGCAGGTGTTTCCAGAGTGTGTTCTCCTGGGCTCCTGAGAAGAGACAGAAATTTTTGATGGGGTGGTGGCAAAAAATAGGGCGTTTACTCTCTATATTGTATGAAAACAAAGTTAACAATAAGCATGTATTATATTACTTTAAAAAACTTAAACTGTGTAGGATTGTTAGAAGTGAAAAGTAAAGTGGCTTTCTCATTTCCCAGTTATCTGCCGTTAAGAGTTTGAATCGTACATGTCCAGAGATGTATTTTCTATGTGTATACATACACATAATACAAACTGTGTTTTTCCTTTTTTAACACAAATGGAACAACACTAAACATACTGTTCTATGTCTTGCTTTTTTCCCACCTAAAAATGCACTGTGGACACCCTCCCAGATTGGTAGATAAACCTCTAAGGAGCCCTAGTGGCACAGCACTTGACTGTTAACCAGACCCACCCAGCGGTTACATGGTAGAAACACCTGGCTGTCTGCTCCTTATGGGACAGTTCTACTCTGTCACATGGGATCGCTATGAGTTGAAAATCAACTTGACGGTGCCTCACAATAGTAGAGAAGCTGCAGCTGCTGCTTTTTTTTTCTTCATGGTTGCGTAGTGTTCTTTGGTCTGGATCTGTCATAATTTATTTTATCAGCGTCCTATTGAAGGACATTGTTTACAGTTCATTGTTATTACGGACAGTACTGCAGTCCTTGTCTAGCTATAGACATCTGTATGCACACATGCACACACATACATGTATGTTTCACATATGTGCAGATACATCTGTAGGGGAAACACCTCAGAATGGACTAGACAGATGAAGGGTTTGTGCATTTTATAATTTGATGGATATTGCCAAGACACTGTCCAGTATACCACTCTCATCAGCATTGTACAAGGTTAAAACCCATTGCCGTCAAGTCGATTTCAACTCATGGTGATTCTGTAGGACAGAGTAGAACTGCCAGTAGGGTTTCTAAGGCTGTAAGTGTTATAAAAGCAGGCTGCCATATCTTTCTCCCGCAGAGCTGCTGGTGCGTTTGAACTGCCGAACTTTCAGTTAGCAGCCGAGCACTTAACCACTGTGCCACCAGGGCTTCTCTGTACAGTGGTTTTTAAATGGAATCTGTTGGACTTGGAAGATGCCTTAAAAACCATCTAGTCTAACTCTTTAACAGTGTGGATGACTCTCACACATGCTGAGCAAGAGAAGCCTCAGACAAAACCATGTGTGCTGTATGATTCTCTTTATGTAAAGTAGGAACCAGGACAAGCTTACCTTTGTTGTTAGAGATCAAGATGGTGGTTATCTTGGGGAGGGGTGGAGACTGGGAGGGGGCATGAGCGGGCTTCTGGAAGGCTGGGAGTGTTCTGTATCTTGATCTGTGTCTTGTTCACATGGGTGTCTTCAGTGTGTGAAAACTTATCGTGGTTCACTTCTGTCAACTTTTCTGAATGTGTATGATACTGCGGTAAATAGTCTGACACTTTCCCTTACAGATAAGACCCTGCCACATGCAGCTGAGGTTTCCTGAGAGCCGAGTGCTGGGTGCCAGAGCCCTGGCCTGCCTTGCCAGGGTTGGCCTGGTGGTGCTGTTGGCACTTTGGAAGGCTGTGAATTTGTGACAGTGTCTCTCACCTTGAGGCCCTTGAAGAATAATGGTGTGTCTGAGACCCAGCTGATGTGTCAAATGTCAGTTTATGCTTTTACAGCTTATACCCTTATATTTGGAGGACTGAGAAAGAAATCCTAGTGTACGGCCTGACACCTCAGAGAGAGACAAGCTCGGGAAGGTTTATGGTGAGAAAAAAGTACAGCTCATTCGTCTTCCAGCTAGCCTCTCTTCATGATTTCTTTATGTGACCCTTCTCATTGCAACCTAATGTCTTCAGCCTTCCTAATTGTTTTCAGGCCAGTCCCTCTTTCCGATAATTGGATCTTAGTAAAATTATTTACTCCAAGTGGAGAGAAAAACAACTTTTTTTGTCTTTCCTGGGCCTGCTTTGAGGAGGGTGGTGGAGTGGTGAATTGCAGGGACTTATTTTCCTGGGGTGTGTCTCTGAGGTGGGAGTTTTCCCCCACCCTAGGTTCCTTTCCTTGGCTGTGGAGGCTCTATCTAGAAGTGTGTGCATGAAAGCCAAGTTTGACGTTTGAGCATTTCCTGTGCTTAGAAACTCTTGCCTTTGATTGGAGATGAAAATGTGTTCGGAGCGCTTGCTGGCAGCACATCAGGGCGTGCAGCTGTTGGACCAGGACCCAGTGGTAATGGGTGAGTTACAGAGCCAGCCTCTGCTACTAGACAGCCTCACTGGCATGGGCAGTTCCTTGTCCTCACAAGACCAGGAGACTTCGGTAAACTTCAGGTTTGCATGTGAAGTCCAGGCTGGCCTCCTCTGAAACATTGCTGACACACAGAGGAAGTTTTAAGAGAAACTTCAGATCAATTCTAAGGTGCCACTGGTCAGTGCAGTGCTGGGGGAAGACACTAGGCCTGGTTGGAGAGGCACTAAATTGGAAAGTCCTTCTTGTGAGCCAGAGAGGACCATCAGCAGAAAAGTCTCAGTTTGACCTCACACTCCAAGCCCCTTAGCCCCCTCATGACATTCACACTCTAAGCCATCCCTCCTCCACTCTGGCCTCAGCAAACCCACCTGTTTAAATCGTGCTTCTCCACTGATGGCCGATCCTTACTTGAGGTGACCTCGCCCTCCCTCCTGGACTTCTGTGCCAGTGACTGTCCATGTACTCCATTCAGCGATCAGCATGTCCTACCTTGTGGCCGATCTTTTAATATCTAACTGTGGTTTAATTTTTCACATCTTCAACTTTTCTCCCTCAATAAGGTCTTACCTCCTTAAAGGACGCGGCAGTGCTGTTAATTTTGTATTCCCCCGTGGGACATAGTATGCAGTCACCTCATGTAGTATGCTTTCAGTAATGATTTATTACTGTGATACTGTATTTCCCAAATGCCACCATATTTTATACCATATCATAGGTGATGAGATTGATAAAAATAGAAAATTCGGTTTTTAATTTATTTCGGGAGCCTTAGCAGGCAGCATCTTTCTTTAAGCCTTCCTTTCCACATAGGTCAACCCCTACTGAAAAGCTGTGACAAAACGATTTGGAAGTTCCACCTGACTTTCACTAACCCTCTGAATTTGGGATGGTGCACCTGAGGCTATAGGCATTAGGTGCCATAGAAGTCAGCAAAAAAGAAGACCCGTTGAGCTGGCTTGGTGCATGTCTGGGGCAGGGCTCAGCCTGAAAGATAAGTTGGATTCTGTAACACAGAGAGAATGGGAAAGAATCTTCTAGGTGGGATCGGAGACTGAATGTCAGGTGTTGCGATGAGGAGAGTTGTGTTGCACTAGAATTCTCCACATGTCAGGCTTTCAGGTATTTGGATTTGGCCAGTGGTTTTCTGATTCCTTTTCTTAGATCCCTAAGATCCTAAGGAAGTGCTTCTGGGTAAGGAGGGGGAGAGCAGCCAACAGGCCTCTGGGTCCTTCACTGTTAAGGTTCAACTTAAGATTTCACTTGGAAAAGGGATTTTGCTGCTTGTGAGAGAACTTGTCAACCCTTGCTGTATCCGTGGGAAAGTGGGTTTTTTGAAGGTTTTCACCTGAGGGATTTGCTGACTCTGCGAGCATGCAGCTCTCGTGTGTTTCTCCTGTGTTCCCTTCCTGTGCCGGTCAGCCTAGTCAGTCAGTCTCTTGTTTTCACACCTGAGTGTGTCTTGAACTTGTCCCCCACCCCAGCATTTAGGCTCTAATTAGCCTCTTCCTGGTTTACTGTCATAGCCTCTTAGTAATTGGTCTTTCTGCTTCTGGTCTCATGTCCTTTCACAACATTGTCCACACTGCTGCAAAAGTCTTTCTAAAATAAATGTGATCACACCACCTTCCCTTGTTTAAAATTCTTCCGTGACGCACCATCACTTCCAAGACAAGGTGTAGTGCTACTGCCAGAGACCTGGCCCCAGGCCACCTGTCCACCCTCACCACTGCCATTCCCTTCATCCACTCACAACTTCAGCCAGTTCCTTAAGCATTCCTGGTCTTTCTCACCCATTTCAGGGGTCTTCTCCAGGAGTCCCCCTCTGATGTGCCTTCTTCACCAGGGCCCCTACCCTGTGCTTGTTCCGTAGCGCCCTTTGCAGCCTCTGGGAGCGCTTCTCACGCTGGACTCCGATTGTCCTCCTTCCTCAATCAACCCTTAGTCCCTTGAGGGAAAGGACCGGGTCACCATCATTGTATGCTTCAAGCCTAGGGCTGTAATAAATGACCAGGAATGACTGGGTGGTGTAGAGACAGTCAAAAGACCTCCTCTTCCCTTAACAGCTTCATTCAGCAGAGGGCACGGGGAACTGTGTACACAGAAAAGGAGGCATAAGATGATGCCTGTCGTCATGAACAAGGTTGCAGCATCTGGGTAGGAACAAGTGTCCCTGTGCTTTGAGTGTGCGGAGTAGAGGTGCATTGCTAACAGTCTAGTGATTGAGCAAGAAACTTTTAATGTAGGCTGTTTAAATAGACAGTCTTGGAAGAAAGGAGCCATGAGTCCACAGAGTGGGTGCGCGAAGAGAGTGAATCAGGCCAGCGAGCTACTAGGAAATGCTGCATCACAAGAGTGGGGCTGACCGTGAGGATTCAAATGTCTTTATCGAGTTTAAAGAAATATACGTAAATCACTTTAGAATTTAGGGTTCAAAATAATATGGAGGCAGCATTATGCATAATAGCCAAAAAATGCAACAATCCAAATTTCTATCACCTGCTGAATGGATAAATAAATTGTGATCCAAAAACCAGATACCTGTTTCCGTCGAGTCAATCCAACTTATAGCGACCCTATAGAACAGAGTAGCACTGCCCCATAGGGTTTCCAAGCTATAAATCTTTACACAAGCAGACTACCACATCCTTCTCCCACTGAGCAACTGATGAGTTCAAGCTGCCAACCTTTTGGTTGGCAGCTGAGCACTTAACAGCTGTGCCACCAGGGCTCCTTAATGGCATATTATTCAGACATAAAAAGGAATGACATCTTGACCCATGCTGTGACATAGATGGACCTTGAAAACATGATGTTGGTGAGAGAAACCAGTCACAACCACATACTGTATGGTTCCATTTATATGAAATGTCTGGAACAGGCAGATCCATAGAGACAGAAAGTAGATTGCCAGGGGCTGGGCAGGAGGAATGAGGAGGAGGGGTTGCTAATGGGTGCGGAGTCCTTTTGGGGTGATGAAAATGTTCTGAAGTTGATTGTGGTGATGGTTATACAAATCTGTGAATATACTAGAAGCTATTGAATTGTCACTTTAAATAAATGAGTGAATTATCTGGTATGTGGATTAATAGTTTAACAAAGCTGAATAATAATAATAAATGAAGGGTTAATGGAGACATGTTTTACTGAGTCCCTAGAGGCCCGTATTTATTAGGAGGAGGCTCCTTAGAGAGGAGACCTGCCTTGGTGCCTCGTGATTTCTCTGGTCTCTCTCATGCCCCTGTGTAAGGCTGGCGTCAGCTGTGGGGACACAGGGCTGAGTGGGGACAGTGCTAGAGCCTCAGTGACTCTTGAGTGAACGCTTACATCGGGACTGGGTCTGAGCCACAGCAGACAGACAAGCAGAGGACACGCTCTTCCTTCCGGGGCCTGAGACCGAGAGCTTGACCACCCTGTGCTGAGTGACTGCGAGTGAATTGGTCTTGTCAGTGTTGTCATAAGCTGAGAGAAGCAGCCCTCGGAAGGACATCTGTGCATGCCATTGTTGAATCTGTCTACCACAAGTACTCCTGGTCTGGATTCTGCCTCTGAGTTTCTATCCATGGTGATTTTTCTGCCTGTCCTCTCCATTTTCAGGACTTCGCCGTAACACCGCCTCCGTACTCCCCCTGCCACGTGCCCAAGGCTAGCTAAGGTGTCGGTGCAGGGAGAGCCAGGAGAGGCTCCTCTGCCTAACTCTGAGGTCAACCCATCCCTCTGCCTGGTCTTTGCCAGTAGTTGGTTCTTTACCCCACTCACCTGTGAGGAACTTGAGGGCAGCGACTGTCTCTTCTTTGCCACCACCTGGCAGATAGAAATGAAGTCATGAGGTGCAGGATGAATTCTTGGGGACTGACCACTCAAGAGGTCTTTTTTTTTTTTTTTTTTTTTTGATGCTTTAAGTGAAAGTTTACAAATTAAGCCAGTCTCTCATACAAAAATTTATACACACCTTGCTATAGACTCCTAATTGTTCTCCCCTCTAATGAGATAGTACACTCCTTCCCTCCACTCTCAAGAGGTCTCTTATTGGCTAGAATCTGTCCAGTTTTCCCTGTCTAGGCCCAAGCTCTTTCCTTTGGCAATACATTTCATACAAATTACATTTCACCTTTGAGTGCTGTGGGGTGCTGCCACCACAAGGGCCATCTGTGGAATTGCTTAAATATTATGTGAGGGACCCATTGCCACATAGAGCAAGTGACATAGGGAAAACCAGGTTCTCAAACCCCTGCCGTCTATGACTTTGAAGGACTGTGCAAGCAGGTGTACCGTAGATGTTTTTTAGGAATGGTTAGTCAAGGACTATGAATGGTCTTCTGGAGGTCTGTGAACCTCTGAAAACCAGTGCAGATTGTGTATGCATGTACATTTGTGTGTGTGCACACATTGTATGGACAGGGCAGAATCTACAGCTTTCGTCAAGTTATCAAAGTGAGGGGAATCTCCTCCCCACAAACAGCTAAAGACCAGTGTGCATCCATGCATGTGTTGGCTACCTACCATATGCTACTGAGTGAGCAAGTACAATGACACTTCTTGTCCTTCACGAGTTTATGATCCAACAAAAGTAAAGAACAATTGAGTGTGAAACCACTTAGAGCTTGCAAGAGAGCAGCGAGGGCTGGGAAGCAGAGTTGTTAGGACTTAAAAGATGAATAGCATTGAGTCAGTTGTGCCTAGACCAACTAGTTTTCTCTTCAGAACACTCCAGGACACGAGACCTTACAGCTTCCCCATGATCTCAGAGACCCCAACGGTCCAGAATAGGTTATGATCAACCTCCCGCTTTACTATGTGCCCCCTCATCGGATCCTTTCCAAAATGGACAGTCCTAATCACTTATACACAGGCCACAAACAGCAGTGATGGCAATGAACAAAACTGTTTTAATGTGGAAACTTGTTGCCCTCTGACTTTATTTCCAAGATCTTACCTTGGGGTGCCTGAGTCTGATGTCTCCCTTGCTCAGTCTTGTCCTCCCTCACAGAGAGGTGACCTGACTCACATATCTGTCCCACTTGAGTTTTATACAGTGATCCTGAGAGATGGATACCTGGTGTTTAGAGAACACTTTAGATGGTTGGTGCACAATTCTGCAGAAAATACCAACCCAGTCTTTCCTGGAACTGCCCTCAGAAAACCTCATCAAACCAGTAAATGGAAAATGGCTGCCGAGTGTCTGGAATAATATGCAAATATTTTTGACTTGCTAACTGAGAGACAGCAGGACAAAAGGCCAACTCTTTCTTGAGCTGATTTCCTACAGCTATTGGTGAACTGTAGGGCTGCCTAATCCAGTTGGGAGATACCCTTTGTTTAGACCTTTCAGGCAGTCCAAACCTGTCATGGGAGAGATACCCAAGAAAGGTCTGTAGGCAGCATAGCAGGGGACCCTAGGCAAGTTCCTCAACTTCTCTTAGCCTCAGTTTCCTTGACTGTAAAATGAAGGTAAAACGTATCTCCCTTGCAGCACAGTCGTGCACGTTGAAAGAGAGAATGCCCGTTTGGAGCTGACGCTGCCGGGCCCTGTGCTGAGTGTTTCCACAAATTCCACTTAATCCTCATAGCAACCCTGCGAGGTAGGCGTAATCACCAACTTCCTGATTAGGAAAATGGAGTTCAGAAAGATGAAGGCAGGAGCTGGGATTCAAACCCAGGGCTTTGCCCCACTTGGCCATATTGCCCTCCTTCACAGGAGGCATTTGAAGACAGACCATGTGGGGCCCTGGCAACTCAGGGAGAAATGGTCAGGCCAAACAACAGCAGACTCTGCTCCCCCTTACCAAGTGCCCTTGTCATTTCTAGCTGCCCGGCCCTTGTGAGGGCCCAGCCTGAGCCTGGTGGCCAGGACCAAGTGCTCTCAAAGCACAGTGAGAGCCCTGTGTTCATGTGGGCTCGTTCTTTGTAGAGCACCGTATGCAGTTGATTAGCTAATAATCCCCCAGGAGCTGGAGGATGATACTAAACTCAAAGTAACACTAATCCCTTTTTACAAGAGAGGGAACAGAAGTCCCAGAGTCCTTTTGGGCAGGGGCCGCTCCCAGCCGGTCAGAATGGGAAGGGCCTCATTCCAGCCCTGTCTTCTGTGCTTCAGGGCTTCGGAGCTGTACACTTTATATAGCATTGGGCTAAACAGAGGCCAAATTTTACTACGCTCCTTCCCACTTGGGACACAGCTACCCAAAAGTAGCCGCCATGTTTCCGTCCACCTTCATCACCACCGCTGTCTAGAGCGATGGTTGAGAGCTTTGGCATGCTGGGAGCTGTAACATTCAGGCCGCTCTTTACCTGCAGTCAGAAAGCCTGGATTGCTATAACTCTGTCTTTCCGAGAAGGCAGCTAACTTCAGTATGGATATTCCCATCTATCACTATAACAGTTTAATAGGTGCAGTTACAGCTTGAATACACCAACAGGCTTTCTGTGAGTAATTGCCATGTTTGTACTGCTTTGAATTGAAAATAAAGTGCTCAAATATGAGGTATACAGTTTCATGTGCTGTGAGTTTTATGGGGGTTCTATGTTACTTAATCTCTCCCTACCCCTATAATTTTTTTACCCCTATAATTCTAGGTTTGTTAGTGAGTTGCTTTCCCATAATCCAAATAGTTTTAAAACCAAGCTCTCTCCCCTTCTTTTTGAGTACCCGCCATGTGCCCATTCCTCCCCACCCTCTAGTTTTTCAGCTGGCTTGTAAGCTAAGCATGAGTCGCTGGCATTCCAAAAATTGCACATTGCCGTAAAGGCAGGCGAGTTAGTTAGCCAGCACTGGCTTGTCCCAGATAAGCAGAGTTCACTTAGCTTGTGACTCGGCAGGACCCAGTGCCAGGTCAGAGCAGCGCCCTGGCAGGCTGCCTGGAGAGCCCGTAGCTAGAGAGGAGAAGAGTTTGTTTCACCAAAGCCCCATGCCCAGGACGGTTCTGACAGGCCTGCCTGGCCGGCTGTTCCAGCTGCTCTTGCCTGCTCCTTTCCTTGGAGATGAGTTCAGACAGGCAGCCCTGAGGGATGAGGGGACATGTTTGCCCGACAGGAAACACAGGAAGGGGCAGGAGCCACCTTTCGGCACACCGCCCTCTGGGCCCTTTGTAGAAGTAATTCCTCTCTGCCTGCCATTGAAGGAGAGCTGCTTTGCCCCTCGCTCCTGCTCATCCTCTCTCTGTCTGTCTGTCTTTCTCTTTCACACAGACAGACACATGCGCACGCACACACCCTGTATTGCCTTACTTATGGGGTGTCACACTCCAGTTTTACAGGTAGAAGGAGGTGGAAGCCCTGCAGGCCCTGACGATGCTATACTGATGACAGTGGGCCACCACCGCCGCCCCCGTAACATTTATCGAGTGCTTACTGTGGGCCACGCCTGGTGCCTGGTGCCTTGTAGACAGATCTGAGACATAGGGGCTATTCATGTCCCCATTTTTCAGATGTGGACACTGAGGTGAAGTTCCTTGCTCATGGGCAGGCAGCTAGTAAATGTTTAGCTGGGGAATCAGAGCCCCTACCCACAGCTTGAACTGGTCTGTTTTTCTGGCCTGCAGTTTTTTCCTGTTTGTTCCACCACAGGCAGTAAAGCTATTTGAAGTGACCTCTCTTCTTCATGTTAGACTTGCCATAAAAATGTCCAAGACCCACAGAGGCCAGTCTAGGAAGCTAGAAAGATTGAGCCCCAGCTAACTCGTTCCTTGAGTCCAGAACCTTGGGTAAAAAGGGCCTGTCAGCCACTAACAAGGATTGCCTTGTTTCTGTGAAGGGGCATAGCTCTCTGGTGGGGGACCCCAGCCAAAGCCAAACCATTGCCCTGCACTGCCGAAGTCACAACCCCAGCCTGGAGACCAGACAGATGTAGAGCAGCAGATGACTGACCTAGTGAGGCCGGGGAGTCAGGGAAGACTTTGTGGGGAAAGGGGAACCTCAGCAGGTCTGGAAGGGAAGGTAGGAACAGATATGACTGGTGCTAAAGCAGCTGCTCCTGAAGGGCTGTAGGAGCGCGGGGGGGCTTGAGGCTGTGGAGAGCTTGCTAACTCAGTCCACATTCTCCCTCTCTAAGGAATCCAGATGGTACAACCGTTAAGTATTCGGCTGCTAACCCAAGGTCAGCAGTTCAAACCCACCCAGGGGCTCCACAGGAAAAAGACTTGGTGATCTGCTCCCATAAAGATTAAAAAACCAAAACCCTTAAAACCTGTTGTTGTCAAGTCGATTCTGACTCAGAGCGAGCCTATAGGACAGAGTAGAGCTTCCCCATGGGGTTTCCAAGGGTGTAATCTTTACAGAAGCAGACTGGCACATCTTTCTCCCATGGAGAGCCTGATGAATTTGAACCACTGACCTTCCAGTTAGCAACCAAGCGCTTAACCGCTGCACCACCAGGGCTTCTCCCGATTAAAACCTAGAAAACCCAATGAGGCAGCTCTAGTCTGTCACATGGGGTGGTTATGAGTTGGACAGCACCTAACAACAATAACCTCCCTCTGCAGCCAGGGGCAAAGCCCACATTTTTATTCTCAGTCATATTCCTTCTGCCTGTTCTCCTAGGCCCCAGGTCTGCACAATTCCACGGTGACTTTCTAGTTTTGCTCAATGCATCCCAGGAAAAGTATGAAGGCAGTGGAGTGGAGTGTGGTGCTAAGCTAGGCTCTGGAGTCAGACTGCCTGGGTTCAAGTACCAGCCCTGCCATTTGTTTGCTGGGTGACTCAGTTTCCTCCTTTGTAAAACAGGAAGAATCACCGTCTACAGCTCACAGGGTGGCAGTGAGAGTTTAATGAGGTGGTGCTACACGTAAAATGTTCAGCACAGCACCTGACCCGTCGCGTGCATGCCATGTAGATGGAAGCACTTCTTATTGTAACAGGGACCACCTCTGGACAGGAGTGACGGCTAGCCAGCCAAAGAATAGAAGTAGAAGTAGGAAGAACAACTGCTAGAAAGGCCCAGAGCAGGAACAGGGAGGAAGCGGGTGCTGTAACCGGAAAGGCCAGCCTTATTGGAGGTGTCTTGTGGGGCGGGGAGGGTACAGGCTCAGAGAGCCTGGTAATGCCAGCGCACCAGGCCACGCTGAGAAAGTTTGCATTTTATCCTAGGTGCAGCACAAAAAAATTGTTGGCAGGCGAGGATCGCATTTTTCTGCCAATTATAGGCTTCTGACTTAGGAGAAGTGCTGTTTCTCAGTTAGGGAAGAGAGTCCTGGGAAGGAATGGCCCAGGGCTATGATTGGTGACATCTTTGCTTCCTTTTCATGGTTCATTGGGAATCAGGAACCTGAAGGAAGTTAACCTCTGCCCTCATTAATGCTTGGGAAGAACCTACCTACCACCTCAAAGGGCTTTTCCACTAGGGAGCCTGCTGTGGAAGGGGTGGTTGGCGTTGCATGCCTGTGGTTTGGGGTGGGGGGGGCGAGGGTGATAGGGATGATAGTGGGGGGGTGGTGGAGGAGGTGTGGTGACATTAGTCATGATTGTGGAGGCGGCGGTGGTGGTAGTGACCATTGCACCTAGGTGCTCACTGGCACTGTTTCTTTGTTGGTAGCTCTTTGTCTAGCCCAAGAGGTGCCTCCCTGTAGTGGCACTAGCTCTGCTCAAAGCCACACTGCCATCACCCGTGCCAGGGGTTTGCCTGGGTGTGCTGACAAAGTCGCACTTCAGCGCAACGGACAGCTCACATTCTTGGCAGGAGGGGTCTCCCAGCTGCTCCTGGTTCACTCCTGTTCTGCAGAACGGGCTGCTCACTTCGACTGTGGGTACACGCTCCTCTCCCCTCCACCCGGGGCTGCCCTGACAGCAGAGTATCAGCCTAGGCTGGCTGAGTTCCCTTTGCCAATGTGATTTCTTAAACACTCTAGTAGGGATGTGCATTTTCTCAAATGTCAAGGGAAAACCAGGCCCCTGGTTTAGCTCAGGGCAAGGTCCAGAAACCCTGCTTCACAGTGAATGACAGTAAATACATTGGCAGCTTTCAAGGCTTAGCCAGCTGCCAGAGCCATATGATGCCACAGACGTGGTGTGAGATTGGCATCTCCCTCCCCTCCCCCGAATCGCTTGTTCCTCCCTCCTCTGCCGGGGTTTGTGGCATGGCTGAGGCTCGCTGGGAATTCATAAAGCCTCATGGTGGGGCTCACAGCCGGCAAGACTGTCATCGTAGTGCCTTACAGTGGCCTTCTGTCCTGGGAGAAAGGAGGCCTGGCATTGCCAGGAGCAGATTCTGACTGACAGGGAAATACCCATGAAGACAGCTAACAAAGCGGGGCAGGGGGCCAAGGTGGCCCTAGTGTTCAAGGAATAGAAATGCCAGGAAGTCATTCCAGGCGCATCCAAAGCAGGAAGGCAGCAGAGGAATCTGGTGGGGACGCTTTAGTGTTATCAACAGTAGAACTTCCTTCTCAGAATAAAGCAAGGAAAGCAGCTTCCATTAGCTGCCTTCTGGGTGGAGAGGAGTCAAGTGTTTCTCTGGTTGGGCCTGCTTATCTTCCACTGCCAGAGGAGAAAACTGAGTGGCATGTGCGTGAAGCTGTGAGTGGGAATGACTAGTGAGGAGGGAAAACCCTCCTCAATCATGATGACCCTGGCGTTCACATATATCTGACATAAGATTTCAGGGAGGAGGTGGTGGAGCATAATGTCGAGGCACAACGATCGTCAGAGACTCAAGCGAACCCATGCAAACCCTGCCTCCACCACTTACCCTCTGCAGCCTTGGGCAAGTGGCATAGCCTCTTGGAGCCTCCATTTCCTTGTCTGTAAAATGAGAATAAAAATAATGTTTACCTCAAGAAATTATTGGAAAGATTCACTGTGACAATTCTTGAGAAGAGCTTAGAAGAGTGTCTGGCACATAGCAGGCCCTCTGCAAATGTTAACTGCGATTATTATTCTATCATTTTTTAATATTATCATTATTATTTCAGTGTGCTAGCCATTTGTGGCACTGTTTGCTTTTATGCATGTCATTTCACCTAATCCTCACAACGTCTCGACTGTGTCATTAGTGATATTGTCACCGCGTTTTTGATGCGGAGCGTAAGCCTCTGGGAAATGATGTGATGTGTCCTCTGTCCCCCAGTTAGCTGTGAGCTAGACTCAGGACTGGAACTGAGGTCACTCGGGTGCCCAAACCCATGCGTATTTTCTAAACATGCTTCTGCTGACCGGCTTGCCTTGGCCGAGTCAGAACAGGCCATGCCTACAGGCAGGTAAGCTGTGGAGGCTTGTGAAGAGCGTGGACAAAAGAAAGATCTAGTGTAAGGCATCATGGGACAGGCCTTGAATGGGTTATCTCATGTATTCCTCACAGCAGGATAAGAAGGTAGATGTTAATCCAGTGACCAGTTGGGAGATAACAGAGCAGGATTTGCACCCATGTCTCCCCAACAGCAAAAGCCAGGCTCCCATCCAGTTGCCAGCCTGCTCTCCACATAGATCTTTAGGCTAATAGCTACTGCGGAAGCTCTGTGGTACAGAGAAGAAAATGGGGAGGCATGGAGAGGTTGCCCAGGCCTCAGGGCTAGGAAGGTACTTGTGATGGTGACCTGAGCGCTGTCCTACCCCCAGCCCTGTCCTCTTCCATGGAGGGTGGAGATGCTGCGATATGGTCTTCAGACAGGAGAGAATCCCGTCTGGAGGTGCACTATGGGCATTATTCCAGGAGGAGGAGGGCTTCTGACTCTTCCAGAGAGGTCCCTCCTCTTCAAGACAATTTGAACTTTATGCTCAAAGGTATTTCCTTCAGGACTTCAAACCAGTTTGCACCAGTTCTGTCATGGCCAACAAGTGAAACCAGAAGAGACCTGAATTTTTACAATGTGGGTGATCCAGAATGATAAGTGTTGTTGTTAGGTGCCCTCGAGTCAGTTCCAAATCATAGCAACTCTGTGTACAGCAGATGGAAACACTGCCCAGTCCTGTGCCATTCTCATAGTCGTTATTATGCTTGAGCCCGTTGTTGCAGCCACTGTGTCAATCCATCTCATTGAGGGTCGTCTTCTTTTTCACTGACCCTCTACGAGAACAGGAAAAATTACGGGTCAAAGCCCTGGAATGGGAGACCCAAAAGAGGTGTAGTGAGCCCTTTCAGAAGCCTGATGCGTGAGATTGGATTATCTCCAGGGCTGAGGAGAGTGATAGTGGACCCATCAGCTACCATCTTTGAGCAGGGCACCACTGTTTCTGACTCTGCTCAAAACCTGACCAGAAAAGAAATTTGGTTGCTGTGCAACACATATGCTGTCCCTGTTTTCTAAGAGGGACGTTAATTTTCTAGCAGAGCTTTGACTTGAATTTTTCTCATTCCAGTTATCATTCCAGTTCACCAAGTTTTTAAAATTCAAGTCTGTTCTGGTGTCACTTCCTTGGGCATGACTGAAGTGGGAAGAACCAGTTCGCAGCCCTGGTTTCCTTCTCTCCCTGAGTTCACAGAACACCTCTGGCCTTGTGACTTAGCTGCCTTAGACTTACCTCTTGGTAATGAAAGAGGGAGGGCAGTGGTCTTTTAGAAGCATTTTCTGTCTCCCGAAAGGCAGTTGACAGAAATTGTCCCGTAGCTAAGCCCTGTCTGGTGCAGGGTGTGTGAGAGCACTAACAGCACCAGTTAAGATTTTTTTAAAGGACAAAAGTGCTGAGTTTTTATAACTAAATATAGAAAGTAAAAAATAAGCAAATCAGCGTTTGTCTTGGAGGAAGTCTTGATTTGCTGCTAGAAAGGAAACTCAGGAGGAACTGAGCCCTGAGCGAAAGCACAGGCAAAGCCTGACCCAGGGCAGCCACGGGGAGACAAAGGCTTCTGGGCAGGAACACTGGGTGGAGAGGTGGTTGCCTGGGATCTGGGAGTAAGAACCTCAGCCACATTTTCACATAGCAGGGCAGGAGATGATTTCCCCCTGGTTTCCAAGCTCCTGCAGGTCACCCTCCCAGCTTCCGAGGGACTGCCTGCCAAGGTCGAGGGCATCTCTCAGGAGCTTAGGTCAGCAGCGGCAGCACTGATGGAGAAGCCAAAGGGGCAGAATGTGCCAGTTCTCAGCCTTCAAGGAGTGCGGCACTGGCACACATCACTGGGCCATCCAGCCTTCTGATGTCAACTAGTAGTTTTTGGAGACCAAGACTGAAAGCTCTGTGAAGGCGCTTACCTGCCCTGTGGTGCTCAGAAAATAGTCACTGAGAGGAAGAATAAGGCATCTTTGATTTTTTTCCTTTACAATTTTTAAAAATCTATACGAAAGTCATACACGGCCATCACAAATTTTAAGTAATGCGCTGGGGCTTGCCTGTGAGAAGGAGCACTTTCTGGCCCGCTCCCACCCCAGCCCCACTCCTTACAGGCAGCTCCTTCTAATCCTGTTGGGAATGCCTTGTTCCTAAAGTAGCTGGTGTCCATTTTTCCTGCCGTATCCCTCGCAGATTTCATTGAATCATGGAATTTGGGAGTCAGAGAGCCCTTAGAAGCCTGGGCTGTCTCCTGAAATGGGGGTTCTTAAAGTGTGGGTCCCCGACTAGCATCACCTGGAAACATGCTTAAAATGCAGATTCTTGGGCCCCACTCCAGACAGACTGAATCCAGAACTCCGGGAGGGTAGAGCCCTGCCAGCTGAATTATACTAACAAGCCCTCCAGGTGATTCTGATGCAGGCTCAGTTTTGATTCGAGAGCTAGTGATTTAGAACATAGTAGTAAAAGAACCCTTTGCCGTCAAGTCAGTTCCAACTCATAGCCGTCCGTAGAAGCAAGGACGGCAAGACTTTGTCTCACTTACTTTGGCCATGTTGTCAAGAGGGACCAATCCCTGGAGGAGGACATCATGCTTGGTAAAGTAGAGGGTCAGCAAAAAAGAGGAAGACCCCTCAATGAGGTGGATTGACACAGTGACTGTGACAGTGATCTCAAACATTGTGAGGATGGCGCAGGACCCGGCAACTTTTCGTTCTGTTGTGCATAAGGTCACTTTCAGTTGGAATTGACTCAAAGGCACCTAACAACAACAGTGAAAGAACACAGGCTCTAGAATCAGATGGGGTCAAATCACGTCTGTGCAACTCCTGTCTGACCTTGTGTGTGTCACTTTTACCTGTCAGCCTCAGCATTAACATCTGTAAAATGGGGTTACTCATAGCCTGTCTTAAGGGGTTATCATGAGAACTAATGTAAAAATGGAGCCCTGGTTCCTCAGTGGTTAAGAACTCAGCTGCTAACTAAAAGGTTGGCAGTTTGAATCCGCTAGCCACTCCTTGGAATCCCCATGAGGCAGTTCTCCTCTGTCCTTTAGGGTCGCTATGAGTTGAAATCAACTCAACAGCAACAGGTTTGGTTTTTTAAAGTAAAATTACTTGGTAAGCATTTAGCATGGTGTGCCTCACATATTGTAAACATTCAGTAAGTGCTTTATCATCATCGTTGTTGTCAGCTATCTTGCTAGACCAAATACTAATCTTTTTAAACAGCATCCCAAACAGGTGGATATCTGGTGAGAAGAGAGTTCAAAACTCTAGCCCATTCCAATGAATGGCAGACGTAGCTAGTAACGGTCATTTTATATATTGAGAGACTATTTGCCATCCTGTAATTTTCATTCTTAGTCATAGTTCTGTTCCCTAGAGCCATTGAGAACAAAACTGTTCTACATGGCAGTTAGGCTATTTGAAGGTAGCATCCAGAACTTTTTTCTTGTTCTAGTTCCAAAAATTAATTTTAACAGAAGAGATCTGAAATCAGTAGGGCTTTTAAAAAAAAAAGATAAAAAGCAAGCAAGCCAGGCAGAAGGCGGGTAGCCGAGCCCTGCCATGGTGGTCAGCCTTGGAGGTTTCCGGTACTCAGGGGCACTCTCTGAGATGCAGTCGTGGCTGTCTCGGCTGGAGGCCTGGGGCATGGCAGGGATCGCTGTTGGTAAGGACGCTTGCTGCTTTCTGCTGGCAGGCTTGATCCCGAGTCCTCCGCAGAGTTTGAGCAGGCAGGCCCATGGGTGCCCCTGTGGTGGACCGCCCCAGGACCCCACCCTGCCTGCTCGGCCAGCTGCCCCTGCCGCCAGGTGTCCTGTTCTCACCTGGGAGGCCCGCCCTCTGCTCCCTGAGGATGCAGGCTGCTCTTGGGCTTTCGGTTTTGTTTTTGAGTTGGTGTGTAATTAGTGGCTGTGATGGATTGTGCTGGGCAAGCAAATGATACCTTTCCTAAACTATGCCGCCGTGTTGGGTAGGACAGCAACAGAATTGCCATTTAAAATGGGGTTCCGTAAAATAAACCCTGTGTCCAGATTACAGGAAATACTAGCTTGGCGATTAATTGGTGCTCAGGAGCTGGCCTCGTGCTCCCTTTCACACGCTTCCATTTTGTGGGCATCCATCTCATCAGGTTTCCGCAGGCCGCACCCCTGATTGCTTGCAGACAACTCGTTTTCAGCCCCCTGATGCTGGGCTAGGTGGCCTTCAGGAGACCCATTAGCCTGTTGCCGTGGAATCCACTCTGACTCATTGCCAGAGCAGAACTGCCCCATAGGGTTTCCAAGGCTGTCATCTTTATGGGAGCAGACTGCAGAGCGGCTGGTGGGTTCAAACCTCTGACCTTGCAGTTCGGAGCCGAGCACTTGACCACTGTGCCACCAGTGCTTCTTCACTGGGGGACAATGCAGAGGAATCCTGTCTGCACCTGGGTTAGGGTGTCAGATGATGGATGGCCTGAGGCTCCCAGATCCTTCACTGTTGATAAAGCCAGGCTGCTGAGCAGTTTTCAGCCCTGCCATTAGTGTCATCGGTTTCTCCGCATTAGAGAGGGCCGATACTCAGGGAAAGGGAAGAGTCCTTGGAAAAGAGTTGCTTTTTGCGTCAAGGGAGTAAAGATTTGAGTCTTCTGCTGCATACCCAGCACCTGCCAGAACATGGTGGTTTCTCGAAGCCGTTCTGTGCAGCATAAGCACGTGATCTATGTTACCTGAGAGACGAGCCAGGTTGAGCGTTCACATGTGTCTGGGAACAGTTCAGAAAAGGCACTGAGGAAAGAGGCTATTGCAAAATTGCTAACTAGGGGTGGTGAACAGGGCCTATCCCTCTGGAGTTAACAGAATAAGGGAGGTGCCATCTCAGACGCCACCCAGAATGCTGAGGGCCATCAGTTGCCTAATGTGTGGCGTTGCTTCATGGGGAAAGACTTCAGTCTGGACCCATCTTGGTGGGTTAATGTTGAGCCGCCTAAGCCTGGGCTGGGCATGTCTTCTGGAACAGCATGGAGACGGAAGAGGAAGCTCCGGAATCAGACAGGCCCACCTCCTTCTATCAGGTACTTGGGCTTCCTAAACCTTGCTTTGCTTATCAGTAGCTCCTGACCAGAGGTCTTGAAGAGTAAACAGCATCATCATTCATTTGCTAAATAATTGAGTGAATGTGTGGAAGTGTGGAAGGGCCTATCCAGTGTGTGATGCAATGATCCCTCAGGAAATGTTAGCTCCAAGGGTGGAGAAGTGGCCAGAGAGCTGGGGGCACCAGGAGCCTCAGGTTAGAAGAGTGTCAGCCTTCCCACTGCCGGAGTACAGCGATGGCTGCCTCTTTGTAGCTGGGCACCACATGGTAGCAAGCCCTCTGGGCTGGCCATTAACTCCATTTTCTCTGGGGTGAAAGTCCTATGTGCAATTAACAGCTTTTAAGACAAGGAATTGATGGTTTTTGCTTCAGTGTTCCTCAGGATTCACCTGCCACCAGTCTGAGGCCCCAGAACAGGCGGGCAGACTGCTCTTCTCTAGCCTGATGGGTGCCACTCCCCAGGCAGCACTGACAGCTGGATGCTAGCTCTCTGGAACCTCCCTCCTAATTGAGTTCAGGCCCAGGCCTCTCCCCGTCGTCCATGCCGCCTTCTTGTGTTCATTGGTGGCACCCAGGACGCCTCCCTGGTTCCCCTTCAACTGCCAAGAGTTGCTTGAAACCATAGGCATCAGAGGTGGCCCAGGGTTGGTTTGGCCATTAGACCCCATCCTGGTTTTCATCACGACTTCCCCTTCCTTTGTTGTTGTTAGATTTCAGCTCATAGTGGCCCTTTATGATAGAGTTTCCTAGGCTGCAGTCTTTATAGGAGTAGATCACCAGGTCTTTGCTCTCGCAGAGTGGAGCCACTGGTGGGTTCAAACCTCCCACCTGTCAGTTAGCGTCCAAGCACTTAACCATTGTGCCACCAGGGCTCTTTCCCTTCATTGCTGTTGAGTCGATTCTGACTCATAGAGACCCTATAGGACAGAGTAGAACTGCCCTGTAGGGTTTCCGAGGCTGTAATCTTTGCGGGAGCAGCCGGGCACATAACCACTGCACCACCAGGGCTCCTGCCTTTCCTTTGTTGTTGTTATGTACCATCGAGTCAATTCCAACTCATAGCAACCCTACAGAACAGAGTTAGAGCTGCCCCATAGGATTTCCACGGAGCAGCTGGTGGATTTGAACTGCCGACCTTGCGGTTAGCAGCCCAGCTCTTAACTACTGCGTCACCAGGGCTCCTCCCTTTCTTTAGACCCATGATATTGCTGATGCGGTAATGGACTTTCCTTCCTTGGGTGGGGGCGGGGGGGTGTGGTTTCCCGTGGGGAATTCCTGTCTTACTTATTTACTTTATTTTTACCTTTAGTTGTTTTCCTTATGTCCCACTGTACACCAGAATAAGTTCCAGAATGATCACAGAGTTAAATTTTTTAAAAATAAATACATAAAACAAGAAAGAAAATAAAAAACAAAAACTATCTTGTCTAGGATTAGAGAAAGCTGCCCTAAGCATAAAAACAAAGGAAGACATCATAAACAAAATGGTTGGTCTTGAAAACCTGAAATTTCTGAGTTATGAACTTCAAAAAATTCAGTACACAAATTAGAAGGCAGATAATAAAAATAGTTAAAATGGTCATTCCTTAATATTCAGAGACCTCTTTCAAGGACAAAATGAAAAGAACCACACCTATAGAAAAATGAATTTAAAAAGTGAATCAGGAAATTCACAAAGTTAGAAACACACGTTTTCAAGAATCTGTTAAACTAGTTACCTAAAATATGTAATAAATAAATTGAGGGTTGTTTCTAACGGTGAAGTGGAGCCCTGGTGGTGCAGTGATTAAGAGTTCAGCTTCTAACCAAAAGGTTGGCAGTTTGAATCCACCAGCTGTTCCGTGCAAGCCCCATGGGGCATTTCCGCCGTGTCCTATAGGGTCACTGTGAGTCAGCATCAACTTGACAGCAGCAGGTTTGGTTTTGCTGGTTTTTCTAACAGTGAAAACTTGAAACAACTTAGATGGTTAACAACAGAACTTTCTTTTTAAAGTTATTGTATATTTGGATGTCTCTAAAATCATGCTGTAAAAGAATAATGTTTAGATATAAGGTCACAACATACTTTAAGTGTAAAGGGCAGGTTTAAAACATAGTATTACCTCCATTTTGTTTAAAAAAAAAATGATAAAGAGTATACATCAAAATGTGAACAAAAGTTACCTTGAGCTGATTTATCTTTATATTATTATTTTAATTTTTACCAAAAAACAAGTATTTTAAATTTAAGTGAAAAAGAAAATTTGGGGAAGGTGGGTTGAAGCATCTAGAAAAATAAAGGTAAAAAGAGCCTACCCCTGTTCTGTCTCTTGGGAGGGGCCTGGCGGAATCTCCCGGGCTTTCCCTAGAATCCAGTCCTCTTTATTCTCCGCTCTCCAGTTCCTGCTACTAAGACAACTGCTTGTTTCTCCTCAGGACTGAGCACCGAAGGCATCTATCGTGTCAGCGGGAACAAGTCAGAGATGGAGAGTCTCCAGAGACAGTTTGATCAAGGTAAGTCCCTTGGACTTGGTGTCTGGAGCCAGAGCCAGAAGTCACAGCAGACACCACACAGAACAGACGGGGAAGCCCGGTGAGAGGGCTGCCACCCACAGACCCAAAGCCAAAGGTGCTGGCTCGGGGACTGCGTGAGTAATAGCCAACAGAAGGCTAATTTCCAAAATGTGAAGATAACTCATATGCCTACTTCCCATTTTATCGTTCTGATGCCAATCACCCACGTGGCACTTTCTCTGTGATCCACCCAGAGTTGAATTTCCACAAGTTAGGACTTCGTCCTTCCAGCCCCTGCCAAATAGGCAAACGCCAGCCTCTCTGCTGGCCCTCACAGCCCTGGTGGGTTCAGTAATTCCTAGAATGACACAAAGAAACACAGAGACTGTTGCCCATACTTACAGTTACTGTTTATTATAACCAGAAAGAGTACAAGCATAGAGACACATCAGGCAAGGTCTGGCAGGGGTCCCTCCCATTTTGCCCAGGATGGATGTTCTCATCAATCCCAGAAGCCCCCAAAAGAGCACTTCAAGGTCCAGAGTCCTCTAGTCATTGAGACTGCAACAAATATGCATGACTGCATCAGGCCGTCTTGAGGCCTGTCACGGGGTAGAGCCTGTGTAGCCCCATTTATTTACATTTGTCTAAAGTTTGGCATGACTGTTCTAGAAAGACAAAGAGCACCTTAATTTCTCAGACTATGCAAAAACCAATGACAAAAAGCCAAACTTAGTTCTTTGTCCCAGAGTGACTGAGAGAGAGCACAAGAGAGGGAGCAACAAGCACTAGTCAAAGCCAGTCAGGAGCCAGGCAGCACTTGAGGGCCTGCAGGACAATGCCGTTAACCAGTTACTAGTGCACATTCAGGGGCTTACACACACCCAGGCACCCACGGGGGCCAGAAACACTTGCCAGACTGAAGTCAGCCTCAGCTGGCCAGCAGCGTGGAGCCCCCCAGTGAGGGGAGGAGAACCACACGAGAGCAGCAGGAACCCCTGTTAACCTTGTGCTGTAGGACACGTGAGGTGGAATGAGGGGAGAGCCACACGCCTGGGTGCACAAGAATCTCTCAAGCCATTTATCCTCCAAAAATGGACATAGACTAATAATTTCTTAATAGCCAGGAGTACAATCAAGTATGTAAAGAAAAGTAAGAGACCGAGGTCAGGGGAGGCAGAGGGAGAAAAGAAGAACCTGTTACTCTGCCACCATGAAGGGACAGGGATGGAGGCCAAAGTCAAGATTGTGCATACCTTTTGTGTAATCCATCGTAAAAAGTGAGGTGGCCCTTTAGGAAAGCCTCCATTATTTTCCCCTGTTGGGGAAGGGAGTGAGGAAGAGGTAACCCCACATCAAAGCCAGACAACGGGGGCTAGGTGACACCAATGAACAGGGTGAGGGTGCTACACCTGCCCTCCCAAAGGGCAGTGGAGGCCTGGCCCCGTGGTCTTGGCAGGAGACACAGGTGTCAGGGTGTGTCTAGGATTCTCAGGACTGTCTGACAGCATCCAGGGCTGCAATCTGCTCTCAATTTGTGGTAATCCCAAGGCCCTGCCCAGGTGCCAGGCCTGCCTGGGCAGCATCCCAGGGCCCTCAAGGCTTCTCGACTGCCCCCAAGCCCTGAGTTCTCCTCTTGCCTCTGTCCAGCTTAGATTGGCCTGGCCTCACACTCCCACCTTCCTTTCAGACCACAACCTGGACTTGGCAGAGAAGGACTTCACCGTGAACACCGTGGCTGGTGCCATGAAGAGTTTTTTCTCAGAACTGCCAGACCCCCTGGTCCCATACAGCATGCAGATCGACTTGGTGGAGGCACACAGTGAGTACTGGCCGACCCCACGTATACCACATGCCCCCCACCCCATTCCACCCCCCAGCACTTAAGACCCACTCGGAGTTGGGCTAACAGGGAGAGGGACACAGCAGCAGGAGCACGTGTCCTACTGGCTTCCTGCCCTCAGGGAGCTGACACCAACTCCTGGAGCTGCAAGGTGAAGGACAAAGGCATGACGCCAAAGGGACTTGCAGATTGGGCCCTGCCTTAGTAGCCCAGAGGTGCTTACCTGAGGGTCACAGCAAGGAACTTTCAGTTTCCCCCAACAACTACGTTAGGTAAGAGCATGGTTTTGGTGCTTCAGACTTGGCTTCACATCCCTCCTCATCTCCTTGTTGACGGTGAACCTAACCGTGCCTGACAGAACATCTCCTGATCCTTGGCTTCCTGCTGTTGTTACTCTTCCTACTTGGATTTATATAGTAGGACTCAGTGTAGGAAAGTGGCAGAGACTGGACTGTAAGCCTGTCAAGTAGTAGGAGATGCTTTCCTTTCCCCACTTCTTACTCACCCCTCTTCTCCTTCTCCCATGTAAGGGGTCCAACAGCTTGGCCTGGGGCCTGAAAGCTCTTGTTGTTCTTAGGTGCTATGGAATCAGTTGCGACTCATAGCCACCCTGGGTACAACGGGACGAAACGCTGCTTAGTCTTACACCATCTTCATGATCGTTGTTAGGTTTGAGCCCATTGTTGCAGCCACCGTGTCAGTCCATCTTGTTGAGCATCTTCCTCTTCTTTGCTGACCCTCTACTCTACCAAGTGTGATATCCTTCTCCAGGGACTGATCCCTCCTGATAATGTGTCCGAAGAAGTATGTGAGACAAAGTCTCGCCATCCTCGCCTCTAAGGAGCATTCTGGGTGTACTTTTTCTAAGACAGATTTGCTCATTCTTTTGGTAGTCCATGGTATATTCAATATTCCTCACCAAAACCGTAATTAAAAGGTGTCAGTTCTTCTTAGGCCTTCCTTATTCATTGTCCAGCTTTTGAAAATACCATGGCTTAGGTCAGGCGCGTCTTAGTAGTGAAACCTTTGCTTTTTAACACTTGAAAGAGATCTTTTGCAGCGGGTTTGCCCAGTGCAATGCGTAGTTTGATTTCTTGACTGCTGCTTCCATGGATGTTGATTGTGGATCCAATTAAAATGAAATCCTTGACAACTTCAACCTTTTTTCCATTTATCATGATGTTGCTTATTGGTTCATTTGTGAAGATACTGTTTTCTTCATGTTGAGGTGTAATCCACACCAAAAGCTGTAGTCTTTAATCTTCATCCGTAAGTACTTCAAGCCCTCTTTACTTTCAGCAAGCAAGGTTGTATCATCTGCGTATCGTAGGTTGTTAATGAGTCTTCCTCCAATCTTGATGCCATGTTCTTCTTCATATAGTCCAGCTTCTTGGATTATTAGAAGGCAGCTTCTGGGGGTAGGGCAGCTCCAGTGGCACTGGCCCCGGGGCCCCCTGGGGGCTGCAGCACGTTTGCCACCTCTGGTGTTCACAGCTCCGTTTGTGTGCCATCCCAGCTATTTCCACCCCGCCTGCCTCTCTCATGAGCCCTTTGTCTGCCAGAATGAGGGGAGTGACCACTCTGAGCACTTACTACCTTTTTTAGCTGAAGACAGCCTTTCTACTTGGCACCCCTTGTGAACCAAGAACCCCAGAAGCAGCCGTTGCTGCACAGCTGCAGAAGGGAGTGCCCTTGCCAGTCACCCAGAGAGCACAGCTGTGCAGAGATCTGGGAAGGAAGGCAGGGGGCGTCCCTTAGACCACAGGGCCTAAGGCTCATCTTGTCACTGCCACATTCAAAGGAAGGAGCTTTCAGCAACATAGTTGACTCACAACAAGGCTGATAGCCTGAGTGAAAAACAGAGCAAAGTGACAGAGAAGCTCAGCTTTGGGTCCCAGGCCACAGATTCCTGGTGACCATGAAGGGCAGCAGAGGCCCAGATCTGTGCGGTGCTATCCGACTGAGCACCTTCCACCACCTGGGCACCACCTTTGCTTTGATCTGGCCACACGGCCTTCGCTGGTTGAAATTGTTCACAGCTCCTAATTTTCTCGCAGCCACCAGGGAAGGCCAGGAGCACGTGTTCCTGCTGAGATGGTCCTTGGTTGCCCGGCCTCCTTCCCTGGCTGCTTTCTGGAGATGGGAGTCGGGGTTTCTCCAGATGGGTTAGGTGTGGGGACAGTGCTGGCTTCTCCATTCGCCCTGTAACCGAGAGAGGTTCTCCCTGCAGTCCCGTCTTCAACAAGCTCCAGGCTGGCCCAGATGTGAAATGCAGAGGAAATCTCTATCTGGAGCCATTTCTGTCAACCAAGCCTGCCTCCGAGCAGGACTTAGGAAGAGAGGAAGGTGTGGACTGGTACCCAGCTTGCTGGCCGCCCAGGGATTCCTGTCAACATTTGTCTTGACTTGGTGCCATCTAGAGGCGTAGAGCATCCCTGCACCCAGCTGAATCCCATTGTTTCTAGGGGAGCAGCTGACAGAGCATATTTTTGTTTTTGGAATGCGGAGGGGGCAGGGGAGGGAGGTGTTATTGATAGGGAATCAGCTGCCCTTCCTATCGCAGCTTCCGCCCGCTTTCACAGCTGAGGAGGTAGCTTCTTGCTGCTACTGCAGCTGCTGCCTGGAAAAGGGTGGAAGTTTTCCGCTTCCTCTTCCCGTTGTGTCTTTCCTGTGCCCACGCCAGTCAGCGGGGCCGCATCGCCTTGAACCTGGAAGAAAGGGGAGAGGGGTGGATGTCGCTGACACAGCACCTCTCGCGGTGGCCAGAGCTGCTGAATGAAGTGGACTGTGGGTGTCGGGAGATGGCTTTAATCAAGCCACAGAAAAAAGTCAGGCAAAAGTTAGTGTTCAGGGACACAATGAAAGGAAGATCCCCAGCCTTGGTGGGTTTCCATGGCAGCGTCAACTTGTCCAGCACTTTTCACTTAATACCTAAGAGCTTTTGTGTCCGTGTGTGTTCAGCGCTTGGAACTAGTTTCAGATCCCATCACAACAAATACCAAGGTCATTATCGGATTGTTTTGGTAGCTCCAGAATTTATAATATTGAACATTGCTAAAATGTGCCCACAGAGTAAAGATTTGTGTGATTATTCACCAGTTGTGTTCTTGTTGGAGTCCCTGGGTAGTGCAGAGAGTTAACATGCTCAGCTGTTAACCAAAAGGTTGGGGTTTTGAGTCTGCCTGGAGGTGCCTCAGAAGAAAAGCCTGGCGATCTGCTTCTGAAAGATCAGCCATTGAGAACCCTGTGGAGGGAAGTTCTACTCTCACACACATGGGGGCGCCATGAGTCAGAGTTGACGCCACAGCAACTTTTTTTTTTCATGTTTCTTCGACTCATGGGATGATATGTAGGAGATTCCAGAGAGAATAACAATCACAGTAGCTCCCAGTTATGGTGTGCTCGTAACATGTCGGGCTGGGCTCTCTACTGGGCATTGATATACACAGCTGATCGCATTTCACTCCCACAGTCACCTTGAGGGAGGTGGTGTTAGGACCTGAGAGGGGGCACAGCTCACCCAGGTCACCCCACAAGGGAGCAGGATCTGTCCTCTGTGGTGCACATTTAAGTTGTCCTCCAGACAGAATGGAGCCCACTGGGCCAGAAAGGCAGAAAAGGCCAGGGAGGAAGGAGCAAGGTTGAGGGCTTCATGGGGTGGGGGCAACACCCAAGCTGTGGCTTCAGCTAGGGCCAGCATCTCAAAAGACCAAGAAAAGGCTCTGTTGGCCCCACATCATCTCACGCTCATACGTCAACCCAGCTTCCAAGAAGTCTTACCGCTTGTTCTTGCTCACATTTATGAGGATTTGGAGAGGCCTCTGCAGCCTGGTAGAGGAGGTGATGTGCGACAGGCAGCTAGGAGCCAGGCCTGGGGTCTGGTCCCCCCCTTACTCCTCTCCAGCTTGTGGCCCTGGCTTTGCCTCTCGAGTGGGTTTTCTCATCCGGCAAATGGGGTAGGCTTGTAGTGAGGGCTGCACAAAGGTCAACTGTGAAGTTGTTCTGCCAGCATTCTGGCACTGTCCAGGTGCAAGGAATCACAGATGTCGTTACTGTTGTAAAGAGGCTGCCAGCGTTAGCCTGGGCTCAGGTCTCTCAGCACAGAGCTGGGCTCAGCTTTGCTTGGAGGGAAGCCCTGAGTGAGCTCAGGTCAAAAGGACGTCGGCTGGACTGACTGAGGTTTTGGTTTTGAGTTTGGGGCCCAGCTCTGCCCTGGGACCACTCCGTTGCTCTCCTTGATGTCCTCCCTCCTCTCCTTCCTCCTAAGCCCTTGATGCTGCTCAGCATCACAGCTCCCAGCCAACCAGCCAGGCTGAGAAAGGGAGAGAAGTGCAAGGAGACTGACCGCAGAGACCCTTATTGGGCACCTTAGTGGAATGCCACGTGGGGGCAGTCCACGAGTTATTATCAGTGCAGGCTCTGAAACTCCCCTGCCCCCAAGGAAGGAAGGAAGGAACCCGTTGACCTTGCTGCTTAGGAGTTAGGACAGGGCTGTCCCCTGCTGCCACTGGCCCTGGCAGCCCCTCCCACTCCAGCCAGGAGGATGGGGTAAGGCACTCCCAGTGTGAAGGTGCTGTGCTGGAGGAGGGCCTGATTAAAACAAACACAGCTGTGTTTGTGTCGTGCAGGCACTCACGGAGACCTGTGATGAGCTTGCATCTGGAAGGGGCATGATTGTTTTATTAAGTGACACTTCGAGCCGTCCACGTGCTTTTCACTAGAACCTCGCATCCTCCCTGCAGCAAGAGTTTGTCCTTTTTTTTTTTTTTTTAAGTAAACTTGTAGTTGAAGTATAACAGCACAGGTCGTGCCTTTGAGGTTGTCGTTGCTGCTGCATCCAGTCGGTCCTGACTTATGGCGACCCTGTGCACCGTGGAACAAAACCTGCCTGGTCCTGCACCATCCACATGATCAGTTGCAGATAAAACCGTTGCCATCCCCATAGGGTTTTCAGAAATAGATGACAAGCCTTTCTTCCTAGCCTGTCTTAGTCTGGAAGCTCTGCTGAAACCTGTTCAGCACCGTAGTAACATGCAGGCCTCCACTGACAGACTGGTGGTGGCTGCGCATGAGGTCTGTTGACCTGGAATTGAACGTGAGCCACCCGCACGGAAGGTGAGGATTCTACCACTGAACCACCGCTGCCCCCACATGTCTGAGGGTGAACCTTGGAAACAAATCTTAGGCTCAAAACAAATGGAGCTCCTAAAGACCACACATAATTAGTTCCTATGGTTTTTTAGTTATTTTCTAACAGACAAATGTTCCCAAATGTTTACCAAGTCACACTCTGAAGTCCAAAAAAGCCCGCCTGCTTTCGTGCTCCTTAGCCTACAGGGTGGCTCTCTACCTCCCCCCTGGGCCCCTGGGTAGTGGGACTGACTTTGTGTCGGCCTGAGCTCTCTGCTTCACAGCATAATCTCACTGAGGGCACCACTGCTGCCAGCCCATCACAGGCAGGCAGACTGACACAGAGACGTGTCACTTGCCCACAGTCACACAGCTGGTTGGTGTCCAAGACAGGACTCTTACCTGGGTCCACTTGTGCTGGGGTTTGTGCTCAGAGCCACCACTCGCCCTCTACTCCCAGCCTCACCCTCCCCAGCCCAGGCCAGGTTCCGAGGGCAGCTCCCCAGACTGGGCCCTCCAGGCACTTCACCTTCTGCAGAGGCTCTGAACTCGGAGGCCAGGGTCTTGCTAAAACATACATGGGCTTGGGGAGTCCATGAACCTCCAGGCATGGTCTCAGAATTGTCCAGGTGCATGCCCGCCTCCAAAGTGGTCAGAGACCATTGTCTTTTTTAGCATGCCCCCTCCCCACGCACTCAGTGTGAGGCAAATGCTCTCCCTTCATCCTTCCCGTCTGGGGTCTACTTTGTTAATTTGTTGTTGAGAATCTACATAGCAGAACATACACAGGTTCACCTATTTCTGCACGCATAGTTGAGCGACGTATTACATTCTGTGAATTGTGTAACCGCTCTCACCCTCCATTTCCGAGTTGCTCCTCCCCTATTAACATAAACTCACTGGCCTCTAAGGTTCCTGTCTAACCTTTCGAGTTGCTGTGGTCAATTTGATCCCCCATAGGTAGTTCTTGAAAGAGCACAATGCTCAAGGCACACATTATTTACTAGTTAAGCTAAACTATTGTTTGGTTTGAAGAAGACTTTGGGGATATTTTTGGTTCCGCCTGTGGTCTTTTGAGCCCCGGAGTCCTGGAGATAGCCTTCAGTTCCAAGTTGTTGCTACAGGAATATCCTGCCATGCTCAGAGGAATCTCTTGTGGCCCACTGCTGACCCCCAGGTGGCTTTGCATGTCGTTTGCCTCAGCAGCCCAGGCTGGCTTTCCTGGCCAAGGCAGCCAGGCCCCTGAGGCACACAGTGGCCGAAGCTCAGGCTCTGCAGCCCAGCGGACAGGGCCTGGTTCCCAGCTCTGCAGCTTGTTAGCCCTGTGACTTCAGGCAATTAAGTTAGCCTCTGGGCTTTAGGTTCTTGTCCTTGAAATGGGGGTGATCACAGCCCCTGCCTCACAGGTCAGGGAGGCCTAGCTGGACCAGCCCTGGCGTGTCTCAGCTCTTGGTTGGCATTAGCTCACTTCCACTGCCACCAGCCCATTAGGATTCCACGATGGTCAGAGCGTGGGTGGCAGTGGGGGAGGCGGGTGCATAGGGCCTTTGATGAGCTACACAAAAATCTCCCCCGTTCCACCAGCCCCTCCATCGGGGAGACGTGTGCAGCGTCCCTGTGTCTCTAGGAAAAGGACAGAGCCCTGGTCTTGTGACAACTCCCTCCCTAGACAGTCTGCTGGGTGGGGGGGTGGGTGGCCACACTCACCCGTCTGGTCAGGAAGCAGGCCGGCTTTCTGCATTGGGATCCTGTCTCCAAGGGCAACCGGATGAGCGAAGAATGGTGTTCTTTATGGAGGAGTCGCTCTGGATCACTCATCTCGGTAGTGGGGGCCCGGAAGCGCCCAGCACACAGTGCTCCCCTTCAGCAGGGCCTGGGACCCAGAGGTGGGCCTGGATTGGGGCCCTCACCACCGCCAGATCTGTGGCCTGTGTACAGGCTTTTGGGGACAGAGTGGGATGACCTTGCCTGCGAGGCCTGGCTGGCCCTCAGAGAAGGCCCAGCACAGAGCACGTGTTCAGGCGGCCCCCAGTCCACTGGGCTCACCAGTGCACCTCGTCTGCTTTGAGCCACAAGGTGCCCGCCAGCCTTGGCCATGACAGTCTTTGGTTTTTTCTCTCCTCAGAAATTAATGACCGGGAGCAGAAGTTACATGCCCTAAAGGAGGTACTGAAGAAATTTCCAAAGGAAAACCACGAAGTCTTCAAATATGTCATCTCTCACCTCAACAAGTACGTGGCAGGATTTTCTCATTGGGCTTTCCTCCTCCGAGCATCAGCTCGACAGCCACGGTCATTGAAGAGCTGTGAGCTGGCTGAGTCAGGGCCTGTCGGGGAGGAATCAGGGGTCCCCCATGGGGAGCACCTCAGCTCTGGCCTCAGGGGAGTTGGGTCCTGCTGCTGAGCAGCCACGTGGCCCAGTGTGTGGAAGCCCTTTTGCAGCAGGCCATGCACTTGGCCTTGCTGGGTCCCCAGCACTCAGTGGGGGTAGGGGGACAGTCTCTAGAGTCCGTGACCCTCCTGTAATCCCCAAAGCTAACAGATGGGCTCAGATCCCCTGGTTGGCAGGGATGCTTCCAGAATCTGCCCCTGAACCAGAAAAGCCTAAGAGCCTGCCAGTGTCATCTGTCCGGTATTAGTGTGTCACATCGCCGTGTGACAGGGCGCTGTGCCGGGCAGGCGTGCTGGGCGGAAAGCCACCTCCGTGGAGTCTGTGGAGGTGCTGCAGGCAGAGCCTGTTGAGCTGAGCATTTCCCAGATGTACAGAGGCAAAGGCTAGGCTGGTTTGCAAGGCAGACTCTCTTACCATCCAGACAGGGACACGGCACAGAGTTCCGGCTGGGGGACAGCCTACACGGCCAGAGCATACCGTCCCCACGTGGGGTCTGGGCAGGCACAACTGAGCCCGTCGGCCCATCCCCAGTGTTTCTGGAGGCCTCCTAGGCCAGGTGCTGGTTAGGGCAGGATCCTTGGGGCAGAGGAAAACAGCCGGGGCAGTGGGGTGACAGTGAGCACACTTGGGTGGGGCCTGCCCTGGGGCGCACTGACCGGGCATTTGGTGTTCCTGCAGAGTCAGTCACAACAACAAGGTGAATCTCATGACGAGTGAGAACCTCTCCATCTGCTTCTGGCCCACCCTGATGCGCCCCGACTTCAGCACCATGGACGCCCTCACAGCCACGCGCACCTACCAGACAATCATTGAACTCTTTATCCAGCAGTGCCCCTTCTTCTTCTACAATCGGCCCATCAGCGAGCCCCCTGGCGCCACGCCCAGCTCCCCCTCTGCCGTGCCTGCCACCGTTCCTTTCCTCACCTCCACACCTGTCACCAGTCAGCCGTCCCCACCCCAGTCGCCTCCACCTACCCCCCAGTCCCCGATGCAGCCACTGCTGCCCTCCCAGCTTCAAGCCGAACACACACTGTGAGCCCTGGGGCTGGGGTACATGGAGCACCGCTCTTCTCTCTGACGGGGTGGCGTTTGGCCTTGAACACAGCCAGATTCCCCACATCACCTTCTGGAGACCTCAGTGGCAGCACCGCCAAGGATCTGAACAGGCGGGGCAGTCGGGCCCTGAGCTGTGTGCAGACCACCCTGGGGCTGGCTGGAAGCTGCTGCCACAGGGACCTGCCCTTTGACCTGGACCCCTTTGAGGACTGAACAAGTGAAGCAGCAGACCCAGGACCCCCACTGCTGCCCATCTGCACGCACCAGCCTCTGGCCCTGGCCAACTGCTTGTACAGAACCACAGTATGGACCAGGCCTGGCTTGGGCAGGTGGAGTCAGGGTGCCAGGATCCAGGCTGCCCCAGGCAGGGCCGTCAGTCCCAGAAGAGGACACATCCCTCCACTTTGTCTCCTCCCCTGCTCTTGTATCTGCATGCCCCAGCTGGGGGCTTGCCTGTCTAGCAGCCCCCTTGGAAACACATAGGCACGACTCGGCCTTTACTAGGTACAATGCTGAGGGCTTCTGCCCGCCTGGCAGATGGGAGCAGAGAGTACAACCCCCTCCCCTACAGGTCATGCTGGCTTTGGGATACAGCCCTGTACAGCAAAGGAGCACTGGAGGAAAGGTGGAAAACTCCTCTAAAATTTAAAAAAAGGAAGAACACTACAGACCACCTCAAGTTTAGCTCCCCCCTCCTCTGCTGGGAGGCAGACAGGTGGAAGGGACCCTCATCTTTGTGACAGCAAACCAGGGATGCCCCAAGGTTGCTGCCTGAGAGCCTTTTGGGGGCCCAGCTCTGTCCTGGTCCCCCCTCCCCAAGAAGATGGCATTGAACCTTCGGTGGGGAGAGCTGAGGAGACGGCCGGGATGCTGGGCTGCCCTGAGCACACTACATTGCTGTGCAAACACTACTCATGCGTGCGTGTGTGTGTGTGCACGTGTGCGTGTGCACGTGAGTATGGCTGTGGAGGTGTGAGAGTGGGTGAAGCGACAGCGGGAGGGGCCGGTGGGTGTACACTGGAGGCTCAGTGGGTTTGTTTTTGTGGGATCCTTTTCTTCCCAAGTGGCGGAACACCACTGGGTGGCAGGCAGGGGTGTCTGCGGGAAGTGGGTGGTATGTGAGGAGCCTCTCCCTGAATGGTGGTCCTTCCTGGTTCCAGGCCAGCAGGGAGTCAGGAGGAGGGCACTGTCTGCCTGTCAACGCTCACTGCCACCCCTTGTGACCTTACTTAGCCCTTCATGGGAGTTGAGGGTCCCCTCAGCTTCCCAGCCTTCTCACCCCCGACATGCAGCAGCCCTGCCGGGCGGCCGCACCATCAGCCAGCCTCCATCCTCAGGGCTGGGCTGTGGCCTCGGCCTCAGAGGAGCTGACACCCAGGTGCCCTGGGCATGAGGGAGGTGGGACACAAGCCCTGCACACACACTGTCCTCCTGGGTCTCTTTGCACTTTAAGAAGCAGGATCTGTGGTCGTGTTACCCTGTCACGATACCCTGTCACTACAGCCAGGTAGCCTGACCGAGTAAGAGATGCCTCCACACAGCTCGAGGCCACCACCACTGCCCCTAGAAACTTTCCTTGCTTGCCGGATTCTTCCCCTGGATAAGCCAGTGCTCTGACTGTCCCAATCAGCTATGTGTCTAGCTTGTGTGTGACAAGGTGCTGGGAAAAACGAAATTCCCCCTGCTGGTTTTATCACCTCTCTAAACACTAATTAAAAAACAAACCCAAGGTACATGAGTGTTTGAGGTACATGTGAATGATGGCTTTGTTCTTTCCTGGGTGTTCCATGCAGGAAGTGGGGGGTGAGTTCTGACTGAGGTTGGCAGGCACCTTTGCTCTGTGACCGTCAGGCTTCTTGAGTGCTGAGCCCCAGGCAGCAAGGAAATGACTCCCTTTAGTTCACCTCTACCTTTCTCTAGGTCATCCTCACCTACCGCTCATCAGCCCTTCAAGGAGCTGTCCGGTGTGTGAACAGAAGCAAGCGGCCAGTCCCCTCCCTAACCCTGCCACCTCTGTGCTGGCACACGGGGCCATGTCCCCCAAGCCGCCACCTGAGATCTCAGCTTTGCTCCAGGGCTTCACCAGCCCCCAGCTTTCCCCCACTCCCACACTTCACTTGTGCTTCCCAACTCTGTCCAGTGCGAGCAGGGAGCACCATATTCAGCGGAAATGAGCCCCCTTGATTGTAAACCCAAAACAGGCTCCTGATCTGTGACATCTGAGGGCTACAGCTGGGAGAGGGGGTCCACCCACCCCAGACTGCAGACATAAACTGTAGGTGGTTTTTCTAGCTGTGCTGGCCAGGCGGGGAGGAGGAACACCCATGCTCTTTGTACCCTTCCTCACCCCCACAAAACGCCGGAAATCAGGCTTGGGGGGTAGCCTCTAGCACCCCCAGTCAGGCAGCATGGGAGGCAACAGGAAGTACTTCCTGAGCCTTCTTACCAGCCCCATGTGTTCTGCAGCTTTGAGGGTGTGTTGGGGGGTGATTTGTGTCCCCGAAGAGCCACAGTAGACCGGAAGTGCCAGGACTCATGTTTCTGTCTCCTTTGCCAGCTCTTCAGCCTCTCTCTGGGCCGCTGCTTCTCCGGACTCACACCGGTAATGGCAGTCCTGGGCTTCAGCTTCCTGTCGGGTCAGCCTTGGACCAAACGGACACTTGTATGGGACAGAGAAAGGAGAGCCTGGGGGTGCATAGGGACAGCTGGCCGTACACAGAGTGCTACCCACTCATGTTCATTGAGGGCCACCAGCCCCCAAGGAGGGCATATCCCCCCACTTGATCTGTCTCTTCCCTACCCCCTCTGTCCTTTGCTAGAGGAGAGGCACCACATTTGGTGGGAATGAACTTCCTTGACTGTAAGCTCTATTGGCTCCCAGAGCTGTTCTCTCTGGGGGTTCCACCTAGGAGAGGGGTCCAGGTGAGGAGGTGAGACTTGAGCTCGCTCCGAGTTCCTGGCCTGTGTAGCATGTTGGGTCGCACATCACATTGGCTGGTGCGTTTTCACATGTTCTCCAGTCAGCCTAAGGGGGAATATCAGATAAATACACAGAATTCCTGTTTTCCATGCCCTCCACACCCTACTACCTTGTGTTGTCTTCCTGCCTCAGCCAGGAAACTGCTGCTGGGGGAGATTTTTCTAGCAGCCTGTGTTTCTCTTTGCCAGGGTAGACGGAGGGTGACACCATAGGAGCTGATGTCAGTGGGGACGCAAGAGAGCCTTCCCTCTGTTCTTGGGCCTCCTAGTCTCGGGAGGAAGGCCCCGTGTGTAGACATCCCCTAGACCAGAGCCAAGTGTTTAGTCAGGTCGGCCCATTTTTGCTCCCCTCCCCCCATTCCTCTCCAGGGCACAAGACCATTACTACTTTGGGGAGTTTGGTAAATAAAAAATGTGCAGTGGTTGAAAAAATGTCACCTCCCTGCTGCTAAGTCACTGGTTTCCCAAGAGGGAAGCTCCCAGCATGTGGGTAATTTGCTGGGGACCAGGTTCAGGCTCCACAGTTCTCCCTGCAATGGGGCTTGGCAGGCGGGGGACCCTCAGAAAGCAGCCACCCTGGACTTCCTGCACGGGCCTGGGCCGAGCACAGCGCCATCACTGGCTCCCAGCTCTGCTGGCTGCAGATGGTGGACCAGGGGATCGCCTTTACTCCTGTTGCCTGGCAGGTACAAGCCACTCATTTGCTCTTAAGTGAAAGGGGACAGACTAAGTCCTGTGTGCCAGAAACTTGATCACATCAGAGCGTGCTCATCACACTAGAGAAGGCCTGACCCAGAGCCCAGAAGATGTGAGGGGAAGCCTGGGCCTTCCTGCAGGGCCAGGTCTGCATGCAGTTCCAGGGGAACGGACTCTGCTGGCCTCCCCGCCCATGGGCCACCATCAGCTGGCCGCCAGCCCCCTCCCCAGCAGCCCTCCTCTGGCAAACACCGATGTTACACTTTTGACTAGTCAAGACAGGGCCTAAGTTATTGTTGCATAAAAAAGAATCATGTTCCCTGTGTACATTTAAAAGAAAAAAAACAATGTCTGAATCATATGAGAATAAAACGTTTGAAAATTTGGAATAGTGCTGCTGCTGGCTTATTTTTCTGGTACTTGTATTTTCACATGTTAAATGATCTTTATATATGTTGAATTAACAAATATTTTGAGTTTCCTGAGAAAAACAAAAGCATATTAATGGTATTAAAATGTGTTAGTAGTCTGGCCGTGGGCCCAAAGTTCTGTTTTGCAGCAAAAGTGGAGAACTGTATGTAAAGAAAGTATAACAGTTATTTCTTTGTACTTTAGGGCTTTAACCAGGACATCCTCTAGTTGGTGTTAGGAATGTTTGCTTACTTTCCAGACTTTTCTTTGGACACGTTGTGGGTTTGTTGAGGCTCCAAACTGATTTAGTGCATGGGCAGCCAGACCGAGGGGCTGCGGCATCTTGGGCTGAGGTGTTTGCGTTTGGTTTTGTTTTTTAAAATTATGTATTTGCTATAAAGTATTGTACTTGTCTCAATGGGAATGGTGTAAAAAACTGAAAAGGCCTTATGTGATATGTATCATAGTTAATAAATCAATCTTGTAAAAAACCAAACCTGAGGAGTGAAGGAGGCCCTACCTCCCCCTGGGGCCAGCAGGCTAGCCCCCACCCCCACCCAGGGGTGAAAGGGACCCACCCCAACCTGGAGGAGGTGTCCTCCAGTGGAGCCAAGATCCCACCTAGGGTGGTGCAGGGCCTTTCTCCGCCTCGCGCCAGCACTCCTTGCCTTTGCTTCCTTCTGTGCTCTGTTTCTGAGATGTAGTTTCACCCAGCATCTTTCAGGTTGTCACCCAAAGCACGGCCCACAGGCCCCTGGTGCCACCAAGATGCACGTGCAGGTCGCTCTCCACAGACTACACCAGTGGGTCCGGTGGCGGTGGCAGGATGGGGAGAGGGGGTAGACTTAGGAAGTCCCAGAGGCAGGGTCATAAGCAGGCCCTTCACTCCAAGGGTTTAGAGGAAAGATAAAAAGGCCGAACTTTCCCAGGGTTCAGGCACTGGGGTCAGGGACACTTGGACCCAGAGAATCCCTGTTGAAGCCTCCTGCCAGAGCTGGATGGCTGTTCTCATGGGCGTTTGCTGCTGTCACCACCACCATCCAGGACAGCCTCTGAGCATGGAGGTCAGCTGTGACCCACCAAAGACAACCTCTGACACTCGGCAGGCCCAGACCCAAACCACCTGTGTCCCCTGCTCCCTCTGGGCCCCTATTCCTCTAGACTTATAGGTCCCCCTCCAAAGTGCAATCCCGACCTGTCTCCTATTCTAGTACAGTCCTAACCTGGGCTCACCTAGACTGATAAGCTCCCCCATCCCCTAACTGGTCTCCCGCCCTCCATCTTATCCCTTCCAATCCATCTTTGAACCCCAAACTTACTCTGCAAGAAAAGGCTGGCTTTACATTACCTGTGGCAGGAACAGGAACTGTTGCAACACACAAGGCACTTCTTGCCCTGCCTGGGCCTGTAGCAGGCATGGTTAGTTGATCACAGCAGTGCCTCCCAAGAGCTCAGGATTACTGTACCTCCAGGCAGCCACGACCAATCAATCTGAACTGTTTTCACAGTCTTCTGTCTCAACTTGGCAGCCCTTCCCTCAAACACACAGGTGCCTCCGGTGAGCCAGGCTCTTGGGTATCCACTCAGGGACAACCCTCATCAGACTCTTCCAGCAACAAAAATACTCTCATTCTTTGAATACAGTTGTTTGCTTTCCGTTTCTGGATCTTTGCTTGTGTGGTTTCCTCTGCTTGGAATTAATTCTCCCCGCCCTCCCCCAAACCTCAGCTCAGCAGCCTACCAAATCCTAACCTAGCCTTGAAAGCCAGTCTTCCTTGAAATTCCTCACTGATGTTTCTTTGCACCCATTGATTCTCCCAACATCTGTTGCTTAGCTGCTGGGGGCCAGACCCTGTATGAACCCCATAAATGCTTCAGGCATTTTTTTTTTTTTCTGACTCTTGGCATTCCCGGGTACACAGTTGGCACTCAGTATGTGTGTTGACTTCACTTGGCCTTTTTCTGTAGCTCTGAACGTCCAAGTCTCATGTACTTGCACCTCTCAGCCACCATCCACCCAAGTTGGGAGCTCCCACATATGTTCCTCCCTTGTACGGGGTGGGCCACAGTCAGTTTGTAGAACATGGTCGTCGCATCCTTGCCCTTGACCTAAATTTCTGTGAGCCAGCCTCTCTCACATGACTACAGCCCAGCCCTCACTCCAAACACAACACTAATGTCCACCTTCCTGTGGAGCCCTGGTGACGTGGTGGTTAAGAGCTCGGCTGCTAACCAAAAGGTTGGCAGTTTGAATACACCAGGCGCTCCTTGCAAACCCTATAGGGCAGTTCTACTCTGTCCTATAGGGTTGCTATGAGTCAGAATCGACTAGACGGCAAAGGGTTTTTTGGTTTTCTGTGATGCCTCCTCTTGGTGCCTCCAATGCCACACACCCAAAGCCAAACTCCTGCCCATCTCCAAACCTGCCCATCTCCCAGCCCCCACCACACCTCTGGGGAGTGTCATGCCCCCCTCCCCATCACACCCAGTCCACCTGCAGGTTCTATTTGACCTTCCACCTGGCTCTCAAACTATGCCACTTTTCTTGGCCCCTGCCACCACCCTGGTCTCCTAGCCTGGACATCTGTCCCAGCCTCCTCCCTGGCCTCTCAGCCTTCCCTTCCCTCTCCACGTGGCAGCCAGAGGGAGCTTTCCGAGCGTAGATGTGCCATGCCACGCCCCCCCGAAGATCCTTCCAGGGCTCCCCAGTGCTCAAAGACTCCTTGGCAGGGGAGACCTCCCAGTCTTATTTTGGACCCTGCATACCAGCCACTCTTATTTTATTTATTTTTTTTTTGGTGAAAATATACATATCAGAACATGAAAAGCATGCTCCCATTTAACAATTTCTACACACATTAATCAGTAACATTATTTACATTCTTCACAATGTGTCAACATTCTCCTTATTTCTGCTCTAGCAGTTTTGCCCGCATGAATTTAGACTCACTGCCCCCCAGATATCTCATCACTCTGCAATTCTTCATCTTGACCCACACAGCTCAGTCAGATGCTCCGACTCCCCAAGGGCCCATCCACCTCAGGCCTTTTGCACCTCCTGTCCCCCCACCTGGAACACTGCAGTGCTTCCCTCCACCATCCCACCTTGCTAACTCCCTCCCTGTCCAGCTCAAGGGGCTCAGCTTCCTCAGGAAAGGCCTCCCTGAGCCCCAAACCAAATGGCGTCATTCCTTTATGACATACTTCCAAAGAAAAAAATAATGTTCTCTTCTTCGGGACCAAGGAGCTCTGGTGCTAGGCTGCTAACCGAAAGATTGTTGGTTTGAACCCACCTAGAGGCTCCATGGGAGAAAGAACCGGCAATCTACTTCCGTGAAGATTACAGCCTTTGAAACCCTATGGGGTGGTTCTGCTCTGTCCTAATGGGTCCCTGTGAGTCAGAGTCAACTGAACAGCAATGGGTAACAGGAGTCCCCACAGGCAAGGTCAGGGAAACATCCTTGCATTTCACTCAAAGCTCTTCGATCCCTTCCTACCTCCCCTCCATGGGGATGTTTGCTTACTCAGAGACTTTCTCCTCTGCCAGGCAGTTTTGAAGTCATGTCAACCGCTGCAAATATTGGGTAGGGCAGTGTCCCTTCTTCCTCGAGGGGCAGATTATCTAATAGGCAGGCAAGGTAAGCATGGTGCTTACCTTGCTTACCAGGTCATCTGTAGTGAATAATTTCACATCTTTTCACCACATCGGAGATTCTACTTCTAGGTATGGCTGTCATCTGTCTCTCTCTCAACCCCACAGCACCTAAAATCAAAGCCTTTTTTCAAATTACAATCCCTGACAGGGCAAATGACCCAGTAAGCAAAATACGTCCGTAAACCCTGCATACCTTGCTTAGTGGTAATGCACCCCCACTGGTCATGCTGGACAAACAGGAGTCCTGCAGTGTTGAGGAGAAGGTATGAAAATTAAGTGCGGTGGAGACACGTGGCACCATTAGGCCCATCACCACTGGGTGGGAAAGGAGCTCTGGTGGTGCAGTGGTTAAGTGCTTAGCTGCTAACCAAAAAGGTCAGCAGTTTGAGCCCACCAGCCAATCTGCAGGAGAAGGACGTGGCAGTCTGCTTCTGTAAAGATCACTCCCTTGGAAGCCCTATGGAGCAATTCTACTGTGTCCTACAGGGTGGCTATGAGTTGGAATCGACTGGACAGCCCCCAACAACTTCTTTAGGCGCCCTCCTCTCAGTGTAGTACTCATTTAGATCTTTTTCATCCACCCAATACAGAGTTCCTGAGCATCTACCATGTGCCAGGCCCCGGGGGCACAGTGTGAACAAAACAAAGACCCTATCCTCATGGAACTGACATCCTAGTCAACAAGCAAACAAATAAATATACACCACAGTGGTAGTGGTGGTTCGGTGGTAGAACCTTGCCTTCCGCACCGGAGACACAGATTCCATTCCCAGCCGAAGTACCTCATGCGCAGCCACCACCCAGCTGTTAGTGCTGCTAGGATGCTGAACAGGTTTCAGGGGAGCTTCCAGACTGAGATGGACTAGGAAGAAAGGCCTCGTGATCTACTTCCAAAAATCAGCCAATGAAAACCCTCTGGATCACAACCAATCACGGGACGGCACAGGACTGGGCAGCGTTTCATTCCGTGTGCACAGGGTCACCATGAGTCAGGGGCCAACTCAATGGCAGGTAAGAACAACAATAGCGGCAGGTGGGGATAAGGAGTTAATAAGAGTTATTAGGAGCAGGAGTGCTATTTAGAGTGTTTAGGGTGCTTAAAGAAGGCTTCCCTGAGAAGGTGACATTGGAGCACAGCACTACAATGAGCCAAGTGAGGCACTCGCCTCGGTTGCAAAACTTAAAGGTACACCCAAAAGCTCAGGAATCAGGAAAAAAGGTTTTTGAAACTCAAAATCAATGCAAAAAAAATTTTTTTAACCCACAATGAATAAAATATCAAAAAAAAAAAGTGTAAGTAACAGTGCAGGAGGGGGGCGGGGCATGGGAGCCTGAGGCAAAAGAAACAATATTTTGGAAGCCGGAAGCCCAGTGAGGAGGGAGGTAATGGTGGATTAGACCAGAGTCGGGGCGGCGGGAGTGCAGAGAAGGTTCTGCGTATCTGGTTGTGACTGTGAGAGAAGGTGGGGATGACTCCAGGTTTGCCACACGCCATAATGTACCTGATTAACATCTGTCTCCCCCACTACCCTGTGGAGCCCACAAGGGCAGAAGCTGTGTCATCCGACGCCCCAGCAGCTACCCCAGCGCCTGGCGCATAGTATGTGCTCAGGGGCGCCAGGCCGACTTCCCGAAGGTGGTGAATGAGGTGTGTTGCTCCCCGTGGCCACTAGAGGTCAGCAGAGCGCCGCCCTGCCGTGCCCCGCCGTGGCCGGGGCTGGGAAGCGCTGGAAGGCCTTCCTTGGTGGCGTTTAGGGGGAGAGGGTCAGGAAATCCAGATTAGAAGGATCAGCGTGGACTGGGGAGGAGGCAGGGTCTGAGAAATGGAGCTGGATCTAAGTGTCCCAGGAGCGGGCCAAGAAGCAGGAGAAATGAGCTTCTTTATTCCTGTCAATTCACCCATCCGTCGGCTTGTTCATCCCTCCATACATCCATACGTACATAGCAAAAAAACAAACCCATTGCCACCAAGTGGATTTTGACTCATAGCGACCTTATAGGACACAGTAGAACTGCCCCATATGGTTTCCAAGGAGCGGCTGGTGAATTCGAATGGCTGACCTTTTGATTAGCAGCCAAACTCTGTTAAGAACTGTACCACCAGGGCTCCCCATTTATATATACAATTATTCAGTCACTCAGCCACCAGAGGTCAGAAGCCAGGCCACACAAGTCTTCCTGCGGCAGTAGAATCCCCAACTTTATCCTGAAGGCAGTGGGGAGCCATGGAAGTAGTTTGAGCAGGAGAGAAACTGGGTCAAATTTGCAGGAGCTGAGAGGAGAAAGTAGGCATTCAAGAAGTACAGATTCAGAAAGAAGCTGCCTCCCAGGTAAGGGTCAAAGAGAGTGCAGCTGACATAAATGTTAGCAATAAATATAATAAACCAAAACCAAACCTGTTATCCCTGGGTCATTCTGACTTATGGCAACCCCATAGTGTTGCAAAGCAAAACTGTACTCCATAGGGTTTTCAAGGCTGTGACTTTTCAAAAGCAGATGGCTAGGCCTTCCTTCCGAGGTACCTCTGGGTGAGTTCTAGCCAGTTCATAGTCAAGTGCCTAGCCGTTTGCACCACCCAGTAGCTAATAATAATAATAGTAGTTAACAAATATTGGACACTTAAAAGATGTCGGAACAAGAGCCTTCACACAAACAGATATATGCACACCCATGTTTATTGCAGCTCTGTTTACAATAGCAAAAAGCTGGAAGCAACCAAGGTGCCCATCAACGGATGAATGGGTAAATAAATTGTGGTATATTCACACAATGGAATACTACGCATCGATAAAGAATAGTGACGAATCTGTGAAACATTTCATAACATGGAGGAACCTGGAAGGCATTATGCTGAGCGAAATCAGTCAGAGGCAAAAGGACAAATATTGTATAAGACCACTATTATAAGATCTTGAGAAATAGTATAAACTGAGAAGAACACATACTTTTGTGGTTATGAGGGGGGGAGGGAGGGAGAGGGTTTTTTACTGATTAATTAGTAGATAAGAACTGCTTTAGGTGAAGGGAAGGACAACACTGAATACATGGAAGGTCAGCTCAATTGGACCGGACCAAAAGCAAAGAAGTTTCCGGGATAAAATGAATGCTTCAAAGGTCAGTGGAGCAAGGGCGGGGGTTTGGGAACCATGGTTTAAGGGGACTTCTAAGTCAATTGGCAAAATAATTCTATTAGGAAAACATTCTGCATCCCACTTTGAAATGTGGCGTATGGGGTCTTAAATGCTAACAAGCGGCCATCTAAGATGCATCAATTGGCCTCAACCCACCTGGAGCAAAGGAGAATGAAGAATACCAAGGTCACACGACAGCTAAGAGCCCAAGAGACAGAAAGGGCCACATGAACCAGAGACCTACGTCATCCTGAGACCAGAAGAACTAGTTGGTGCCCGGCCACAATCGATGACTGCCCTGACAGGGAGCGCAACAGAGAACCCCTGAGGGAGCAGGAGATCAGTGGGATGCAGACCCCAAATTCTCATAAAAAGACCATACTTAATGGTCTGACTGAGACTAGAGGAATCCCGGCCAAACCTTCTGTTGGCACAGGACAGGAACCATCCCCGAAGAGAACTCATCAGACATGAAAGGGACTGGACAGTGGGTAGGAGAGAGATGCTGATGAAGAGTGAGCTAATTATATCAGGTGGACACTTGAGATTGTGCTGGCATCTCCTGTCTGGAGGGGGGATGGGAGGTTAGAGAGAGTGGGAAGCTGGCAAAATTGTCACGAAAGGAGAGACTGAAAGGGCTGACTCATTAGGGGGAGAGCAAGTGGGAGTAAGGAGTAAGATGTATATAAACTTATATGTGACAGACTGACTTGATTTGTAAACGTTCACTTGAAGCTCAATAAAAGTTAATAAAAAAAAAAAAAAGATGTCGGACCCTGTTTTAATCACTTTCCATGTGTCAGCTTGATTTTCACACAAGCCCTATAAGGTAGGTATTATCCTTACCCACATTTTCCAGATGAGAAACACCATTCACCCGTTGCCATCTAGTCGATTCCCACTCCTAAGCATCCTATCGAACAGAGTAGAACTGCCCCATAGGGCAGCAGTTCTACTTCATGGGAGCAGACCGCCACATCTTTCTCCCACAGAGCGGCTGGTGGGTTCGAACCACCAACCCTTCGATTAGCAGCTGAGTGCTTAACTACTGCACCACCAGGGCTCCTTCCAGATGAGGAAACTGAGGTACAAAGGTGCTAATTAGTGTGTAAAACATCACAAGCTACTAAGTGGGGACCAGGATTTGAACCCCAGGTGTTAACTCCAAAACCCATGGCTCTTTTTTGTTTGTTTAGTTTCTTGTAATGATGACTGCAACAAATTACCACAAGCTGATGTGGTGTAAAGCAACAGAAATTTAATGCCTCAGAGTTCTGGAAACCAGAAGTCTGAAATCAAAGTGGTGGTCCTTCAAGGTACAGTACTGGGATGAAGGCGGCGGGGAGGGGGGGATGCGCATGTGGGAGCGTTTGACGACAGCAGAGGGCGCGAGTGAGGCCGACAGCGATGCGCGCTCCCAATACCGCCTAAGGCCGCTTGTCACTGTCCAACCCCCACCCTACTGCGTCCACAGTGGTGCTGGCCTCTTGTCCCTTCTCCAGGGAAACTCTGTGGGGTCGTCAAAGTGAGACGTGGGCCCTAAACCTTGGCTCCGTCCCTTTCTCTAGGGGAAGCAGCTCTTGGGTTGGAAGAGACAGTCCTGAGCCCTGAGGGTCCCTGTGCAGCCCTGCTCAATGCGCCAAAGGTCAAGGCGAGCCATCCCCTGACCCTGAGGCCTTTCTGGAGTTGGCCCCGCGGATGGCTACGTGGGTGACGACGACAAGGGTGTAAGCCCCCTGTGCTGCTCACTCCCCTGGCGGGGGCGGGGGCAGGGGCGCTGGCCGGGGCGCGCGCGGAGGGCTGGCCTGTTGGCTGCCAGCTACCCGAAGTGCCCTAGCGTCCATCTGGGCCCATGGCCTGGCCCCTGTCACCTGGGGGGCAGGAGGGCCGACAGAACCATGCCGATACTCCCAGCCAAGAATAACAAACTTTCTCACTGGGTTCCCTTGTCTTCTTCCAACGTTATGGAGAAGTTGGCTGGGTTAGCCCTTGCTGTCTTCAGTGAGGTTGGGGTTCCTCCCTGACACCTTGGGTGGCCCAGAAGAGAGGCAAGACTGGGACCAGGAGAGCAGCAAGGAAGGAGGACTGGGGTGGAGCAGGAATGGGAGGAGGGGGTGGGGGCCAAGGAGGCAGCAATTGGGCATGTGGAGGGATGAGGCACCCAGAGAGACACCCAGGTGTCCAGCTGTATGACTCTTAGATGTGGGACCATTTCTCGAGTGGGTGGGTGGTGTTCTCTCTTATTTCCCCAGTTGCTTTATTCTTCCTGTTTCTAGTAATTCTTAACCTCTGACCACCTATGATGGTTAATTTTGTGTGCCATCTTGGCTAGGCTGTAGTTCCAGTAGTTCTGCCAAACACTAGACTAGTTGCTATTCCGTAATGTGATTGAATGCAGTGTAACTTATTCAGTTGAAATAGGAGTTTCCTTCTCCGTGGGCTCTGCACTCTTCCTGTCGCCAGATCTACGGATCTTGAGACAGACGGGTTGCGGCCTGCAAGCCTACAGAAGTCTCCAGCCTATGGATTTTGGACTTGCCAGCCCCACCAACTGCACGAGCCAAGCCCCTTTGAAGTAAAAATCTCTCTTTCTCTCTATACATACATGCACATATATGTACAACAAAAACCCAAACCCGTTGTCGTCGAGTCGACTGTGACTCATAGAGACCCTATATGACTGGGTAGAACTACCCCACAGGGTTTCCAAGGAGAAGCTGGTAGATTCGAACTGCTGACCTTTTCGTTAGCAGCCGAGTTCTTAACCACTACTCCACCAGGGCTCCATACATGTACATACATACATGCTGGTGGGAATATAAAATGGTGCAGCCTGGGTAGCAAACAGTTTGGCAGTTCCTCAAAAAGTTAAACATAGACTTACCATATGACCCAGCAATTCCACTCCTAAGTATATACCCCAAAGAGTTGAAAGTAGGGACTCCAAGAGATAACTTGTATACCATTGTTCATGGCAGCACTATTCCCAATAGTCAAAAGGTGGCAACGACCCAAGTGTCCATCGACAGATGAACGGACAAACACAATGTGGTCTGTGTGTACAATGGAATATTACTCACTCATAAAGAGAAGTGAAGTCCTGATACGTGCTTCAGCATGGATGAACCTTGAAAACATCATGCCGAGTGGAATAAGTTGGGCACAAAAGGACAGATGGTGTACGACTCAATGTATGTGAAATATCGAGAATCAGCAAATGTACAGAGACAGGAAGTGGACTGGTGGTTACCAGGGGCTGGGAGGAGGGAGGTTTGGGGAGGTATTGCTTTAATGGGCACCAAGTTTCTGTTTGGGAAGATGAAAAGATTTTGGAAATAGTAGTGATGGTTGCACAACCTTGTGAATATGATTAAGGCTACTGAATGATATACTTAAAAAGGATTAAAATGGCCAATTTTATGTTACATATATTTTATCAGAATAATTTTTTAAAAATAAAAAAAATATGAAGGCAGGGATTTCTACATGTTTATTTCCTGCTGGGAGTCCCTGGGTGGTTCAAACGGTTAACACACTCAGGTGCTAATGGAAAGACTGGAGGGTCGAGTCCACCCAGAAGCACCTCGGAAGAAAGTCCTGGCAATCTACATTTTAAAAAAATCAGCAATTAAAACCTCCACGGAGCGCAGATCAACTCTAACACACATGAGGTCGCCATGAGTTGGAATGGACTCCACTGGTTTTTGGTTTCTCCCCTGCTGGGTCCCTAGAGGTTAGAACAGCTTCTGGCATATAGTAGGCGCTGGGTGGATGGATTAAAAAAAAAAAAAAAACCCAAAACAGGACAATTCTGTGGCCAAATTGGGCTGCCCAGGTCCCAAATGACCCCTTATCACCCACTGTATGCTTTAAAAGAAAATATTTTCACTCTCAGAACTGAACATTCTGGGGTGACCCACCCCCGCACCATGTTAGCACCTCTAGACCAGGGAAGACATCGCCTTGACAACCTGACTCTCCCAGACCCTGGCCTTGAACAGGACCTGGCTCTGGAGGAGCCTCAGTACATGTCTGTGAGATGAACACATCTGCAGAGTCATGGAGCAATTTTGGTCAGACCAGATTCTGCCTCAAAGCCGCAGAAGGAATCCATACAGCAGATACCCTGATCTCGGACTCCCAGCATCCAGAGCTTCGAGACAGTACATTTCTGTTCCTTAAAGCCACCCACTTCCTGATATTTTGTTACAGCAGCCCTCAGAATCTAATACACCAGATAAAATCTCAGTGTTAATGTGAAAATAGGGCTGACCTGGCAGAGCTCCTGAAAGGGTCTCAGGGACCAGTTCTGGGCCACTCTTAAGAGAACTGCTGTATGAATGCATGTATTCACACAAGGATACATGGGTACTGCCATTATCTTCACTTTACAGAAGAGAAAGCTGAGGCCCAGAAAGGTGAAGTTATTGGTCCAGAGTCACATAGATGGTAAGTTATGTCAGGAGACAGAAGCCAGTGACCTGAGCTTCAATCTCTCCCCCTGAGGCGCTAGCAAGTCTTTCTGGGGATAAAATGGGGAAATATTACTGGCTAAGCGACCATCACAAGGATATATAACTGCTTGGTGCCTCAGCTTCCCTAGCTGTAAAATGGGTCTAGTAATAATGCCTAGCTCAGAGCCTTGTTATGGAGTAAATGTTGTTGTTAGCCGCTGTCCAGTCGATTCTGACTTATAGAGAGATGTATAACAGAACGAAATGCTGCCCGGAATAAATTAATGCTCCCTAAATGTGAGCTGTGATCATCATAAACCCACTGCAGTTGAGTGGATTCTGACTCATAGCAACACTATAGGACAGAGTAGATCTGCCCCAAGAGGGTTTCCGAGGAGCAGCTGTTGGTTTTGAATGGCCGGCCTTTTGGTTAGCAGCAACCAGGGTTTCCTAAACGAGTTTAAAAACATTTGTATGAGAGAGTGCACACAGGTGTTCGAGAGGTGTGTGTCTCAGTTCCCCCATTTGTCCAACCAGAGGCAGGGCCATGCCCTCTATGAGCCCCTCCCTTCCTGCTTCTTCTGAGACCTGATCTCCATTTTCAATACTTGCATTAGGGTCTCTTGGGGGCATGTGAGCACCTGAAGACCCCCCATCATCCACGCCAGACCTGGGGGCGTCTGGGGAGGAGCTTGGGGTGAGGGATGTAGGATCCCACAGGGAAGGGCTGGCGCACACGCCTGGGTCCCATCCTCTGTGCACAAACCCTGGGTTCCAATTTAAGCTCTAACAGGGAGCTCGGTTGTTGGGGTTTCCGTTCCTGAAGGGGGAGTGAATGGGAATACAACCCCAGGATCCTTATTTCTGGAGATACTCAGATACTCGGGTGTCGGTCCCGGGGCGGGGCGTTCCTTTGCCAAATCCTGGTCCTATGGGGGACGGGGCATTGACGTCTAGGTCCCCACCCCTGCCGGGGTCTGTGGTGTGGGGTGCGTGCCTTGTCCCTAGGGGCTGCTAGGGCCCGGGGTGGCTCGAGGTGGGGAACCTCTGACTCCCAGTTTCCTGTCCTGGGGGCGGGGCTCTGCAACCTGCCGTTTCCGTGGAACGGGGGGTCTCGGACGCCCAGGCTGGCCCCCACCACCACAGACCCGCCAGAGGGGCCCAAGTGGGGCGGGATGGAGGGGGCGGGGCCTTAGTGGGCGGGACTCCGCCAGACCTCGCCCCTCGCCGCCAGCGCTGTCCTCGCGTCTCCAAGTCGCCGAGGCCGCGGTGGGCGCCTAGCGCCGCGCGCTGCAGCCCGCGCGCCCCCCGCCCGGCCCGGCCGGGTCTATGGAGCTGTCCCTCCGCGCCGCCCGGCCGGCCCCACGCCGCGCCCTGAGCCTGCCCCGCGGCCGGGTAACGGGGCTCGGGGACCTGCAGGGCGGGGATGCCTGGAGGCTGGCCAGAGAGGACTGGGGACTCCTGGGTCCTGGGGCTGGAGGGGGCAGGACAGGGATGCTTGGTTACTGAAGAAATGGGGGTTGGGGACGTGGACGGCTGGGTTCTGGGCTGAGGAATCTGGACACCTGGTGGGAGAGGTCTGGGGGCGGCCTGGGTGTTAGAGTGAAGGGTGTCCTGCAAGTCTGGTCCTGGGAAAATGAAGACCTAAATGAACACGTTCCCGGTTCTGGGGAGAGATGGAGACCAGGACACCTGGGCCCCGAGGGTCGGGCCCATCCTGACGGCGTCCTGGGAGCTTTAGTTCGGCCCCTGCTCGCACGCCCCAGGGAAGAAGTTGCGGTTAGGGAGATTTACCGGCCCGGGCTTGTGGCACTACCCAGAGGAGCACGGAGCGGGGGGTCCCTGGGCAGGACACGAGGTGGAGTCCCTGCCCTCGTCCCCTCCCCCTCTCCTGAGTCCAGCCTGGGGACTAGGCGCACACAAACCTGGGGAGCTCGGCGCCTAGAGTGGGCTTGGGGGCGGGTCCCCGGGGCAGGGGGGTCCCCGGGCTGGGGCCGAGCGCGCTTGGGCCCGGCGAGCGCCCGCCCCCGCCAGCCTTGGGCATGCTCTGCACGCAGCGCGCGGGCCGGTCCGATCCGTATGCGCGCCGCGTGCGCCCATTGGTATGCGGGAGCCGGCCCGGCGCGGGCGTGAGGCGGGCGCGCTGGCGGGCGGTGCGGGGGAGGCGGCGGCGGGGCACGTCCTCGCCCCGGGGCCGGTCTGGGCCGGGCAGAGCTGCATCTGCGGGCTCCGTCCCCGCGCCTGCAGAGAGGGGAAACTGAGGTATCATCCAGCCCTAGCACCTTGCTAGGCCCCTAAGCCCTAAGCGGACCTCAGTTTGCCTAGAAGGTTAAGGTCTCCCGGGGTCCCCACTGGCAGTGAGCGCTGCTCTGGCTCCTTCCCACTGCAGGAAAAGCGGATCTCGAGCCCCCCAGGCTGCTCTGAGCCCTCCTGAGCAAGCCCGCTCGGAGATGGCGGCGCCCTATCCCAGCAGTGCCGGCGGCGGCGAGGTCAAACGCCGGGCAGGAGATGGGGGCAGCGTCCCGTGGGACTTTCTGCCGGGGCTCACGGTCAAGGCTCCACCCGGACCCTGGTAAGCGAAGGCCCGCCCATCGGGCCGCGGCCCCGCCCCCAGAGAAAGAGGAGTCTTACCTCCCCGGGAGAGTTCACACCCGAGCTTTCTGCCCTGTATCCAGGGGGAGTTCAGGCTCAGATTCCTGCCCCGCCCGTGGGCGAGTTCACACTCAGATTTCTGTCCCTATTTTGCCCCCCGAGAGAATTGATACATAGCCTTCTGCTCCGCCCCCCAATTCACACTCAGCTTTCTGTCCCGGCCTCCTGGGGCTAGAATTTCTAACCCAGGCTTACCAAGCGTTGTCGGATATCCCTCCAGGATCTGATCCCGGTCCCCTACCAAAGAATTTACACTCGGCATTCTTAATCTCTCCCACCTAACCTTCCCCACTCTATACCCAAGGTTCTGCCCCCACCTCTATGTTGAATTCACTCCCGGCCTCCCGTCCCCTCCCCAAGACCCCAGGAGTCTGGTTCGTCCCCTGGCCCCGCTCGCTCCCCTGCTCTTCCGGGCCCCGCTGACGCCCTCTCCGGGCCTCCCGCCCAGCCTACAGGCACAGCGCAAAGAGAAGTCCCGCAACGCGGCGCGCTCACGGCGAGGGAAGGAAAACCTGGAGTTCTTCGAGCTGGCCAAGCTGCTCCCGCTGCCTGGTGCCATCTCAAGCCAGCTGGACAAGGCGTCCATCGTGCGCCTCAGCGTCACCTATCTCCGCCTGCGCCGCTTCGCAGCACTCGGGGCGCCCCCCTGGGGGCTGCGGGCTTCTGGGCCGCCTGCCGGCCTGGGTGAGTGGGCATGCGCGGGAGCTGGGGCCCGGGAGCCCACCCGGGCAGAGCAAAGGATCTGAGCTGGTCAGGCCTCCCCCAGTTAGGCGACCGAGAGGGCGCACGGGTTTTGGAGTCAGCCAGACCTTTTGTGGGCCTATCAGGTGACTTCTGCTCTCCAAGCCTCAGTTTTCCAGTCTCTAAAATGGACACAAAAAAGTTGGGAAGATGTCCTGATTCTGGCCTAAGCAAGGGCCTGGCAACAGCAGGGATAGGACGACTTGTAAACGCAATTATTTTTATTAGAAGATACGAATCATTATGCAAAGGAACCCCTCAGCAACATGGGCAGGACAGGGGAGACCCAGTCTGGGTCTGCCCCCCATTAATGGGCTAGAGACCCCGCACCTGTACCTGAAGGGCCCTAAAGGGGACACAAGGACTCTGGAGTCTGCATTACCGGTTTAGGGGGAGGGAGACAGTATAATATGGCAGGTAAGATGGGGAGCTTCAGGAAAACACACCTGGGTGTCTCATCCCAACTCTACACTTCCCGATATTGTGGCCCTGCGCAGCTCGCAGGTTGAGAATTACCTCCCTGTGCCTCCTTTGTAAAATGGGAATAATGATCAAACCTCCCCAGAAGGCTGAGGAGAGAATTAACCAGGTAATATGTGTAAGCCAGGAGCCCTGGTGGCGCAGGGCTTAAGCACTAGGCTGCTAACCAAAAGGTCAGCGGTTTGAACCCATCTGCACTCTGCCTCGGGGAAGATTTACAGCTTTGGAAACCCTATGGGGGCAGTTCTGCTTTGTCCGGTAGGGTCGCTATGAGTCGGAATGGACTCCACGGCAATAGGTCAGGGTTATGTAGTGAGTAGGACATGCGCGCTCTCTGCCCTTCAGAGTGTGGGAGGCACCAAGCTTTGCTCCCTGACTTCAGCTAAACCGATGTACCCTTTGTGCTTCAGTTTCCTCATCTAAATTATGGAAGCAGGCACTTGGCTTCTTGTTGGGGACCCTTGTAGGACTGGAGATGCCCCCAATGTCTCAACTGGGGCAGGCATGGGAATCCACACAGCACCCTCCACTGTTGTGCCTCCACTTGGTATCAGCCTACAGGCAGGGAGGTCACTGAAATCTGTGGTCTGCCACCCCAGTGCTGGGATCTCTCCAAGCCCCTGCTGGTTTCTGAGCCTCGGATTGCCCATCCAGGCAATGGGGGTGGTGGGTGCCAGCAGGGCCCTTTCAGCCCCCTTTGGTGCCCCCCTTCCCTCCCCAGAGCTTGGGGACAATAGACAAGATGTTTATCCCCCGCCAGCGCACATGTTGTTCGAGGTAATGACAGTAATCAGCGGCACTAATGCGGCATTCTCCCGGTGCCAGTCAATTCGCCTAATTACCGCCTGGGAAGCCGGATTATTTAAATTTAAATGGTGATTTATTGCGAGTTTAATCAATGCTATTTTCTCTCCCCCCTCCTCCCCTGGGGCTGGGGCAGGAGGGGAATTGGAGCCCTTCCAACCCCACCTTGAGGACACCCTCTTCTCTTGGGGGGGGATGTCAGGGGTAGCATGGGGTCTCCTGTCCCTTTTACCTGTGTCCTCAGGTTAACACGATCACTGCCCCTGAGTAATAACAGTAAAGCAGTAAAACATAAAATAGAAGTAATAATAACAGTAACATAACACTCCTTATGTATTTTTTATAATAAATTCTGAATAATTAGAATAAAATTAGAGATCTATATTATACATATTTTCCATATTCTGTGGAGTCACTCGATAATGGAAATGGTTAATCAACATGCTTTCCTCCTAACTGAAGGGTTGGAGGTTCAAGTCCACCCAGAGCCACCTTGGGAGAAAGGCCTGGCTATCTACTGACACACATGGGGTCGCCATGAGTTGGACTTAACTACAACATGTGATATATATTTTCCATATTCTATATTATTATTTCTTTATTGTGCCTTGGCCAGAGCACTCGGAACCCTGTGGGTACAACAGTAGATGCTCAATAAATGCTTCCAACAGCCCTACAAGGTCACCATGGATAACAATACCAGTAAGCCAGTTACCTTTGAATCAACTCCAACTCATGGTGACTCCGTGTGTATCAGAGTAGAACTGTGCTCCATGGGGTTTTCAATAGGTGATTTTTCAGAAGTAGATCACCAGGCCTTTCTTCCGAGGTGCCTCTGGGTGGACTCCAACCGCCAGCCTTTTAGTTAGCAGCCCATTGATTTGCACTAGCCAGGGACTCCATGGATAACAGCAGTCTCCCTATGTTGATTGCTTCACATGTAAACCAAACAAAACCCATTTCTAACTCACAGGAACACTGTAGGACAGAGTAGAACTACCCCATAGGGTTTCCAAAGCTGTAAATCTTTAGGAAGCAGACTGCTGCACCTTTCTTCCACAGGGGGGCTGGTGAATTCCAACTTCCAATCTTTTGGTTAGCAGCTGAGCACTTAACCCCTTCACCACCAGGGCTCCTTACTATATACTATACACAAATTAACTTACTTAGCCCTTTCAAAAATCTTAGGAAGGAGGCACTGTTATAATTCCCATTTTATAGAAGAGGAAAACTGAGGCCCAGAGAGGTGAAGCTGTTTGCCCAAAGTCACACAGCCCAGAGGGGCCCAGCTGAGATTCTAACCCAGGCGGCTGGCTCCAGCATCCACCTTCTCAACCTCCATGCCTGGCATGTTTGTAGGGCTGCAGAGCTGAGTCCTATCTCGCAGGTCTCAGCCTCTGTCTAGGCCTCAGTCTATCACCTGTAAAACAGGGCCACAGGTACAAAGACCAGCCCCAAGCCTCTGAGTCTGGGGAGGACACAGCCTTGACCTCATATTGGCATTCACCATTCATTTGACAAGCACCCATTGAACTCCTTCTTTGGGCCAGGTGCGCTTTGGGGTAGCTGGTACACCACAGAGAAAGGACAAAATCTCTGCCCTCAAGGGTGGGGCAAACAACCCCTGCATACCAGGTTCTTCACCTCCCACCTCCTCTCCCTTCCCTCACCCACACACACTGTTCTTGCTGTTCTTCAGAGAAGCAGGTTCACACCTCAGAGTCTTTGCTGGTGCTGTACCCTCTGCCAGGAACTTCTGTGCCTCAAGCTTTGCAGGCAGGCCTTTCCAGAGCACCAGATTTAAAATGGCAGCCTCCTTCTCTCCCTAGCACCCCCTGCTGTCCTTTCCTGCCTTATTTTCTTCATAGCTCTTCTCATCACCTGACGCTCTATGTTGTTTGGTGCCTTCGAGTCAGTTCAGACTCATGTTGTTGTTGTTGTTAGGTGCTGTCGACTCGGTTCCAACTCATAGCGACCCTATGCACAACAGAAGCAAACACTGCCCGGTCCTGCGCCATCCTTACAATCATTGTTATGCTTGAGCTCATTGGTGCAGCTACTGTGTCAATCCACCTCGTTGAGGGTCTTCCTCTTTTCTACTGACCCTGTACTCTGCCAAGCATGATGTCCTTCTCCAGGGACTGATCGCTCCTGACAACATGTCCAAAGTATGTGAGATGCAGTCTCGCCATCCTTGCCTCTAAGGAGCATTCTGGCCGCACTTCTTCCAAGACAGATTTGTTCGTTCTTTTGGCAGTCCATTCAATATTCTTCCCCAACACCACAATTCAAAGGCGTCAATTCTTCTTCAGTCTTCCTTATTCACTGTCCAGCTTTCACATGCATATTGATGCAATTGAAAATACCATGGCTTGGGTCAGGCTCACCTTAGTCCTCATGGTGACGTCTTTGCTCTTCAACACTTTGAAGAGGTCCTTTGCAGCAGATTTGCCCAATGCAATGCGTCTTTTGATTTCTTGACTGCTGTTTCCATGGCTGTTGATTGTGGATCCAAGTAAAATGAAATCCTTGACAACCTCAATCTTTTCTCGGTTTATCACGATGTTGCTCATTGGTCCAGTTGTGAGGCTTTTTGTTTTCTTTATGTTAGGTGCAATCCATACTGAAGGCTGCGGTCTTTGATCTTCATTAGTAAGTGCTTCAAGTCCTCTTCACTTTCAGCAAGCAAGGTTGTGTCATCTGCATAACACAGGTTGTTAGTGAGTCTTCCTCCAATACTGATGCCCATTCTTCTTCACATAGTCCAGCTTCTCAGATTATTTGCTCAGCATACAGATTGAATAGGTATGGTGAAAGGATACAACCTTGACGCACACCTTTCCTGGCTTTAAACCACTCAGTATCCCCTTGTTCTATCCGAACAACTGCATCTGGATGTAGGTACAGGTTCCTCATGAGCACAGTTAAGTGTTCTGGAATTCCCATTCTTAGCAATGTTATCCATAGTTTGTTATGATCCACACAGTCAAATGCCTTTGCATAGTCAATAAAACACAGGTAAACATCCTTCTGGTATTCTCTCCTTTCAGCCAGGATCCATCTCACTCAGCAATGATATCCCTGGTTCCACATCCTCTTCCGAAACCGGCCTGAATTTCTGGCAGTTCCCTGTCGATATACTGCTGCAGCTGGTTTTGAATGATCTTCAGCAAAATTTTGCTTGAGTGTGATATTAATGATATTGTTTTATGATTTCCACATTCGGTTGGATCACCTTTCTTGGGAATAGGCAGACTCATAGCGACCTCATATGACGGAGTAGAACTGCCCCATAGGGTTTTCTAGGCTGTAATCTTTGTGGGAGCAGACTGCCAGGTCTTTCACCTGCAGTGCTACTGAATTTGAATCGACGACCTTTTGGTTAGCAGCCAAGCACTTGAACATTACGCCACTAGAGCTCCTTTGACACTCTGTATGTTTCATTTATTTATCTTGTTCATTGCATGTCCCTCCCCCACAGCAGGTTGGGTACTGAGCTTAGCATGGTGCCTGAGGCAGAGGGAGGACTCAGTAAAGGATTTGTTGGTGTTACTGGGTGGATAACCCAAGTTCTTCCTAGGCATGACTCGTATTGGCCAATAAATAAGACAGAGATGAGAGAACAAAAAAGGCACCTTTATTTTGTTGTATAAGGAAATGGAATCAGTCAGTGCTTATTGATGCCAAGACTGCTCTCAAGGGCGGGCAGGCGGATTACTTACAAAGGGGTTTAGAAGTAGAGAGTTCATAGAAGTTACGTCAGCAACGTTCTTAATCACACTACGCAGGCTCAATGGGGTTTACGTATGACCTCCAAGCAATACAGCACCGTTGGGGTTCTGTCTCATTGGGTGACTGTGGAATGTGGAACTGGGTGAGGGGAGGAAGGCCAACATCCTGGATCGCAGGTCAGGCATGTCTTCTCTCAGGAGGTGACATTTGAGCTGAGGTCTGAAGGAGGTGAAGGAACCAGCTGTGAGAAGGGCTGGAAGAAGAGCTGTCCAGACAGAGGCAGAAGAAAGTGCGAAGGCCCTGGGGCCAGCAGGAATTAGCTTGAGTGTCTGGAAGGGAATAAGGGGGGCAGGAGATAAGTTGTGCAGGGCCTCGGGGCCCAGGTGAGGCAGGAGCCACGGAGGGCTCTGAGCAGAGAGGGGAAGGATGAAACTCAGGTTCTAACAGGCACCCTCTGCCACATAGGAAACGGCCTGGGTGGGGAGGGGGCATGAGGGTGGGTGCAGGGAGCCTGTGAAGAGATGACTACAATGGTCAAGGTAGGCTATGGGGCAGCTGGACTGGCTGGGGACCCTGAGGTGAGAGGTAGCCGAATTCAGGTGACTCAGTGTAGAAGCCCATGGGACCTGCTCAGGATGGGAGTATGTATGAGAGAAAGATGGCATCGAGGAGGCAGACTCCAATTAGCTATATGGAAGGGTAGGGACGCACAGCATTGCTTATGTAAGACTGCTGCTGACAGTAGCAGGACTTGGGAATCAGGCACCTACGGTATGCTCAGCTGTGCTCAGGAAGCAGACACAAATCCATTGTGCTCTGTCATTAGACCCATTTTACAGATTTTGAGGTGAGGAAAGTACAGGCAGAACTGCCCCTGAGCCTTTCCCATGAAAGCTCAGAATTCCAGGCCTGTTCACAGGGAGCAGCTAGGCACTTTGATGATGGAGAGTTCCCTCTCCCCCAGACAAGCCACGACCTGGTTCAGCAAGTCCCTTCAGGACAATTGACACCTGGAGAATCTCCCCTTTCTCCCCTAGGTCCCCCTTCTCTCTGCCCCATTCTCCCCCTCCCTGCCCCTTAGTCCCCCCCCGCCCCTTAGTCCCCCTCTCTCTGCCCCTTTGTCCCCCTCTCTCTGCCCTTTTGTCCCCCCACTCTCTGCCCCTCAGTCCCCCTTCTCTGCCCCTCAGTCACCCTTCTCTCAGTCTCCCCTCTCTCTGCCCCTCAGTTCTCCCCTCTCTGCCCTTCAGTCCCCCCTCTCTGCCCCTCAGTCCCCCTTCACTCTGCCCCTCAGGCCCCTGTCTCTCAGGCCCTCATTCTTGCCACCATTCCGGGCTCTGCCTTTCAGCCTCCCCTCTGTTTCAAGCTGACTGGGACAGAATGTCCCCAGCGTGGCTCAGCAGACTCAGACTCAGATGAAAAATTCAGCAAATGTTTGTCGAGTGAGGAGAGACGTCTGGGATTTGGACATGGGGAGGGGACAGGGCTGATGGGCCAGGAGAGGGTAGATCTGGGAAGAGTGAAGAGCCACCGGCTGAATTTGGGGACTAGGAGTTGGGATACTGGTGGGGGGAGGGGGAAAGTCTAGGAGTTGGCAGGTTTGGGGAGTAGGTGAGGCTGGGGTGGTAAGACAGTCAGTGATGTTGGCATACTTCAGGGGGTCCCCAGCCCGGGGCCAGGGCTGGCGTTTGGGGAACCGTAGGTCCCTGAGCCCTCCCTCCACGCACCCCCATCCCGTCGCGCCCATTAACGCTGTTAATTGCAGCGGCTCCGTCTGACCCAGGCTGATCCCGTGAGAGGGAAAATGAAGGAATTAGCAAAAATGACAGGGGAAAATTGCGACAATTAGCAAGCGGCATTGTTCCCGCCTGTCACCCGGCTGGTTCACGACGCATCTTGGGGGAGGGGTCCCCACCACTCTCTCCCCCGTTATTTTTCCAGGCGCTCCCGGAGGGGTTGGAGAAAGGGTGCGAACAGCGGAAGATGCTGGGGGCTCTCCTGGGAGAGGGAGGCGTGGCTTCACATTAGGGGGGCCCAGGAGGCGGAGTTCTGATTCTAGTGGGGGTGGGGCAAGGGCGGGGTTTCTCCGCCCGGTTTGGTGAAAAATAGCCATCACAATATTAGTCGAGCCCCGGCTCTTTTCTTGGGAACCCCCGCGTTGTGCCAGGCCTGTCTGCCGGTGAAGTTCACTGAGGGCTCCCAGCAACCCTGCGAGGTTGGCATTCTTTGCAAACCCACTTGACAGATGAGGAAATTGAGGCACAGAGAGGTGAAGGGACTGGTCCCAGGGCACACAGTCAGGGAGAGGCAGCGCCCGGGCTTGACACCACACCTGGGCCCTTAGCTTTGCAGGAACCAGGCTCTTGGGGACCCTCGAGGCCACCCTGTCCCCCCCCCACGGCCACCTCAGTAGAGTGCCTGGATCTCCAGAGGGGTGGTCATTCTCTGCAGAGTCAGGAGGGCATCCAGGACCGAGGGGTCTCTATTGAGGCTTAGCAGGGTGGTGACCCCAGCATGAGGTCTGGGGTCCACTGTGGTGGGGTGGGTCAAGGGGTGTGTCTCTCTTTGTCTCTGTCTCATTCTCCATCCCAGCCTCTCCATCATTTGTATATCTGTCTCTTAGTATATGTATCTTTTCCTGTCTCTCCATCTCTTTGTCTCTTCCCCCCCCCCCCATCTCTGTCTCGATTTCTCTGTGTCTTTATCTTTCTCCAAAGTCCCTGGGTGGCACAAATGGTTTGCACTGGACTACTAAAAAAAAAAAAAGTTGATACTTCAAACCCACCCAACAGTACCATGGAAGAAAGGCCTGGCAGTTTGCCTCCATGAAAATCACCACCAAGAAAACCCTATGGAGCAGTTCTGCCCTGTAACATGAGGTCACCATGAGTTGGAGTCAACTCGACAGCAATGGGTTTATATCTGTCCCCGTCCCTATTTCTTATCTCTGTGGGTGTCCCTCTTTTCATTTATTTGTCTCTCTGTGTCTTTGTCTCTCACACTGTCAGTCTCTTGTCTGCCTCCTTCTCACCGTTCAGGTCTGAGCTCAAATGCCCCCTCCTTCAGGTCTCACCCTATTATTCTATATGTCACATCAACATCACCCCTTTGTTTCTTCATAGTGCCAGCCACAAATGATAATTCCATATTTGTTGGTTTCTTGCTTGTTGTTCATCTCCTCCTGGCCTGGGAGCACCATGAGGGCAGGGCCAGGGCTCCGCTGGTCACCTCTGTGTCCCTAGTACAGGGCCCGACACCGAGAAGGTGCTCATGGAGTATTTGCTGGATGGATGGATGAAAAATGAACGCATGACTGAGTCTCTGCATCGCCTGGACGTCTCTCTGTCCCTGTGTGCCTTAGTTTCTCTGTTTGTCTCCCTATCCCACTCACCTCTGCTCCTCCCACCCCTTCCCACACCCAGGTCACCCCCTCCACAGGACCCAGGGAACTCGGACCCCCAATATGCGAAGGTGGCTACACAACCCGAGGGGGGAAGGGGAGGTTTGTAAGGTGGCACCCTGTGGGCTTGCTCAGACCAGCAGGCCCCGGTCTCACGCCCTCCCCTCCGCCCCAGCCCCAGCCCCCAGGGCCTCCACTGCGCTCGTCTCCGACGTCTTCGAGCAGCACCTGGGAGGACACATCTTGCAGGTGAGGCTCCTTCCCGGCCTGCTGCTCCTTGCTGCCATCTGTTGGCCTCCTCGGAACTGCAGCCATTTCTTCAGCATCCATCCTGCCCTCGCCCCGGAAGCCCCCTCCCCACCAGGATAATCCATCCTAGTCGGAGCCTCAGGTTTCAGAACCTCTCTTACCACATGTCAGCCAGACAGATGGACGCCAGGTTCTTCCCTGTCCCCTCCCTGTCTCTCATCTCTCTAGTCCCTGGACGGCTTCGTCTTTGCCTTGAACCAGGAGGGAAAGTTCCTCTACATCTCAGAGACTGTCTCCATCTATCTGGGTCTCTCACAGGTAAGGGGCCCCAGAGGCCATTTCGCTCGCTGGGCCGACGCATGCCCTCTCTCTCTCTTGGCCTCACCATCCCAGCTTGAAAAAATACTTTGATAGTTTTTACAAAGATGTTGGCAAATGGTAAATTTGGGAAACTCAGTGAAGTGGTCATTCGTCCTTTGTGAACAGCTTTTCAGTGAGTTATCAGGGTCCTGGGAGGAAGACCTGAAGGAAGGGGAATTTGGACAAGAGGAAAGGAGGGAGGGCTAAAAGAAAATGTTTGAAGGCTAGACCAAGGCTGGCGTGGGGGAGGGCTTCATGGAAGGAGGAGTTCAGAGGGATGAGGTGAGAAAGGCATGTGACCCTAAGCTGAGGGGAAGTGGGAGCCATGGGAGGTGTCTGAGAGGAGGAGGAGCAAGGTCGGATGAGTAACTTGTAGAGGGGTATTTGAGTGGACAGGAGAGACTGAAGGTCAGAAGGCCAGCAAGGAACCTGGGGCAGGACAAAGTGGGGAGAGATGGAAGCCTGGACTGGGGGGCAGAGTGGAGAGAAAGGGGCTGCTGCAAGGAGGCTTTGGAGGTAGAACTAAATATATAATGTTTTGAAGTTTGGAAACCGTTCTTCTGCTTATATCCTGAGTTCCACTCCAACTAGGATACCCAGTGGTTCGTGTCAGGAAACAGTTTTCGCTGTGTGGGTGGTCAGAGTTGGGAAAATGGAGGCTAATGACAACCTCTCAACACACACACACCCTCTAACAGATTAGGCATAGGAAGAAAAATTCTTAATATTCCCTGGATATGAAGTAGAGAAGGCACGGAAAGTTTTTATCTTGCCTAAAAAAAAAGTAAAAACTTTCTAATTAAAAACACAAGACAGGCACGAAGCGCACCTGCGTGTAGGAGAGTGAGCCTGAGGCTAGCGGGCGGGCGAGTGACCCGTGCGGGTGCATCTCACACTTGCATTTTACTCCACCACCGGCAGGTGGAGCTGACGGGCAGCAGCGTCTTCGACTACATCCATCCTGGAGACCACTCCGAGGTGCTGGAGCAGCTGGGGCTGCAGGCGCCCACACCCGGGCCCCCCACCCCGCCCTCCATCTCTTCCTCTTCTTCCTCCTCCTCCTCTTCCTCGTCGCTGGTGGAGACCCCTGAAATTGGTAATTCAAAGGGCCGCCAGAGAATGAGGCCTGAGGCACATCAGGGGGTATTGTGTATGCTGTATCGAGCTATGCTTTGCTTATACAAAAACTTGTGCAAAGCATTTTTGTAATATGAATTAGAGCTGAAAAGGAGGTGGTGAGACTTGGCTCCCTAAAATTGTCTGAGCTTCCTAAGATTGCTGGCTCCCCAAGCTTTGAGCTTTAGAAAGACCCCTTTGGCTGCCGAATAGAGGTGGCACTGGCTTTGGGAATAACAACAGAGACTTGTTGGCATTTCCATTGTGCTGTTGCTCTAAGTACATAATTGCACCAAATCTCACCACAACCCTACAAAGTAAAAGCTATAATTATCCCCCTGTTTACAGAGGAGGAAACTGAGGTACAGCACAGAGAGGTTGAGTGCCCAAGGTCACACAGCTGTAAGTGGTTGAGTTGGACTTGGACCCAAGCTTTTTTGGTTCCAGGATCTGGGCTCTTAGCCCCTCTCTCCAGCGGGAAATTCCACCTGCATGTTGGAGAGGGAGGGCGTTGGGGATGACTTAATGTTCCTTTAGCTCTGAGACACTGGGAGAATCTGTGGTTAACTTTGCTATAAATAGGATTTTCTTATATTGGGTTTGCTTAACACCGAAAATACCTGGAATATTAGCAGTGCTTGCAAGCCTGGGGAGTTGTTTGTGGCAACTGTTTAAGACTGTTTGAGAGTGTGACTGTGTTTGTACCTAAGTGTGGGGTATAAGGTCATCTGTGTGTGAGTGTATTTATTAGACTGTGAGCCCTGGAAGGAGTCCTGGTGGAACAATGGTTAAAGCATTCAGCCGCTAACTGAAAGGATGGCAGTTTGAACCCATCTGTGGCTCTGCAGGAGAAAGGTGTGGCAGTCGGCTTCCATAAAGGTCACAGACTTAGAAACCTTAGGGGCCAATTCTACTCTGTCACAGGGGCTCACTATGAGTCAGAATGGACTTGATGGCACCCCCAACAACATAATGGGGTTTACAGAACAATCTGGATTTCTGAATCTTACTTGTCACTATTCCCTGAGGCCCTGCTCTGGGGGTGGCCCCAGGTAGGGTGGCGCCGTGGATAATGTGGTGACCAAGCCAGTTCTTGGCCTGCCTTCTTGGAGCTCCCAGTCAAGTGGGGGACACAGACCTGTTCCCAGAGAATGAGGACTCAGAGTAGGTGGGGCTCGGATGAGAGAGCCCAGAGGGGGCACCTGACCCAGCCTGGTGGTCAGGGAGAGCTTCCTGGAGGAGGAGACAGCTTAGCTGAGACCTGGAGGATGTAGCTAGAGATGGTGTCACCAGGAGGTAGATCTTGCCAAATTTTTAGGCCATAGTGAAGAGCTGAAAAGGACAAAACAGATAAGCGCTCGGTTGCTAATTGAAAAGTTGGTGGTTTGAACCCACTCAGCGGCTCCATGCGAGAAACACCTGGCAATCTGCTCTGATAAAGATTACAGCCTAGAAAACTCTATGGGGAAGATCTAGTCTGCCTCATGGGGTGGCCATGCCCCACGACGAGAGTGACCAGTGGAACCTAGGGAATCAGGTGTGGGAACCAGACCACACAGGAAATCGACTTGACAGCACCTAACAACAGTGAAGAGCTGGGCTTTCTCCCATGGGCCCTGGGGAGCCAGAGCAGGTACTGAGGAGAGAAGGGACGGGGTCAGATTTGAGCTTTAGAGAGACCCCTTCCCTCTGACTGCTCAGTGGAGGGAAGGTTATTGTGTGACATCAGTGAGCTTGCGTCTCTATGGGGGAGTGGGTGGCCTGGGGTGTCTCCCACATCCTGGCTGGCTCTGCAAGGGCAAAGGTGGCCCATATGTTTCTCCTCTTCAGGACCCCATAACCTTCCTTCCCTCTCCACCCCAGAGGCCAGCCTCGCCCAGGTGCCCCCATCCGCCTGGGTCCAGGAGCGCTCCTTCTTCATCCGCATGAAATCCACTCTCACCAAGCGGGGGCTGCACGTCAAGGCCTCAGGGTATAAGGTAGGTGTGCCTTTTCTGGTCCTAGCCTGGGACTCCCACTTCCCCTGGTGGTCCAATGAAACCAGGCCGGTGGCTGTGGCTTCTAGGAGCCTCCAGTCCTGAAGAAGTCCCCCAGCTATGCCCCATACCCAAAGGTTACCAGTGGAACTTTGGGAACCAGGTCTGGGAACTGCCTGGTGGCCTGGGTATGGTCTCCACCCCCCACCCCCGTCCCCTCCAACCATGCCCACTGCCGGCAGGTCATCCATGTGACCGGACGCCTTCGGGCCCGCGCCCTGGGCCTCGTGGCCCTTGGCCACACGCTGCCCCCAGCCCCACTGGCAGAGCTGCCGCTGCATGGCCACATGATCGTCTTCCGCCTCAGCCTGGGTCTCACCATCCTTGCTTGTGAGAGCAGGTACCTGGGTCGGGGCAGATGGGGGTACAGGAGAGTGGGGTACGTGGGGAAGTGAGGGAGCCCGGCTCTATGGGCACTGGGGAGCCATGGGCAGCAGAAGAGCAGGAGGGACAGGGTGCGTGAAGAAGGCAGTAAAGGAGGGGAATCCAGACAGGGGCTGGGGGCAGAGCCTTTGAGGTAGAGGGCGGGTCCAAGCCCTCCTTTGAGGGTTGACTCTGTGAAGCCCTGCTGCTCCCTGACCCTATTTCTTTTTGGCCTCTCATTTCTCGTCCATTTTCTCTCCTGTGCTGCGCGGTGGGGAAACATTATATAGTAAAATATTCCCCACGCTGAGCACCTCCAGAGTGCTTGGATGCTCATAGCCACCTGAGGAAGGGGCACTATTATTATACCCACTTTTCAGAGGGGGAAACTGAGGCCCAGAGCACCCAAGAGCTGGGTTGGAGCCCAGGGTGACTCGAGCCGAAACTGCCTCTTCTCTCCCACCCCATGGACTTGGACCTCGTCTCTTCTCCTCGTCACCCCCTTCCCTCAGAGTCAGCGACCACATGGACCTGGGGCCCTCGGAGCTGGTGGGTCGCAGCTGCTACCAGTTTGTCCATGGCCAGGATGCGGCGAGAATCCGCCAAAGCCACCTGGACCGTGAGAACACCCCTCTCCCCTGTCTACCCCACTCCAGACCTGAGCACCCCCAATGCCCTGGTCTCTGGAAGTCCTTCTTCAGGACTGACTACATTCCCTCCTGCTGCATCTCCAGCCCCAGGGGGTCAGCTGGGCACAGGCAGAGCAGCAAGGAGACTGAACAATGGCTGAGGACATGGGTGGGAGTAAGGGAGGCTGTGGGATCTCTGAGCTACCCTTAAAGATCCAGGAGGCCTTGATGCCTCTTGGTCTGACTGTACTTCTGCCTCTCTCTCCTCCTCACTATCCCACCCATTCTGTTTCCCGGTCTCCTGTCCATCTGTCTCTCTCTGCACCTGTCTCCCTGTCTCTCTCTGCACCTGTCTCCCCATCTCTCTCTGTACCTGTCTCCCTGTCTCTCTCTGCACCTGTCTGCCTCTCTCTGCACCTGTCCCCCCGTCTCTCTCTGCACCTGTCTCCCTGCCTCTCTCTGCACCTGTCCCCCCGTCTCTCTCTGCACCTGTCTCCCTGCCTCTCTCTGCACCTGTCCCCCCGTCTCTCTCTGCACCTGTCTCCCTGCCTCTCTCTGCACCTGTCCCCCCGTCTCTCTCTGCACCTGTCTCCCTGCCTCTCTCTGCACCTGTCCCCCCGTCTCTCTCTGCACCTGTCTGCCTGACTTTCTCTGCACCTGTCTGCCTGTCTCTTTCTGCACTTGTCCTCCCGTCTCTCTCTGCACCTGTCTCCCTGTCTCTCTCCCTGTCAACCTCTCTCTGCTGCTCTTTCTCTCCTCTCTGTCCACCTCTTTGTCTACCTGTTTCTGTCTCCTACCTGTCTACCTGTCTCCTTCTCTGACCGTCTCACCCCCACCCCCACCCCATTCCTCCCGGTTTCTCCCCATCCCTGGGCCGGACCCAGTGCTGGACAAGGGTCAGGTGATGACCGGTTACTACCGTTGGCTGCAGCGTGCTGGGGGCTTCGTGTGGCTGCAGTCTGTGGCCACCGTGGCTGTGAGTGGCAAGAGCCCTGGGGAACGCCATGTGCTCTGGGTCAGCTACGTGCTTAGGTGAGGGCTGCGCCCATGCCTCCCACAGGGCTCCAAGCCCAGATGTCTGGAATCTGCTTGGGGTGGGGGTTCCTTAGTAAGGGCATCTAGAAGAGGACACAGCTGAGGGAGGAGTGTGAACACATGAAGGGGGAGTGGTAGAGTGGAAACAAAGGCCTAGAGGCTGGAATGAGGCAGAGAGGAGTTCCCAGAGGATAGTATTTGTGCGGGAAGCAGGAGCAAGTTCACAGTGGTCCCAGTGGAGAGCTGAACTTGATTCTGGGGGCACCAGGGAGCCATGGTAGGCTCCAGCCAGAGGAGGGCCACAGAACAGAGCAATTCATGAAAAGAAGATGGGGTGGGGAAAGGCATTCCAGGCAGAGGGCACAGCATAGGCAAAGGCTCAGAGCGAGAGCCTGACCCATCTGAGAAACGGAAGGCCATGAATGGGGCTGGAATATGAAGTAGTGAGCAATGACGCTGAGGAGACGGCAGGGCCAGCTCATGCAGAGCCTTTTATCCCAAGGGCACTGGGAGCCATGGAAGGCCTTAGAGCTAGAGAGAGGGATGCAGTGGCTGCTGTGTACAGGGCGGACTGAAAGGACAAGATGGGGCTAGGAGACCAAGGAGGAGGCTGAGGCAGGTACCTGAGTAGGTGTGGACATCTCTGAACCAGGGCAGGGCTGACAGGACATTTAAGAGGAACAGACAGGTTCTGGGCCATGGCTGGCTCTGAGGGTGGAGGAGGGGAGGAGGCCACCTGCTGCCCAGGTCTGTCTTTGTTGGGCCTAGCTTTGGGCCCCTGGACGAGAAGCAGGTTTGGGAGGGCGAGAAGTCAGGTGAGCGGGATGTACCTGGGGAATGCCCAGGAGGCCACTGGGTGCTCACTGGAGAGGGCAAGCTGGGCTGGATGCCCAGGTCATGCAAGGCCTTCTATCCCAGGGTCACTAGGGAGCCATAGAGGGCTTTAGAGCTGGAGAGGGGCACAGTCAAATTGGCTTTTTGAGAAGACCCCTCTGGTTGCTGTGTAGAAGGGGGACTGAGGGGACAAGACGGGCCTTCAGTGCCTCAAGGAAAGGGCACCCCCTCATGAAGTGTGTCTACACTTACCGATGAGGGAGGGACTCTACAGTCCCCACAGGTGGTCTACACTCACCAGTGGGGGCAAGAGTGAAGGGCTCTACACTTACTGCTGGGGGAGAGATGGGCAGGATGGGAGTTTACTCTCCGCAGAGGCCGGGCAGCTTGAGGACCCTGTGCTTCCAACCCTGACTGTGTCTTGTCCCCAGCCAAACCGAGGGGGACCAAACGCCTCTGGACACCTTTCAGCTTCCGGCCAGGGTGGCCCGTGAGGACCCATCCAGCCCTGAGCCAGAGCCCATAGGTAAGCCCCACCTCCCACCTTGGCCCTGGGGAAGCTCCGAGGGAACTTTCAGGGCTGAGTCACCCACCCTGGTAGCCACCAGCCACACGTGGGTATTTACATTTAAGTGAAATTGAACTAAAATGAAAAATGCAGTTCATCAGTTATACTTGCCACAATTCAAGGGCTCAGCAGCCCCGAGTGGCCGGCGGCTCCCACGCTGGACAGTGCAGGTCTAGATCACAGAAAGTCCTCCTGAACAGCACACGTCTAGGCTTTTCAATCCCAGCTCTACTGGCATCTAGGGCCAGAAGATTCTTTCTTGTTGAGGCTGTTCACCCACCTGAGGCCACCCCCAACCCAGATGTGGAAACTAAAAATGTCTCCAAACCACGCCAGTTGCTGTCGAGGCGATTCTGACTCATAGCAACCCTGTAGGACAGGGTGGAACTGCCCCATGGGGTTTCCAAGGCTGTAATCTTTCAGAAGGAGACTGCCACATCTTTCTCCTGTGGACCGCTCGTGGGTTTGAACCACCGGCCTTTCAGTTACCAGTCGAGTGTGCTTAACCCCTGTGTAAAACAGCACTCGAGTCCTGGCCCCATTCCACAGATGGGAAGACTGAGGGCTAGGAACATACACACACACCCAATGCTCTCCAGAATCTTCCTCTTCCAGAACCAGACTCTCCAGTGGATAGGAAGCAGACTGTGCCCCAGGACAAGGACGAGCCCCCCCAGACCCGGGGCAAATGCATAAAGGTGGAGCCTGGCCAAGGGGAGACTAAAGACCCTGAGGACAGTGGGGATGAGGCACCATCCGGCCACCCAGCCCCGCCAGGCCACCCAGCCCCGCCACAGTCCGAGTTTACTTCTGTCATCCGGGCAGGGGCACTGAAGCCAGATGTGGTGCGGCCGTGGGGCCTGGCACCTCCTGGGGAGCCCCCGCCGTCTGTGTTCCATGTGGGCTTCCTGCCCCCCGCCATGCGAAGTCTGTGCACGCCAGGCACCATCCGCTATGGCCCCACGGAGCTGGGCCTCATGTACCCGCACCTGCAGAGGCTGGGCCCGGGCCCTGCTCGCCCAGAGGCCTTCTACCCGGCTCTGGGCCTGCCCTACCCTGGGCCCACAGGCACCAGGGGGCAGAAGGGGGACTGAGAGTGGCCAACAGAGCTGGACCTTGGGGGACAGGGCAGGAGCCAAGGGGACAGGGGACCAGGCTCTCATGGTCCTGGAGAATTAAATGCCCGCTCTTCCTTATGTGACGCAGTCCCTGGGGGCTGTGGGTGCCTCTCTCCTTTTCTTTCTCCTGTTATCTCTGCCCCTTATCTCCCACACTGGCCATCTCCTCCCCCTGTGTGTCACCCTCCCCGACAGAGCACGCACCACCACTCAGAATTTGGAGGAGGGAAGGGTTGGTTTTTAATGTCCCAGTCTGCAGGCCCTGGGCCGTCCAGCACCCAGGGACAGCAGCCGCAATCACTCAGACGGTGGCCGTCCCGCCTCGTCGGGGCCTTCAGTGGTGGCCGTCCCGTCGTCCTCGGGCACCAGCTCCACGTCCAGCTCGAGCTGGCCCATGTAGAGGCCAACTGCACAGGCCCAGAGCAGGCCGGCTGCCAGCACAGCTGCGACCCCTGCGGCTGCACCCCCCAGTGAGAGCTGCATGGGTCCCCGCAGTGCAGCCAGGCCCACGGCATAGGAGGCGCCGCCCCACACCACACACAGGCCGCCTAACAGGAAGAAGCCTGTGGGGAGAGGACAGAGGCCTGGTCAGCGGAGGGGAGGGTCTGCTCTCAGGCTGGGGCTGCAGTGGTCAAGGAGGGGATGGGACGGGGAAGTAGGGGACAGAGGAAGGACTGAGGGTGCTGCACACAAAGTATGTTCAAGAGGTCACAGGTGGCGTCACAGGCTCAGTTGGGGCTAGAAAGGGGATGAGGCAAACTCAAGGTCAAGGTGGGGGTTTGGGACTAATACAGACAGAGCCAGGGTCAGGGGCATGAGAGGCTATCAGAGGGGGTATCTAGGACTTGCCAAAACTGCCCTGGCTAAGAACCACAGGTCTAGACTACTGAGCCTGGCCCCATTCCACAGATGGTGAGACTGAGGGCTGGGAACACACACACTCACAGTCCCTCCAGAGTCTCCCTGGAGCCCAGGAACAAAGGAGGGGCTGGGGGGTTGTTGTGACAGCAAAGATGGGTATGCAAGTGCAGGGGCAGGCCAGGGATTTGGCCAGTACAGGTGCCTGGACTTGGACCCTCATCTTGCCCTGGGCCATCACTAGGATCTCAGATGTGCCCACGAGGTAGGGGTGGGGTGGGTGAGTGGTCTACATTCACCACTGAGGGTGGGGGGAGTATGGAGGTGGGAAGGTGCAGGAGAGTCTACACTAGCCCATGAGTTGGAGCGGAGTTCTACATGCCCCAGGGAGAGAGGGAGCATCCACACTCCCTGGGGTGGGGGGGTGAGAGTGGGGGTCTGCACTCACCATATGCTGCTTCCCGACCCATGTCACTCTGCATGAAGGAGATGACCCCAATGCCTGAGGCCAGGAGGCCATTGCGGAACCAGGAGAGGAAAGCTGGAGGGAGGGAGGGATGGGGTAGGGGCTTCAGCATTGGCCCAAACCTTGCCTCCAAGACCCCTCTCCACCCAGCATCTCAAAGCCAAACCAAGGGGCCTCCCCCTCATCCAACCCATTCCTAATCCTCACCCGTGCCAGAACACCCCCACTCAACCCATCCCCCAAGTCCTCTTCCCCCCCCCACCCCGCCCCTCCTCGGAGCCCCTCCCGAGCCCTTCAAAGCCAACTGGACGGGATCTGGGGGACGGTCTTAACCAAAATTGCAGAATCTAAGTCCGAGGACAGGAAGACCCCAAGGGATCATCTTGATCAGCCCCCTCGCCACGTGTGTACCCCCATGACTGTCTCCCACTTTTTTCTCAGGCCTCTGGGACAAACTGTCCGCCTACCTCTTGGCCTCTCTCCAGTCTCCCCCTTCACCTTTCCTCAAATGCCACCGTCTCCTACCAGTACTGCCTTCCTCAACCCCATCTACGAGTCCCTGGTATGGCGCTAACAGCGCAGACCAGTTACAATCCCCCTGCCCCAATGCCACCCTGTAGTAGATGCCAGGTACTCCCCAACCTCGACTCTCTCACGTGAAGCCCCGCCCCCTGCAGCCCGGATCGCCCCTCCGTCCAATTAGCGGAGAGTTTCTCTCCTATTGGTTGTTCCCCCCTCCAATCAGAAACTTCCCTCTTCTTCGGTGGGATCAACATTCGCGCCTATGCAGAGTGGTCGCCCCATGTATCCGAATTGGCCTCTGCAACGCAGTCGTCCCCCACCTTGTAGATAGCTCCCCAGACCTTAGCTCCCCGGAAGACTCTCTCATTCAGACGAGCCCTGTTCTGTCAGGATGCCTTCCCTCACCGGACCCACCTCTGCAATCCCTGGTGCACCCAGCAAACCCGGACCCACCGTCCAATCCGCAAGCTTTTCCATCCGGACAGGCTGCAGTGTGGCTGCCAGCGCGTCCCTGCGCTTACACGGAAGCCCTTCTCACTCCTGATCCCTGGCCTGGTTTCCACCAGACGCCCACCCCACCCCCCACTCACATGCTCAGACCCCCCTGCCATCCGGACCGACCCCAGCCCCTGCCCAACCTGTCTCATGCGCCTTCCGGAGGAGCCAGGCATCCGCGCGATCCAGCTCGGACACGGGGGGTGGGGAAGCCCCCGCGCGGGGGCCGTGGCCGGGGGCGAAGGATCCCCGGGAGCCCCCGCTCCGAGGCCGCGGTGGCGGCAGCAGCGCCCCCCGGAAGCGGAGTCGGGCCAGGCGGACAGCCCGAGCCCACCACCAGCCGCCTCCCATGTTTCGCACTACGGCCGCCGCTCGTCGCCCCGCCCCACGAGCCTCTTGTAGGCTGCAGCGCGCATCACTCAGGTTTAGTGGCTCGCCTATTGCTTATGCGCTTGCCCGTCAGACTCTGTGCCCACTGTCCATTGGTCGGAATGGCGGTGGTTCCCTCCTCTGTCATTTTGCCGGCAGTGCGAGTCCCAGCTTGCCTTTGCTGCTGGACTACGAATCCCAGAGTTCATTGCGGCTGAGGAAGTTCAGTCTTCGGGAGCTTGCGGCGCGATGTCTGCTAGGACTTGTAGTTTTGGTTGATAGCTTTTATCCCAAGGGCCAAAACAAAACAGGGCGCTCAACTTTAAGCCTGTGCAAAATCTTGGAGACTTCAGAGGGGAAAGTAAAACTCACCATTAATTCCACCAATGAGCGGCTACTGCTAATATTTTTGTTGTATTCCTGTCTAGTCTTTTATCTATACAGATATAAAATGATACTGCCTTTGATAAAAAAAATTTTTTTTTTTTTTTCACATAACAATATATCGTGAACATTACCCTGTGGCACTGAATGCTTTTCCACAGCATTATATTTTAAATTTTATTTAGTTTTCTAAATACTGATTTTGAACATGGTACAAAACGCAAACGGTACAAAAGGGTCTAATGAAAAGTATTTCTCCCATCCCTTCCACAGCCAGCCAGTTTCGGCAGCCCTTCCACAGAACCATGTTTAATGGTTATTGATACATTGTAAGAACTTTGTTGGACACCTACGTTGTTGCTAATTTTCCCCACTATCCGCTATAAACGACTGTAGTTTGCCTTAAAGTCTAAGCTTCTAGTCTTAGTCAGCAGGGACATGATCACTGTGTCATAACAAGCGATATACTTCCTTGTTTCTGGCCTCGGGCTGTGAGCTTCCAGTGGGCTGGGTCCTTAACTGACTCAGCGTCCCCTAATCCAATACAGGTAGGAGCTCGGTAAGAAAAATAATAGCAAACGTGTACTGATGGCTTTCCCTTTGCCAAAAATAGCGGTAGGAACATTATGTGAATTATGTCATCAAATCCTCGTTGTAACCATAGGAGTTAAGGTTTAGAATGTTTCCTATTTTATGGAGGAAAAAAACTGAGGCAATAAGAGCTAACATAGAGCATTAATCATATGTCAGGCAACAGGGATTTAGCTCATTAAATCCTCAAAATAACACTGTGCCATGAGTATCACTATTATTCCCATTTTACAGATGATGCAAAGAGAGGTTAAATCACTTGTCCTAAATCACACGGCTAGTAAATGTCAAGTCCAATGCAAAATTACTAGACATTGTACCGTGCAGCTTATACTCATTCATTTATTCCATATATATTTACTGAGATCTTACTCTCCGCCAGCACTGTGCTCTACATTTGATATAAATCTGAATAAAACAGACAAAATGCTCTACCCTACAGTTCCTCAATCTGATAAAGGGCATCTACAAAAACCTTCAGCTAGCATCTTTCTTAATGGTGAAATATTGACTACTTTCCCCCTAAGACTGGAAACAAAGCAAGGATTTTCACCCTCAGCGCTACTAATCAACATTGTATCTGAGGTCCGAGCCAGTGTAGTAAGATAAGAAAAAGAAATAAAAGGCATCACAATCATAAAAAGTAAAAATATCTCTATCTGCAGATGATGTGATTGTTTACATAGTGAATCCTAAAGTATCAACAACCACTAGAATTAATAGATAAATTTAGTAAGGTTGATAGATTCAAGATTAGTATACGAAAGTCAATTTTATGTTTATATACCAGCAGCAAGAAATGTAAAATGAGATAAAAAATAATACTTTCCTTTACAATATAAGTGAATAATTTCTTTTGTAAGGATCAGAACAAAGCTGGTTCCTATGAGACAGGGGTTAAAGATGTCCCAAATGTCCAACTTTTCCAAGCTGCTGCACCACTCCATCATCTTTAACATCAACTATTCCCTCTCCCCTCAGTACTCTCCCTCCCATCTTTGGGTTCCCTAATTTGCTGCAACATCTCACAGAACTCATGAACACTATAAAGGAAATAGCTCAGATGGCTGTGGAGGCTGGCAAGCCTTGAATTCGTGAGTCAGGCACAGGCTTCTTTCAACCCACGTGGCTGCAGGAGCTGAAGAACACAAACCAGTAGTTCAGACCACAGGCTACTGGCTCACAAGGCTGTGGAAACTGGTGAATCAGGTCACACAATAGGCCGCTGGCCCAAAGAGCTGAGGATCTTGGAAAATCCCAGAACTGGCAGGTGAAGACACCAAGCCACTGGGAAGATCAACTGATCACAAACTGGATGCGTGATCCAGATGCACAGAAAGACAGCCTTGCCAGGACACACACGTATATCATAGATTCAGACCACACCCCAGGGAACTTTAATAAGGGTGGGGTTTGAGTCACATTCTCCTGCAAGCCTGTGACCCAAAACACACCTTACACCAATCCTGTCCCATCAACATGTACAGTTCAGGATCCACAACACATAAAATAGAGGACAACTACACAATGTGGGAATCACAGCCTAGCCAAGTTGACACACAACCCCAACCATCACAGGTTCCATATACCATATTTGCATAGTTTCACTCAATCATTGTTTGTGAGTCACAAAGACCATGGGTAGAAGGGCCATATTAAGTAATTCATTGCACTGCAAATAACATTAAAAAAAAACTTAGAAATAAATTTAACAAAATATGTGCAAGACTTCTACAGTTAAAACTTTAAAATACTGCTGCTACATATTTTAAAAAAGACCTAAATAAATGGAGAGGTATACCATGTTCATGGATTGGAAAAGTCTCTGCCTGAACCTCATGAGAGACCTTGAGCCAGAACCACACAGCTAAGCCACTCTGGGATTCCTGGCCCACAGAAACTGTGTGAGACAATAAATGTTTATCAGTGTTTTCAGCTGCTGTTTTGAGGATGTGACATGTCAGTAACAATCTGAGTGATAAGGAGTCAGCCATGAGGTGATGAGGAGGAGTTTTCCATGCAGAAGAGACAGCAAGTGCAAAGGTCCTGAGGCTGGACACTCCAGCATACCGCTTGACATGCTCAAGGAACTGCCAGGAGCCCAGTGTGGAAGGAATAGAGTGACTGAAGGAGAGAGTGGAAGTTGATGAGTTCAGAGATTGGATGAGGGGAGAGGTCAGATTGTTGGGGTCTTGTGGTCCACCAGAAGAGCTTTGTATTTTAAGTGTAATGGGAGACAGTGGCAAATATTGAGCTGCAGAGTAGCATAATCTGGTTTAAGTTTTTAGAAGATCTTGCTGACTTCTGAGTAGAAAATGGACTTAGCAGCCAGATGATGTTTTATTGTTTGCTGTTGTTGAAAATACACACAGCAACACATACCAATTCAACAATTTCTACATGTACAATTCAGTGACATAGATTACATTCAAGTTGTGCAACAACTCTCATCCTCCTTTTCCTAGTTATTCCTCTACCATTAACATGAACTCGCTGCCCCCTAAATTTCTTCTCTAACCTTTCGAGTTGCTATTGTCAGTTTGATCCCATATAGATAGTTCTTTATAACAGCACAAAGCTGAAGGCAGACATTCTTTAAAAATTAAGCCAAACTAGCATTTGTTTGGAGCCTTGGTGATGCAGTGGTTAAGTGTTCGGACACTAACCAAAAGGCTGGCAGCTCAAATCCACTAGCTGCTTCTTGGAAATCCCATGGGACAGTTCTATTCTGTCCTATAAGGTTACTATGAATCGGAATCAACTCAATGGTAACCAGTATTTTTGGTTTTTGTGTGCTTAGTAGCCCTGGTGGTGCAGTGGTTAGGCATTTGGCTGCTAACTGAAAGGTTGGTGTTTCAAACCCACCAGCTACTCCAAGTGAGAAAGATGCAGCAGTCTGCTTCCATAAAGATTACAGCCTTGGAAATCCCATGGGGCTGTTCTACTCTGTCCTATAGGATTCCCACGAGTCAGAATTGAGTCAATGGCAACAAGCTTGGGTTTTACTGTGTTTATTGTTTGGTTTAAAGAAGACTTCAGAGGATATTCTTGGTTTAAGATTTAAGGCTTAAAGATTATCTCAGGGCAATAGTTTCAGAGGTTCATCCAGTCTCAATGGCTCCACCAGTCTGGGTTCCACACAAGTTTGTTCTGTATTTCTCCCCCTTTTGACCAGGATTCTTCTATAGAATCTTTGGTCAAAACATTCAGTCGTGGCAGCTGGGCACATCAGAGGATGTTTTAAATGAGCATCTGATAATGTCTCTCCCTAGCTTAAGCCCTCCAATGAGGGGAAGAACCTTCCATAGCACCCCATCACCTTCCATAGTACCCCATCACCCTCTGGAACCTTGGCCTGCAAGGCCTGTCTGGTCAGGTCTCTCTTGACATCATCTCCTTCATCTTCTACTGGGAAGAGCTGGAATTTTATGGTGGGAGGGACTGGTAATCCGTGGAGGGGTATACACTTGAGAGGGTTCAGGTGGACCGAAACAGCCTGCCTGCTGGCCATGAACATTAAGCATTTAACTGGGATTAAGTGGGGACTGAAAATATTTGAGATACAGTCTTCACATTCTTGGCTGGTGAAATCATTCATACTGATTAGGAAAGAAAAAAAAAAAAAAAAAGATTTGAATGCCAGAAAGGGTCAGGGCAGAGAAAAATAAATTTTCCTTAAAGAGACAGATTTTAACACTGAGGGTTGTCTTCACACTTGTGATTATATTAGTGCATCTAATACGAATCATTTGGGGAGCCTTTAAAAAGAAAAATTAACGGTCCTGAGTTTCTGTTCAAGGTAGTGGAATGATTTGGAAAAGGATGCCGAAAATGGCTGCACGATTCGATGTTCCTGAATTGTACGTGTAGAAATCGTTGAGATGGCATGTTTGGTTATGTATATTTTCACCCCCCCCAAAAATGATGCCCCAGCCCCATCCCACACCAACACAGTCAGCGTCTACACTGGGGGGCCAGGCACTGGTATTCCTTTTCAAAGCATACATTTTTACCAAGAGCTTACTAGGAGGCAGGCATTGTTCCAGGCACTGTGAATACAGCCAAGAAAGAAGAAAGAAATTATCAGAGTGGGATGGGGAATGATGTCAAGTTGTATCACCTGCTCCTTGGATTCCCCACCTAACCCTGTTCACCCCTGTCTGTGCTGAGGGTGACTCAGCACGAATCTCCTTTCTGAGGGCTCACGGCTACCCCTATGGTCACAAGACTCTCCCCCCCTCAACTTTTAGGTCTCCCTCGGTGATTATTGGGGGTCTTCTTCCACAACCACACACTGCTCTGTTGATTCCCCTCCCTTCCCTCCATCTCCCCAGCCCCCAGCCCACCCAACAACCCTTCAGTGTCTCCACCTGCCCCGAAACTATCCTACTATACTGATTTGATTATAACAAAGGGCTTTTCTGCCACCTGCCAGAAAATTGTCATGATGAGTCTACAAACCTACACTGATTATGATGTGAATGGTGCCACCCTTTTAGGTGTGGTGTTCTTGCCCAGTGTGAAACCTGCACGACCATATAGGGTGTTATGGACTGAGTTGTGTCCCCCCAAAATAACACGTGTCAACTTGGCTAGTCCATGATTTCCAGCATTGTGTTATTGTCCACCATTTTGTCATCTGATGTGATTTTCCTGTGTGTTGTGAATCTGAACTCTATGGTGTTAATGAGGCAGCATTAGAGGCAGTTATGTTAATGAGGCAGGACTCAATCTCCTTTGAGATGTAAAAGAGAGGAGTGAGCAGAGAGACCTGGGTACCTCATACCACCAAGAAAGGAGCACTGGGACCATAATGTGTCCTTTTGGACCTGCGGTTCCTGCACTGAGAAGCTCCTTGACCAGGGGAAGATTGTTGACAAGGACCTCCCAGAGCCAACAGAGACAGAAAGCCTTCCCCTAGAGCTGAATTTGGACTTGTAGCCTCCTAAATCACAAGAGAATAAATTTCTGTTTGTTAATGCCATCCTTTTGTGGTATTTCTGTTACAGCAGCACTAGATAACTAAGACAAACTCCTAACCCCTGGACATGTAAATATGATCCCGTTTAGAAGTAGGTTTTTAGTTATGTTAATGAAGTCACACTACATTAGGGTGGGTCCTAGACCTAAGCATTTCTTGCTTATAAAAAGAGCAGAATAGATATAGACAGACAGAAGGGAAAACAGATGACACATGAGGATTGTGTACAAGCAAAGGGACACAAGGATAACTGGCAGACACCAGAAACTAGAAGAGACATCTACAGAAGGAATGAAAATGGCTGAGACCCTGATTTGGACTTCTAGCCTTCAGAACTGTGAGAATATAAATTCTTGTTCCTTAAAGTCACCCACTCGTGGTACTTCTGTTAAGGCAACACTAGGAGACTAAGACAGATCCACCAGAGAGAAGGAGGAAAGTGCAGAATGTGGCAGGGCTTGGTGGGAATGGGTCATCTCCTCCTCTTTCCCTCCTTGTGTTCCTCCACCTCCACCAACTTGTCCCATGTCATCCTCGCTGTAGACTCCCCTAGGGTTAGGCTGTGACTTTGAGGACCACAAAGGATGAGGCCTGGGTCCCCTTCCAGAGTGAAGGCACATCCAACAAAAGGCCTCATAGAAGCCCATGATGAGGGGACATGAGAGTAGACAGTCAGATCCACACTTTCTAACTGACAGGCTAGCAGCTCAAATTCATCTAGTGCCTCTTCAGAAGACAGACCTAGTGATCTACTTCCATAAAGATTACACCCCCAAAAAACCCTATGGGGCAGTTCTACTCTGTCACATGGGGTTGCTATGAGTTGGAATCAACTTGATGGCACCCAACAACAACAACTATATATATATACATATAAATATTATACACAAAAAACTGCACCACAATCCATTTCAGTCATTTGAATGTCCAATGCTCACACAAAAACCACGTAAATCTAAAACAGAAAATAATAAATGTTGGAGAGGCTGGAGGGAGATTGAAACTCTCATGTGCTGCTGGTAGGAATGCAAAATGGTACAACCGTTTTGGAAAATGATACAGTGCTTCCTTAAAAAACTAGAAATATCATACAACCGAGCAATGCCACTCCTAGGAATATATCTTAGAGAAAGAAGAGCCGTCACACAAATAGACATGTGCACACCCATGTTAACTGCAGCATTATTCGCAATAGCAAAAAGATGGAAACAGCCTAAGTGCCCATCAACAGATAAATGAATAAACGAACTATGGTACATACACACAAAGGAATACTATGAAACGATAAAGAACAATGATGAATCTGTGAAACATCTCACAGCATGGATGAATCTGGAGGGCATTATGCTGAGTGAAATAAGTCAATCACAAAAGGACAAATACTGTATGAGACCTACTACTACAAAAACTCACTTAAAGGTTTATACACAGAAAAAAACAATCTTTGATGGTTATGAGGGAGGAGGGGGTGTGGAGGGAAAAACACTAACTAGACAACAGATAAGTGATAACTTCAATGAAGGGTAAGACAGTACACAATACTGGGGAAGTCAGTACAACTTGACCAAGGCAAAGTCATAGAAACTTCATAGACACATCCAAACTCCCTGAGGGACCACATTACTGGGCTGAAGCTGGGGACCATGGTCTCAGGGGACATCTAGTTCAACTGGCATAACATAGTTTATAAAGAAAACGTTCTACATCCTACTTTGCTGAGTAGCACCTGGGGTCTTAAAAGCTTGTGAGGGACCATCTAAGATACATTTACTGGCTCCACCCCATCTGGAGGAAGGGAGAATGAAGAAAACTATAGACACAGAGAAAGACTAGTCCAAAGGACTAGTGGACCACAACTACCACAGCCTTCACCAGACTGAGGCCAGGACAACTAGATGGTGCCCAGCTACCACCACTGACTGCTCTGACAGGGATCCCAATAGAGGGTCCCAGACAGAGATGGAGAAGAATGTAGAACAAAATTCTCCCACAAAAAGACCAGGCTTACTGGTCGGACAGAAACTGGAGAAACCCTGAGAGTATGGCCCCGGATACCCTTTTAACTCTGTAGTGAAGTCACTCCTGAGGTTCACCCTTCAGCCAAAGATTAGATAGGCCTATAAAATAAATAATAACACATGTAGTTCAACCAAATATATAAGACTAAATGGGTGCACCAGCCCAGGGGCAAGGAGGAGAAGGCAGGAGGGGACAGGAAAGCTGGATAAACAGAAATGGGGAACCCAAGGTCTAGAAGGGGAGAGTGTTGACACGTCTCGGGGTTGGCAACCAACATCACAAAACAATATGTGTATTACTTGTTTAATGAGAAACTAATTTCCTCTGTAAACTTTCACTTAAAGCACAATTAAAAAAAAAAAAAAAGCCAATCTTTCACTGTACTCCATTCAGTGACAAATCTCATAAACAGCTGCAATTCATTGATAGCCTCACCTACCAGTCTACTCGTTAGCTGTTACCAAGTCAGCCCTTGACGCACGGCAAACCCATGCACAAGGGAACAAAACACCCAGATGTGCACCATCCGCACGATCGGTTCCAGGTCGGACTGTTGTGATCCACATGGTTTTCACTGGGTGCTTTTTTGCAAGTAGATCTCCAGGACTTCCTTCCTAGTCTGTCTGAGTCTGGAAGCTCTGCTGAAACCTGCTCAGCATCACAGCAATATACAAGCTTTTAGTCACTAAGTTTGTGGTCATTTGTTACAGTAGCAACAAGAAAACAAATACAGTTACCAAGCTCCACAATGGGGAAAGTTGCTGGGAGGGAGGTGGGAAGTCTTGAGTGAAAAGTAAAGATGGTTGGTTTCATTGTAATTATTTTAACAAGTGGGAAGTCAAGAGCTGTATCTATGGTTTGGAGCTTTGCTGTCCAATGTGGTAGCCACTAGGCACATGTGCCTACTTACATTTCAACTAAAAATGAAATAAAAATTTAGTGCCTTAGTTGCACTAGCCACACTCCAAGTGCTCAGGGGCCACGTGTGGACAGCATAGATCTAGACCATCTCCATCATTCCAGAATATTCTAATGGACAGCGCTAACTGAGAGAATAAGACACAGAGGAGGGGTGTCATAATGTTTAAAGTTACAAGGGCAGTCTAAAAGTAGCGGGGAGGGAGGCAAGCCAGAAATTGACAGGAAACAGCTAAAGCTGACGTATTTTGAGAGAACTGGAGTAACCACCAGAAGGAATACAAAAGAATAAGTAAAACTCTTGCCTTTCAAATGGGCAGCTGGGGATAGGACAGGATGGGGGCAGGGTAGGGCAGGGATTACTGCTTTTCATCATAAGTTCTTCTGCACCATTTGATGCTTTTAAACTGTGCACGTGTATTGCTCTGAAATTGAAAATTAAACAAAGTTTGCAGTCTGTTTTCCATCTACCTGAGACAAGTCCTCCTCTGTCTCCTGTGAATTCTGCTGAGGTGACAGGGTTCCCTCATCTGAGGTTGAGTTGTCACTTGCCTTCCAGTTTATTAATAACATGTTGTAGATAGCTGCTGTAGAGTTGGTTCCCGGCTCATGGCGGCCCCATGGATAATGGAGCGAAATGCTTCTGGGTCCTGTACCATCTCCATGATCAGTTGGGGATCAGGCTGTTGTGCTCCACAGGATTTTCATTGGCTGATTTTTGGAAGTCAATTGCCAGGTCTTTCTTCCTAGTCTGTCTTGGTCTGGAAGCTTCCCTGAAATCTGTTCAGCATTGTAGCAACACAAGCCTCCACTGATGGAGGGGTGGAGGGGTGGTGGCTGTAATGAGGTGCATTGGTGGGGCATTGAACGTGGGACTCCCACATGGAACCTCCAGTGTCTCCACGGTTAACATCATACTGAGTCTCATTCGGCTTTAGGATGTTTCTGAACGGGGCTAAGGGCTAGGGTGAGGCAAGTGAGGCATTCATTCTCAGTGTGGTGAAGTGCAGGGCTGTTGCTTGAGTGTGAGCGCTTCCTTCGATGCTGCACCCTGGATGCCTCACTTGCCCCACCTTAGCCCTCCCTGGCGTTGTTCATGAATGAATGAGGAAGGAAGCCTCATTTCTGCTGCAGTTGTTATAAATGTGTTTCTCCAATTACCAACACAGCCAAGGCTGTGGCTATTTCTTGTTCTCAGTCATCTTTGCTCTTATTTTGATAAAGTTGATCCTTTTGTACCCAAGCTATCTCGGGCACCACCACCACCTCCCCCCCCCCACACACACAACAGCCACTTGTTAACACCAAAGGTTGCTGCCTGTGTTAGCCTGGGTCCTCTGAAAAGTAGACGTCAACACAAAATAGACGTCCAAGAAATTTATTGGAGACAATGCTTGTGGGGACCGGAGAAGGCAGGGAGAGCCTTTAGACCGACTCAGGTCTAAGCCATGTGGAGAAGAGAAGGCAGGCAGGAATGCTGGGCAGGAAAAGTCTCAGACCGCAGCACAGTCCTAAAGGAAGTTGAGCAAAGTCAGTGGGGAGTCGTGGGACCAAAGCCAGCCAGCCATCCTAGGAGCCCCATGTCTCTTAGCAACCGGTCTGCCTGGGCACTCCTGCCACATAGCCAGCGGCTGGAGCAGCTCGAGGTTAAGCGTGGCCTCCGCAAAAACCTCCTCGTGAATTTTAATGTGCAGCAGGCAAGGATTTGGGTCAAGGTCCATCCCTGCAGTTGAGATGTGAGAGACACATTCTCAAGGCCACCAACCCTTCCACACTTGCTCATGTAGCCCATAGCATGGCACCCACAAACAACGAGAGATGCTCGGGATAATTGGGGAAGGCTGACATGATAGAAAAAGCCCTGGCGGCCCAGTGGTTAAGTGCTCGGCTACTAACCCAAACGGTTGACGGTTTGAACCCACCAGCTGCTCCACGGGAGAAAGATGTGGCAAGTTGCATCCGTATGTATTGTTGTTGTTGTTAGGTGCTGTCGGGTTGGTTGCAACTCATAGCAACCCTACGTACAACAGAACAAAACACTGCCTGGTCTTGTGCCATCCTCACAATCCTTGCTATGCTTGAGCCCACTGTTGTAGCCACTGTGTCAATCCGCCTTCTCAAGGGTCTTCCTCTTTATTGCTGGCCCTCCATGTTATCAAGCATGATGTCGCTCTCCAGGGACCGGTCCTGTTGTTAACATGTCCAAAGTACATGAGATGACATCTCGCCATCCTTACTTCCAAGGAGCACTCTGGCTGTACTTCTTCCAAGACACACTTGTTTGTTCTTCTGGCACTCCATGGTATATTCAATATCCTTTCTCAAAACCATAATTAAAAGGCATCAATTCTTATTCATTGTCCAGCTTTCGCATGCATATGAGGTGACTGAAAATATCATGGCTTGGGTCAGGTTCATGTTAGTCCTCAAAGTGATATCATCGCTTTTTAACACTTCAGAGAGGTCTTTTGCAGCAGATTTGCCCAATGCAAATATGCGGAAGTTCTACTCTGCCCTATAGGGTCATTGTAAGTTGGAATCAACTCTACGGCAATGGGTTTGGATGTGGTAGACATTAGTGCTGTTCTCCAGATATTTTCAGCTCTCCCACTTCTGAGCATCTGGTAGGATTGCACTTCCTCGTCCCCTTGGAGTTACACTGATCATGTGACTTGCTTTAGCCAATGAAACCTAAGCAGGAGCAATGCTTTATGGAAGAATCATTTAAGAGCTGGTGCCTTATTCTCCATCTTTCCTTTCCTTTGTCAAGGTACCTGATGATGTTCCAAGGGTGGGGCCTACATCAGCCCAGGTCTGTCATGGATGTGATGAGCAGAATCACCTGCTGACCCTTGAATGAGAAATAAACTTTGGTAACTTTACTCCGCCGAGATTTGGAGGTTTGTGTTTGTGCAGCATGATCAAGCCCATTCTTACTGTTACAATTGATGTTGTTGTTGATGTTGTTCATTGCTATGGAGTCAATTCTGGCAACCCCATGCGTGCATTGTAGAACTGTTCCATAGGGTTTCCAAGGCTGTGGCCTTTCGAAGCAGATTGCCAGGCCTGTCTTCCGAGGGACCTCTGGGTGGGTTCAAACCACTAACCTTTCAGCTAGTAGTCAAGCACTTAACCAGTTGACTCAGGTAAACTCCAAATTTTTTTTTTTGTTGTTGTTGAAGTGGAAGTTTACAAATCCAGTCAGTCTGTCATAGAAAACCATATATACTCCTAGTTGCTCTCCCCGGAGACAGCACAGTCCTTCTCTCCACCCTGTATTTCTGTGTCCATTTGGCCAGCATCTGTCCCCCTCAGCCTTCACATCTTCCCTCCAGACAGGAGCTGCCCAGATAGTCTCACGTGTCTACTTGATCCAAGAAGTCCACTCCTCACCAGTATCATTTTCTGTCTTGTAGTCCAGTCCAGCCCCTGTCTGAAGAGTTGCCTTTGAGAATGTAAACTCCAAACTTTTAAAAATTTGTTCCATAGCATTAAGAGCTCCTTACCAGGCTCACAGCATGGGAAAGGCTGTCAAGACAAAAAGCAGCTCATCTTCTTCTGGGTGGGTGTCTTGTAAACATCCAGAATGACTTACACCAGTAAACTGTTGTTCATGTAAGATATGGTTTAAAGGTTCTGTCTTAATCTGTGGATAGGTAGAAGCTTTCCCATGGGCAAGAGGTGTACAGTCATTGTCAGCAAAGTAACTTTTAAGGGACTTCCAAAAAATTGTATTTCTGTTACTAATACCCTTATTAGTAACAGTCATGGCACACTTCCCAGGATAGATTACAAAGGAAGTTTGTAAACTCCTACAGAGTCATCAGAGCATTCACTGTCCACATCCGCTCAAAGAATCAAATGCCTCCGTGGAATTCAGAGAATAAAATTAGCCACACAGAACCCATGGGATGCGTGAACAGGAAATCTACAGCAGACTTTTCCGCAAATCTAGAATCAGCCTAAAATAAAGCTAAACACACAAAACAAATTAAAAACAGAACCTGGCACCAGTGAGTGCATATTCCTGAGGTGAAACAAACAAAAAACAAAAGCCATCACAAACTCCAGGAAAACATAAATTAACAATTGAAACTATACAAAAAGACCTGCTGCTCTTCCCACCTGAGTGAGCAGACCTGCAAGAGGTCTGGTTAGATTCGCCCAGGATGGGTCGTTCATGTGGGCTAGATAATGTACCATTAAATAATGACAAAGCATTTAGGAACAGGCTGTCAAAGTATGCCTTTTCCAAGGAAAGGATATGACCAACCCATCTCCTAAACCTGCTCCAGATGATATTCTGATCGCCACCCTACTAATACTTCCAGTTCTTCTCCATTGCCCTTAGTACAAATCCTCAGATCTTTAACACGGCCTATGAGGCTCTCCTTGAAACCCTGGTGGCACAGCGGTTAGGAGTTCAGGTGCTTACCAAAAGGTCGGCCGTTCAAACCCACCAGGTGCTCCTTGGAAACCCTATGGGGCAGTTCTACTCCATCCTATAGGGTCACTAAGAGTCTGAATTGAGTTGATGGCAATGGGTTTGGTTTTTTGGTTATGAAGCTCTCCAAGGTCATTGGTAGTTCAGTGGTAGAATTCTGACTTTCCATGTGGGAGACCAGGATTGAATTCCTGGCCAGTGGACTTCATACACAGCCATCACCCATCAGTGGAGGTCTGTGTACTGACTGCTATGATGCTAAACAGGTTGCAGTGGAGCTTCCAGACGAAGATGGACTAGGAAGAAAGGGTGGTGATTTATTTCCGAAAAATTAGCCAGTGATCCACAGCCCACCATGGGAATGGTGCAGGACCGGGCAGCACTTTGCTCCATTGTACCTGGGGTTGCCATGAATTGGGGCCAACTTAGTGGGAGTGAACAGCAACAACGTGAGGCTCTCCAGAACCTGCCCATCTCCCAAACTTCCTTCTCCATGGAGGTCTGGCCCGAGCCAGCAGGTCATTTTTGCAGGGTCTCCAAGGCTGACCACAGGACCTGGTGGAGAGTAGATGCACACCTCCCTAAACATGTCAATGGATGGCCATGCCATTACTGTTACCACCACCGCCTGCCCCTCCTTTGCGGCCAGCTGAGCTCCACGTGTCAGGATGTGCACCTGCAGGTGGCTGCATGTCCGGATCTTTGCTCAGTCTATGGTTTAGTCTTACTCCCCTCTTGTCAGAGATTGACGTAAAAAGGGCCACATGATCTAATCCTGGCCAACGAGATAGGAAAGGAAGTCAGCTGAGGGAATTCTGGGAATTGTTTCCTGGCTCATGAAAAGATACGGTTCTTTTTCTGCACTTGGCTGTGTGAAGTGGTGGAGCCTGGAGCTCTCCTGGTTTCATTGCCACAAGGGGAGCTTGTGACATGTCAAGAATGGCCAAATGGAAAGGTGGCGTGAGCCTGGGAAATTCTGGAGCTCATTCCCAAGTTTACCATCTCTGGTGGCAGGGTGGTTTAGCACTTAGCTGCTAACCAAAAGGCTGGCAGTTTGAACCCACGAGTTATTCCACAGGACAAAGATTGGGCAGTCTGCTCCCGTAAAGATTACAGCCTTGGAAAACCTGCGTGGCAGCTCTACTCTCTCCCGTAGGGTTGTTCTGAGTCGGAACCGGCTTGATGGCAGCAGGTTTGTAGTGGGTTGGGCCTACCCTACCAACGTTCTTACACGAGCCGATGCGCTCCCGGCTGGGTCTGAGCTTTCTGTTACAGATGGAATCATCGTTGTTCAGTATGGATGAGTCAGAGAAAATTCAAAGCTCAAATTCTGAATTTTTGGCATAAACCTAAAATTTACTTGTTCAGATCATCAACCAGCGTATGGGCAATAAGACCATCTTCCCTATGGAATGTTCAGAGACCCCAATTAAAAGACATCAAAAATGTCCACATCCTAACCCCTGGAACCTTACATAGCAAAAGAGGCTTTGCAGGTGTGATTAAAGAACCTTAGGTGGCGAGATTATCTGTGTGAGCCCAATTGCATCAACTAAAACCAAACCAGTTGTCGAGTTGATTCTGACTCACGATGACCCCGTGTGTGTCAGAGTAGAACTGTGCTCCATAGGGTTCTCAGTGGGTGATTTTTTGGAAGTAAATTGCCACCGCTCTTTTCCGAGGTTCCTCTGGATGGTCTCAAACCTACAACCTTTCAGTTAGCAGCCAAGTGCTGTAACTGTTTCCACCACCCAGGGGCTCCTCGTCTTGTTGTAAGCCCCTAAATCTGTGACAATTTGTTGCAGCAGCCACAGAAAACTAACACAGGCCCGTAGAAACACGGAGGCCAGAAAAGGCCTAAGGAGGCTACCTACTGCCTTGCCAGTTCTCTTGACCTTTACGCTTCTTTTGAGTATTGCTTCTTCACAGAAGTTGTTGGTGCTATCGAGACAATTCCAACTCATAGTGATCCACGTGACAGAGCAGAGCTGCCACACAGGGTTTTCTAGGCTGTAACCTTTACAGGAGCAGATTGCCAGGCCTTTCTCCGGCAGAGCTCCTGGGTGGGTTACAACAGCCAATCTCTCAGCAGCCAAGTGCTTAATTAACCATTGTGCCACCAGGGTTCCTCTTGTTTCTCCTCCAACCTACGTGCGAAGCCAGTTGTCCCAAGTCTGTGTTCACCATTGGCCTCTTCGTGAGCTCAGGGATTCCCCCCGCCCCAGGATCCTGGATGTTCAGAGACTGGCCCCAGTGGGAACCCAGCAATCAGCGGCTGCAGTTGTGGGCGGCAGTTCTGCAGTCCACTGTGGAGGAAAGCTCAGGCATATGAGGCACAAGTTCCCACAGTGTCATCAGAACTGCTATCCTGGGGCTGAGGATTGGGAGAACCAATCCAAGCTTCACCCCTCCACCCCCTGGGGCCACCTCCCACCCTCCTCCTCGTTCACTCTCAGGTCAGGGACGGTCAACTGGCTGACTGCGGTGCAGAGAGACCAGGCCGGCAGGCTTTTTAAAATAACTGCATCCTTTAATGGCAGTAATACAATTACCGGATTAAGAGACCACAGGAGAAAGGGCGGGTGACGCGCTGGAAGACAGATATGGAGTACAAAAAAGGGTAGAATAGAGTCATGCGGCGATCATTGTAAAAATACAGTACGTTATATACATATTTGCACCATCAACTCTCAACTCTGAAATTGTATTTACACTTTTGTTACAATCCTGGTTAGAGAACAATTTTTCTTTAAAAGCTCCGGCTTGATGGCAAATGGGGATTATGGGTGAATTCATAGTCCCATGAGGTTCTCAGGCTAAATATGCTGGGAGAGGATTCCAGCTTCTAATTCATCCACAGATTTCGGTTTTTAAAAAAGTATTTTTCTTTTACAAAAGAAAAACCTCAAAGATGAGAAGGGGGTGGGGGGAAAAAAAATCCAACGGAACACCACCACACTTGGTTCTTACTTGTCTTACGAACACCAAGGGCGGCAGCCTTCTCTTTCAAGGCCAACACTGGTGGCTGAAGGAAAAATTTCACTAATGATTGCTTAAAAAAACAAAAACAATAACAAAAAAAAGACAAAAAGACAAACCAAACCAACCTGATCATGGCGTGGTGACCTGGGCCCTCTCTGCCCACAGGCACCGCCTCCCACCGTTGCTTCTGGGCCCAAACCCCAAGAGTATTTGGGGGGCTGCTACAGGCACCTTGCTCGAGTCCACCGAGGGGGAGGGAGGGGATTCTCTGGCTGGGGGACCAGGCTTCCCCCGTCAGCAAGGAGCAGAGATGGGGCCTTGGGTGGGGCAGCAGATGAGGAGAGAAAGGCAGGAGGCAGATGAGCAAACACCTCACCACCTTGGGGCAGGGGGTGCAGGCCTTCTACCAGCCCCACCAAAGGCCAGGCCTGCCCTCAGCGGGGACCTGGGAGAGGCGCCCGGGCAGCCATCTCCACTCCAGTCCCAGCCGCAACTGGTGCAACCCCACTAGGGGGTAGAGGCCGGGCTCTGGTCTTCTCCTGGAGAGAGCCCAGCAGAGCCCCTGCCACCCTGGCTGCAGCCTGAAGTCTTCTTCTCAGGCCCCGTCCATGGAAGCAGCCACACATCCAACACGGTTTCAAGTCTCTGAACATGGCTTAGGACAAGAGAGCCACACACACCAACGCCACGTGCCCTACCAACAAGGTGCAAAAAGGGGGGCGGGGCAGAAATACTTGAAGACTCACCAGGCCTCCCCGGGTCAAGGGGGGTAGCGGCCACGACACGGATCCGTGAGCTGTCTCCAGAGGGTGGGGAGGGGTCTGGGGCAGACAGTGCAGACACACTTGGTGCTAAGAGGGGCGTGGCCGCAACGGGACAGGTAATACTGACACACAGGGCAGGGATCCCCTAGGCTGCCCCACAAGGCAGCTCTTCTGGGGAGGCTCCCTGACACTGGCCCCTGCGTCTCCGTGTCCACCGCTCACCCTGGGGCCTCCGGACCCAAGGTGGGGTGTCAGCTTTTAAAGATGAACCCTGGACGGAGGTGGCTGGGAGGGCCCCGCAGACGAATCCAGGTGAGAGACACCAGAGGCAGAGGACTTCGGCCTCCCAGCCACAGGGAACTGTCGAGGGCTTTTCTTTCTCTTTTGGATGGTTTTTGACTTTCGCCATCTCCTGGGGTGGTTCACCACCACCCACACGTTATGGGGGGGCAGTGTACGCTTGCATTCTAGAAAGGCCTGGGTCCTGCTCCACTGTCTCAGTTCCAGCTCTCTTCACTGGTATCACACAGGACGAATGGCCTTCCGGTGCCTTCTTGATTGCCCACTGCTCCCTCTGTCCTGAGAGTTAGGGTAGGCAGGAATTTTCGGCAAGCAGAACAGGGAGGAGGGACCAAGCTTTGCCGAGAAACCCCAGTGGACCCCCAGCAACAGGAGCGGGGCCGGGGACCAGAGGACCCGAGGCCACAGTTCACGTGTGCAGGGACGTGTTCTCGGCAGGAGCCCAGAAGCCCGCAGCACTGACCAGAACTAAAGGTGGTTATATACAATTCATGTTTCAAAGAAAGTACTACTTAAAAAAGAAGGTAAAGGAAAAAAAAAGAAATGACACCCAGGCCCCCTGGCTCCTCACCAAGTCCTCGACTCTGCCTGCTGCACTGCATTATGACCTGGAGGGAGCGTGCACTTGGGCTAACACTACTGGCAGAAAGGAGAGGCGGTGGGGTCAAAACCTTTAAAAACATCCTTGAGGGACCCTGTGTCCTGATCGCCCTCACGGGCCGGGCTATTGCCGGCAAACGGGCTTCCAGAGCCTGGCTTGGGTGCCTGCTTCACGGTCCCGAAGAGGGTTGGCACGGGCAGGTTGTGAACCCCAGGCTGGGGCGGGGCGCCCTCCGGCGGCGGGGTCGGTGCTATGGTGGTGGTGGGGGTCGCAGCAGCCTTGGGCCGGGGCCGGTTGTAGCTGTTGTATCTGTCTGTGGCTGTGCCCCCGTCCGTGCTGGCCTTCGCCACTTCGGGCTGTTCCAGGGCAGACTTGCGGACAAAGGGAGGCTCCTTGGCCTTAGCAGTGGAGGTACCCTTGCCATTGCCCTCGGGGCCCTTGGGCTGGGCACCCCCATCAGCTGCTGGGTCTGCAACAGCCTTGCCCCCTGCGTGTGGAGTCCTTGGATCATAGAGACTGATACCGCTCAGCACACTGCTCTGCCCACTGCCACTGCCCTGGCCCAGCCCGCCAGCTGCCAGCACGCGTGGGTCATACGGAGCAATGGCTGGGGGTGAAGACTCGCCAGTGGGGCTGCCAGCCGGTGCAGGCACCTCAGCAGGGCCAGGCTTGGCTGCCCGGGAGGCGGCTGCAGGGTCAGACGGCTTCTGGAGCCGGGGGTCAGTGGGGGCCTTGCGCACCCGGGGGTCACTGGGCTTGTCGCTTGGGCTGGGGGCCGTGGTGGGGCCAGTGGCACTGACAGTCTTGAGGATGCGAGAGAGCAGCTCAAAGTCGGGCAGGCTGGAGCCTGACGTGCCAGGCTCCGTAGGGGCACCTGGGCGCTGCCGGGGGTTGGGGGGTGCCGCGGCGGAGGGGCGGTGCAGCCGGGGGTCCAGGGCAGGCATGGACTGCAAGGCTGCAGGCACGGGCGGCACCGCGTCCTGCTTGGGGACGGGCAGGGGGATCAGGTCCTCAGGGTTCCAGAGCACAGTGCGGGCAAAGCTCGGCCGGCTCAGGGTGACGTCCTTCTTGATGTGGCTGAACTGCTGTAGTTGCGAGCGCGGGTCCCGCAGCGGGTGTCCAGGCAGCGGGTCCAGGGGTATGTTCACTGCCTTTTCCCGCAGGGCCCGCTCTCCTTCTTCCTCCTCAGCGGGGGGCAGCCCGGTCCCCTTGGCGCTGCCAGGGCCTGAGGGGCTGGTGTGGAGGCCGCTGTCAGGCTTGGGGGCAGGCAGTGAGCGGGCTAGCCGGGGGTCGGAGGGCCCTGCATCCCCGGGCCCTGGACCACTGGAGGTCTCGGCGTGGCGGATGAGTCTGGGGTCTCGGCTGAGGCGGGGGTCTGCCAGCCGGCCACCTGTGGCATGTCCCTTCTGGAGGCGGGGGTCCCCTAGCCCACTGCCGCTCAGCTCCCCGACTGAGACCTGGGGTCGGTTGGATGTTTGCTGCCGCAGGCTCTTGAGAATGGACTTCACGCTGCTCCCGCCCTCGTCCTCATCACTCGAGTACCAGTTTCCAGTGTCGCCTGAGAAAAATCAGAAATGAGCGGTCAAGGGTGGGTGGCCACTCCTCCATACCAGCGCTCTGGGACCCACAGGCCACGCACAGGCAAGTGGCTCCTCCACCTCTTCCCTCACAGCCTCAGTTTCTCCTGAGAACCGCCGCCCCTTGCAGGCTGCCCTGAAAGATCCAGGGAGGGCGGAGCACAGATCGCTGGCTAACGTTTACGGATTATCGGCACTGTTCTCTGTTCCTCATGACACCCCAGGAGACAGCACTACGATCACACCCATTAGACAGAAGAGAAAACAGAGGCATAGTACAGCCGCGTCGGGGTACTCCCAGCCCAGGGCTCTGCTGCCTGCTGCTCAAACCCTGGCGGGTGCTCCCACCACCACCACCACCACCAGTTCTGGGTGTCTGGCCCACTAAGTGAGCAGGTTGGGAGCTCACACACTGGGCCCAAGCCCCTCACCATCTCCATGTCCCAGGGAAGGGCAGGTAGGTCTGTGACCCATCACAGCTAATAAGAGTGGGCAGTCTGCTGACTAGGGGGAGACCAGCCCAAGTCCCACCTTCAAGGCAGGTGAGACCTGGGCCACCAGGAAGAGGACTGCCTGCTCCTGCTGTCCCACTCCGGTCAGGAGGGCCCCAACATATGTCCCGCCCCACCTGGGGAGGAGGCCCCAGGTTGAGTGAGTGGGCAGCTGGTGTGACTGTGATCACCTCTGGCTCACGTAAGCGAGCACCTCTGTCTGCTTCCTGAGACCTGGTTTGGGAGAGGGGACCGTGAGGGACTCCCTAAAGCCTGCTCTGCAAGGACGCGGGTAGTGAGTCCTGGCGGCTGCTGTCTCTGCTGTCTCAGGGAAACCAGCCCACCCCCCTCCTCAATGAGATCAGAACTCCCCAGCCCAAACACTGACTTCCCAGTTCCCCCCATCTGATTTCCTCAGCACATGCTGTACTCCAGCTGTGTGCTCTGGGAAGGGGTCCTCCCTGGCCACAGGTTCCTTTCCGACATGACACCCCCCAACCCAGGTGTTATCTGGGAGGCCTGCCCTGGGGAGGAAACATGCCTTCCTCATTCTCCCGGTCCTGCTTGCTGCTCTCGGCCAGCCTCCTCGCTCTCTCCTCCTCCTCCTGCTGCTTCTGCTGGATCCGCAGGTACAGGGCCCGCTGGGCCGAGGGCAGGAAGTCGGGGACACCGGCGCCCGGCTTCGGCCGGCCTGGAGGCCCGCCCTCAGAGAAGCTGTCAGGCTCCAGAGGGAGCTCGGGGAAGAGGTGCTCCCCAGGTCCCCCCGCCAGCTCTTCGCAGGGCCCGTAGTCCTCTGTGGCGGGAAGAACCGGGGATTCACGTCGGGCAGGGTCCAGAGCGCTGCCTCCAACCCACCCTCGCCCTTAGCTCAAACACTCAACCGCTGATGCAGTAGGGCAAGAAGGCACAGCCGGTCCTGCCTGCCACTCCCGAGGGCCGCCAGACCAGGGCCCCACGTGGGCAATGGAGCAGCCAGCTGAGGTGTCCCTGCCCCCACGGTACAGCCATTAACAATGAGGTTCACAGAAAGATTTTGGGGACGTGGGCAGATGTAGATGAAGTGGAAAAAGGACGGAACGTTGTATGTATGTTTGTAAGAGGCACAGAAGAGACTTCCAAAAGACAAACGTAAAACAGGCCCCCTGGGAATGGGAGAGAGGAGTGGATAGATGGTCCCCTTTTTACACTACGAGCTGCTGGTTTGTTTTAATCATTTGTGGTGAGCATTGATTTCATGCTGTCTTTTCATAACCAATCAAGAAAAAACACATTACCTCACAAATGAGCTCTTACCATGAGCTTAGCCACGCTCACAGCCAAAAGCCAGCAAGACTAAAATGAAACACACCAAAACGTTGTTGTGGCCACATGTCAACCCAGAGGCTCGTGGAAAACGCCTCCTTCTCCTTTCTCATGCGTTTCTCAACTCCACGTACTGTTTGCTTCCCCTACGGAGTATCTGAAGGAGCCCTGGTGGTGCGAATGGTTAAATACTCGGCTGCTAACCGCAAGGTTGGCAGTTCAAACCCACCAGCCACTCTGCAGGAGAAGGATGTCGCAATCTGCTTCCAGCCTTGGAAACCCTACAGGGCAGTTCTACTCTGTTCTACGTGGTTGCTGAGTTAAAAAGGACTGGACAGCACCTAACAGCAGCAAAGGCAACACAGTATCTAAAAAAGCACAGGCTGAAAGGTGCTTTT